>NC_056726.1:1956436143-1956713643 GCF_019279795.1 Protopterus annectens
ATAATGGCTCCCAGTTTGCAGTCTTCTGCGAACTTTGTTAGCCAGAGTCCCTTAGTGTTGGCCTGTACTTCATTGAAGTAGATGCCAAACAAGAGGTGTCCCAGGACTGAACCCTGAGGTACTCCGCTTGTCACTTGTCTGGAGCTGGATTTGGAGTCGGCTACTTTTACAGTGTGGGTTCTATCAGTAAACCAGTTAGCAACCCACTGGGTGATGTAGGGATTAATGCCCAGCTTAGTAAGTTTATCTATGATTCCAGAGTGGGGGATGGTGTCAAAGGCCTTGGCAAGGTCTAGATAGGCTGTGTGGACCACCTTACCCTTGTCCATGGCTCTGGAGACTGATTCAAAGAAGTCAATCAGGTTCAGGAGACAAGATCGGCCCTTCACAAACCCAAACTGGATGGGGTCCAGTGTTTGAAGGTTGCCAATGTCTTTGTTTATAAGTTCCATGATAATACGTTCCATTGCCTTGCAGATAAGGCTTGTCAGACTGATGGGACAGTAGTTTCCGGGATCCAAGGTGGGTTCCCCCCTTTGTGGAGTGGGATAACTATAGCTCTGCACCAGTCAGTGGGCATGAAACCTGAGGTGAGGCTATGATTAAACATGACACTTAGGTGAGGTGCCAGTTCATTTTGTAGTTCATGTAGTACACAGCCCAGGATGTCATCTGGTCCCATGGATGCTGTATTCTTATCTTTGGAGAGTGCGTTTTTTACCTGTGTGGCCATTATTACCAGAATTTGGCAATCTTCCGGTACTGAGATGGGCCATTTAGGGGGTGGGAGGGGGGTGAAGTTGGCACTGAATCGATCTGCCAGGATATTGGCAATATCCTTGGGATCAGTATATTTAATGCCATTCTGTTTTAGCTCAGAGCTGATCTGAGCATTGCCATTTAGATTCTTGACATAGTTATAGAATGCCTTGTGGTTGTCTTTGGAATCTTTGGCAATTTTATTTTTGTAACTAGCTTTGGAGGATTTTATGAGGGATCTCAGTTTCTTACTGAGGCTGGTAAGGGAGTTTTTTGCATCCTGGGATTTTCCTCTTTTCTGCAAAAGTTTCTTCCTTTTGTTTTAAAGTTTGTTTATGGCAGAGGACCACCAGATTGACTTCCTTTTTTTGATGAGAGCATCTTGGTTCTATTTGGGATGGCACGATTCATGCATGAGTGGAAGTGCTCGTACAGTGCCTTAGTGTAGGATTCAGCAGTTGAACTTTCAGTTCCCGTCTGCATGGGTGTCATGAAGTTTGTCACTTCTGACTTGAGTAGCATGAAGTTGGCTTTGGAGAAGTTTTTTATGGAGGTTTCCTTACTGGGAGGTGGGGGTGGGATGTGGATGTTAAGGGTGATTAGCTTATGGTCAGACCTGACTAACGAGGGGGTGACCATAGGTGTGGAGCATCGATTTCCCATGTTGGTAATGACCAGATCTAGGATATTGGAGCCCCCCCCCTTTTTTTTTTTTGCCTGAATCTCCATGTGTTCTGACTGTGCTTCTCAAACATTTTGGAAATATAGTGTATATTTCAGAGCATTTATTATGACTGTAATTGCCTTAATATTGCTACAACTCAAGTGCTCTAGGTTGCACTGCATCTGAAGTGTTTGTGTGTTTTAGCTGCTTTTCTGTATATATAGACTTCTCTGTTTCTTTAACTAAGCTCTGCAAAGTTGTTTTATTGTATTCCTGCCTGTATTTCTGAGTTTTTTGCACTTTTAAAGTTTGTTTTTGCTTAGTTTAACTGGTAGGCTACACACTCAAGTGTGCTAGCCGAATTAAAGCATTTATTGTGTTTCTGTACCTAATTTCTGCTACTTTGTAAAAAAAAAAAAAAAAAAAAAAAAAATATCCTTGTTTCCCGCCTTTACTGAACTAGAATAGTCCAGTCTTCAGGTATTGCTGATCTCTGGGCTGTGTCATAGTTCCTGTGTTGCCCATATCCTTATTTGGATAGGAGGAAGCTTCTTTGTTCACCAGTGAGAGTGGGGAGCTCTGAGCAGCCTATCTGTCCCTTGAGGAGTGGTTCCAGCCCAGTGACTTGTAGCTTATTCACCGTTTTGGGCCATTTCCTAACTCTTTCTAACCCCCTGCTTTAAAGCCATCTTTAGAGCTCTTTTGCGCTTGTAATTTAAAGTCTGTCCTGTTTGTTGCATTTACCTGTTGAGGCTACACACTCAAGTGTGCTGGCCTGTGTTACATATTTATTGCATTTTCCTGCTGTTTGTTGCAAAAAAGAAAAAAAAAAATTATCTTTGTTTCTCGTCTTTCCTGATCTAGAGTAGTCCAAATACAGGCTTTGCTGTATTCTGGACTTTTGGAAAGTTCCTGTGTTGCCCATTTCCTTTCTTGGATAAAGGGAGGCTTCTTTGTTCACCATTGGCAGTGGGGAGCTTAGGGCAGCCTATCTATCCCTGGAGGAGTGTTCCCAGCACAAGAATCTGGTAGTCTATTGGCCGTTTTGGGCCAATTTCTAGCTCTTTCAAATCCCCCTGTATAAAACCTGCTTTGGCTTGCACCTGTCACCCCTGGACTTTCGGATATTGGCAAAGGTTCTTGCTACCCCCATAGTGCCTTTTTAGGCAAGGCTCAAAAGACAAACCCACCTCCATAGGTATCACAAGAGATAAGAAACTAAGAGAAATGTTACTCAACGCAAGATACACGCACTCGAAACTCTCCTTAGCATGGAGAACATCGATATCTGTGTAGTAACAGAAACCTGGTTCAAGGCTCCCGAGAGCACCCCAGCACTACCAGGTTATACCTCATACCATGCTTTTCTGCCCCAAAACCTGGACCGAACCACAAAAGGAAGGGGAGTATCAATATTTGTCAAAGATACCCACACCTCCAGGTTGGTGGCACAGCACAAAGCATCAGAGACTATCCATGTGCAACTAACAGTGGGTAAAACTGCCTTCCAGTTTATAGCCTGCTACAGACCACCCTCCCAAACCCAGGGACCCCACTCGGCCTCCCTGAGAACACTGGAAAATATGAAGGTCTCTCCAAACAACATTATATTGGGCGACTTCAACTACGCAAACATAGACTGGGAGCATTACTTTAGCTCCAGCACCCTAGCCCAAAGGTTCCTAGAATTTATAAACTCAAATGCTATGGAAAAACTTGTTACCACTCCCACAAGAGGGGAAAACATACTGGACCTGATCATCACCAACATGGGGGCTCTATGCTCCAGACCAGAAGTGTATCCCTCACTGGTTAGATCAGACCATAAACTAATCTCACTGGATATTCACATCCCGACCCCACCCCCTGTCCAGAAAACCACAATGAAAAACTTCTCTAAAGCAAATTTCACACTCCTCAAAACCAAGGTGGAATCCTTCAAAGCCCCCGGGCCTGTGGAAAATACAGCCCAGACCACAGAATTATTTATAAATGCATTCTATGAACACCTTCAGGAATGCATGGATCATACAATCCCAAATAAAACCAAGACCCAATCCTCCAAAGGCAGGCATCCTGTCTGGTGGACCCCAGCCATAAACAAACTATACAATAGAAGGAAGAAGCTACTACATGATAGAGCAAAATCCCAAAAAGGGACGGCATCTCTGATCAGTATTAACAAAAAACTACGGGCACTCATAAAATCGTCTAAGGCCAGCTTCGAGAGAAAAATTGCACAGGACACTAAGGATAATCACAAGGCTTTCTTTAGCTATGTTAGGAACCTGGGTGGGAATTCCCAGATATGCTCAGAATTAGTCCAAAATGACAAAAAATACACCGAACCCACAGACATTGCCAACATCCTAGCTGACAGGTTCAGCACAAACTCCCCCCCCCCCCCCAAAAGGGCAAATATCTATCCCAGCAGAGTGCTGCCCCCCTGACATCTCAGATGCTCAGGCAAGAGCCGCCCTCTCCAAAGCAAAAAACACAGCATCAATGGGACCAGAGAGTGTCCCGGGGTGAGTCCTACATGAACTCCAAGAAGAGCTAAACCCAAACATAAAACTACTGTTCAATCTCAGCCTTACTACAGGATATGTACCCAAAGAGTGGCATACAGCAACAGTGGTCCCTCTCCACAAAGTTGGTGCCTCAACGGATCCTGGGAACTATCACCCCATAAGGCTGACTAGCTTGGTCTGCAAAGCTATGGAAAGGATCATCATGGACCTCATAAATAAAGATATTGGGGACCTACAGACACTGGATCCTACCCAGTTCGGCTTTGTTAAGGGCAGATCCCACCTCTTAAACCTGGTCAATTTTTTTGAAAGATTCACCAAGGCCGTTGACGAGGGGAAGGTGGTCCACACAGCCTACCTGGACCTCACAAAAGCCTTCGATACAATACCCCACTCGGGCATTATAGATAAGCTCACCAGCTTAAATATAAACCCCTATGTCACTAGATGGGTTGCAAACTGGCTCAAGGACAGAACCCACATGGTTAGAATTGCTGGAGCCATGTCAGACTTAAAACAAGTTACAAGTGGCATCCCACAAGGCTCAGTCCTGGGACCTCTCTTGTTCGGTATATATTCCTCGGAGGTACAGGCCAACATGGAAGGACTGTGGCTGACCAAGTTCACAGATGACTGCAAACTAGGTGCATTAATCGACTCTCCAGCCGACACAAGCATCCTACAAAAGGGCCTCATAGAAACAAACAACTGGTGCCAGAGCCATGGCCTCAAGCTAAACGTCAAAAAGTGTATAGTCATCCCCTTTGACAAAAACAAAGTGCCCACAAATTACCACATAGGTGGTAATCCATTAAGTACGGAAGAAGTAATTAGGGACCTGGAGACTCAAGTTGATAGCAATCTCTCATTTGAAAACCACGTGGCCAAAGTGGTTAGAAAAACATTTTATATAGCCCACCTAATCATGAAGGGATTCACATCTAGATCAGGGGAGGTCATCGTGCCTCTTTACTCATCCCTCATCAGGCCTATAATTGAGTACAATGCCCCTTTTGGGATGTACCTTACCAGACACCTGCAGCAACTGAAAAGACCCCAAAAGTACCTCACCAAGAGGATCAAAGGGCTGAAACAGATGCCATATGCTGCCCGGTTAAAGAAACTCCAGCTCTACTGAGTGGCATACCGCCTGCTCAGAGGTGATCTGTGCCTGATGTATAAAGCCATGTCCAACCCGGAATTAATGGACATGCTGCACCTCAGAAAATCCAAATCCCATCGAGCTACGCGCTCGACAGACTTGAACCTCAGCACTGAAATAAATAGGACAAGCTGGAGGGACAGATTCATAACCCAGAGGCTCCCTTCACTCTGGAATAGAATCCCAGTCCAGGTTAGGCAGAGTCTCTCATTGACTCTCTTCAAGAGGAATCTTGATGAGTGGATGGGAGATCATAGGTTTACCCCGGGTATCACTTCTGTGTCACTGTTAGACAGAGGCACAGTATACTATCCTCGAAAAAGGGCATAGCAAAATTCATTTAAAATGGGTGGCGAAAGCCAAACACACTCTGGCTAGGCTTATAAATGCCCTAGGGCAGACAGCCTAGTATGAACCTATGAACCTATGAACCTATGGATTAGTTGATCCAGGGCATTGGAATTGATGAATTCCAAGAACCATTGGGCAAAGGTGCTGGTACATGAGTAGTTTTCTCAGTTAATGGCAGGGTAGTTAAAATCACCCAGTATTAGGGTGTTTGGTTTTATCTTAATATTTTCCAGTATGTTTAGAAAGGTGTAGTAAGAATCTTGGGGTATGGTGAGGGATCTGTAGCAAGCTACAATTTGGATTGCAGTCTTACCTAGTGTTAGTTGCACCTGGAGAATTTCAGACGCATTGTGTTGGGCAACTAGCCTGGTGGTGTGAATATCCTTTGTGAATATTGACACTCCTCCACCTTTAGTGTTTCAGTCCTGGTTTGGTGGCCGAAGAATGTGGTAAGAGTTGTAGCTTGGTATTGCAGGAGTGCTCTCTGGAGCCTTGAGCCAGGTCTCAGTTACTGCACAGATATCGATGTTCTCCATTTTTAGGAGTGCCTCGAGAGAGTGCATTTTGAGCTTTAGACTTCTAGCATTGAGTAGCATTACCTTCAGATTTTGCATGCTTGTACCTGTTACGGTGGTGGTTTTGTCTTTTGAACTTTGCCTAAAAAGGCACTATAGGGGTGGCAAGAGCCTTAGCCAGTAATCTGAATCCCAGGGGCGACAGGTGCAGACCATCTCTGGCAATGCATTGTGGCCTGCCAATCATGTCATCCCAGGCAGACAGATACTGGATCCCCTTTGAATAACACCAGAAGCTTAGCCAATTGTTGAAGTCAATCATTTTGTCCTTATATTGCAGTATCATTCTGGGTGAAGGCAGGATGCTACTCAGGGCTAGGGTCATACTTGCCTGGGCCACATGATCTGAGAGCTCTTCCATGTCTCTTTTCATGTAGTCCAGGGAGGTATGTCTCAAGTCATTCACTCCAACATGGCAATGACAGAGTCATATATGTACTTGTTGTGGAGTGACTTGAGAGCATGCATTATGTGGCGGTTCCTGGCACCCGACAGGCAGCTGACTGTAATTTTCTCCTTGTTCAACCTGGTGAGAGGGACATCAGTGTGCCAGACTATAGAGTCACCTATGACTAAAGTGTTAGGTACATTGTCTTGCCTTAGGGGCTGTTGCTGGGTGGCACACTGGTGTTGTGAACTATGTGACACTTTGGTTGTGATTGGTGTTTGTTTGAATTTCAGCTTCAGAGGTCCTTGTTGCTTGGGCAGGTTACAGTTAAGGGCCTCTGCATATGTGGATTTACTGTTGCTATATGTGGGTGTTGGTGGTGTGGGTTTAGAAGGGCTATGTGTTGCCTGAGGTGTAGTATGGGTGTTAACCTTCTCCTCTTGACTGTCTAGCACAATCTTGGCTGGAGAGAGCTTTGCTTCCATTTTGGCTGTGTAAGTGCATCTCTCACAGGTTGTAGTGTTGGGTGGTAGGAGTAGAGGGTTGTCTGTGTACATGAGGCAATTGCTGCATTGCCCCAGTATGCCCAGATTCACCAGGTAGACAGGAGAAATCACCGGAAGCTGACCCTTGGACATGCCTGGTTTGGTGTTTTTTTTTTTTTTTTTTTTGTAAAGTACAGGAGCTGTTTTCCCTTACCTTAGCAAGGTACTTTGCAATTATAGGCTGTTTAGTGCCTACTATTATTTTCTCCTTATTAACAAGGAGAGTTGAGTGAGTACTTGTATCATTTTAAGGCTTCCTAGTGCTTTCCAGCAGGTATTAGAGAAAGTGCTAGTCACAGGGATGCTTAAAGGTAAGATGAAAAAAATGCACACTGCAGTGTGCACTAGAGAAGTTAGATGTGAAAGTAGGTAACTTAAGTTTTACCTGTTTAAAAAGTTAAGGTTTAATGGAGAGTTACTATATTTAAAACATCAAGATGGGTTGAAAGAGGTGGTCACTTTTGTATTCTGGTACTATGGAATACAGTAGGATAGCCAATAAATTTAAATAGTTGAAGGGGAGGAATTTCAAAAATGATGATTTTGTGATTACTCACACAAGCCAGTGAAAGTAGAGAGGAAATGAAATATATGGTCAGATTAACATAAGGGGCAGGCAACTAGAAAGACAGTGGTATTTAACAAGACAACTGTAACTGGGTGGGAGGGCAGGAAAAAAATTCTGCATGACTCAGAAGAGAGAGAGATGTGGTCTCTTTTGAAGTTTTAATATGCTGTTAAAGCAGAATGCAAGTAAAACACAAGGTAAAGAAAACAAACCACAGTATTCAAAATATAGAAAGGCAATAAAGTAATATAAAATACAAACAATAAAAGCAAACTAACCTTTCCTTCACAGAAAAGGGTAGCAGAGTCTGGATGAGCCTTTCTGGTAAAGCTGTGAAATGTTTTATTTTTACCCCTTAAATAGAATGTTTAGTTCCTAGCTCCACCCCCTCAGTTAAATGATTAACCTTAAGTGACCTTTTCTATCTTATGAATGAGTCCTTAATTGATCAGTTCTAATTTCTGCCTGACTCAGTTCTAATTTCTGCCTGACTCAGAAGAGAGAGAGCTGTGGTCTCTTTTGAAGTTTTAATATGCTGTTAAAGCAGAATGCAAGTGAAACACAAGGTAAAGAAAACAAACCACAGTATTCAAAATATAGAAAGGCAATAAAGTAATACAAAATACAAAAATTAAAAGCAAACTAACCTTTCCTTCACAGAAAAGTGTAGCAGAGTCTGGATGAGCCTTTCTGGTAAAGCTCTGAAATGTTTTATTTTACCCCTTAAATAGAAGGTTTAGTTCCTAGCTCCACCCCCTCAGTTAAATGATTAACCTTAAGTGACCTTTTCTATCTTATGAATGAGTCCTTAATTGATCAGTTCTAATTTCTGCCTGACTCAGTTCTAATTTCTGCCTGACTCAGAAGAGAGAGAGCTGTGGTCTCTTGAAGTTTTAATATGCTGTTAAAGCAGAATGCAAGTAAAACACAAGGTAAAGAAAACAAACCACAGTATTCAAAATATAGAAAGGCAATAAAGTAATACAAAATACAAAAAATAAAAGCAAACTAACCTTTCCTTCACAGAAAAGTGTAGCAAAGTCTGGATGAGCCTTTCTGGTAAAGCTATGAAATGTTTTATTTTACCCCTTAAATGGAATGTTTAGTTCCTAGCTCCACCCCCTCAGTTAACAAATGATTAACCTTAAGTGACCTCTTCTATCTTATGAATGAGTCCTTAATTGATCAGTTCTAATTTCAGCCTGACTCAGTTCTAATTTCTGCCTGACTCAGAAGAGAGAGAGAGCTGTGGTCTCTTGAAGTTTTAATATGCTGTTAAAGCAGAATGCAAGTAAAACACAAGGTAAAGAAAACAAACCACAGTATTCAAAATATAGAAAGGCAATAAAGTAATACAAAATACAAAAAATAAAATCAAACTAACCTTTCCTTCACAGAAAAGTGTAGCAGAGTCTGGATGAGCCTTTCTGGTAAAGCTCTGAAATGTTTTATTTTACCCCTTAAATAGAAGGTTTATTTCCTAGCTCCACCTCCTCAGTTAAATGATTAACCTTAAGTGACCTTTTCTATCTTATGAATGAGTCCTTAATTGATCAGTTCTAATTTCTGCCTGAATCAGTTCTAATTTCTGCCTTATTTAGAAGAGAGAGAGCTGTGGGTCTCTTTTGAAGTTTTAATATGCTGTTAAAGCAGAATGCAAGTGAAACACAAGGTAAAGAAAACAAACCACTGTATTCAAAATATAGAAATGCAATTAAGTAATACAAAATACAAAAATTAAAAGCAAACTAACCTTTCCTTCACAGAAAAGTGTAGCAGAGTCTGGATGAGCCTTTCTGGTAAAGCTATGAAATGTTTTATTTTCCCCTTAAATAGAATGGTTAGTTCCTAGCTCCACCCCCTCAGTTAACAAATGATTAACCTTAAGTGACCTCTTCTAGCTTATGAATGAGTCCTTAATTAATCAGTTCTAATTTCAGCCTGACTCAGTTCTAATTTCTGCCTGACTCAGAAGAGAGAGAGCTGTGTTCTCTTGAAGTTTTAATATGCTGTTAAAGCAGAATGCAAGTAAAACACAAGGTAAAGAAAACAAACCACAGTATTCAAAATATAGAAAGGCAATAAAGTAATACAAAATACAAAAAATAAAGGCAAACTAACCTTTCCCTCACAGCAAAGTGTAGCAGAGTCTGGATGAGCCTTTTTGGTAAAGTAAAACATTGGTCTACTAAAGTAGACCCATATATATATATATATATATATATATATATATATATATATATATATGTGTGTGTGTGTGTGTGTGTGTGTGTGAGTGTGTATGTTTCTCAGAAAATTACCATTCTTTGGAAGAGAATCCCCATCCATATGAAGCAGAGTTCCTTTCTATCCCTATTTTAGAGAAAATTGGACCAATACATGGGTAACTCGGTGATTGGAAATACATTTATTTATTTATTTTATTTTACATTTGTTGACCGGGCTAGTCCAACTTGATATATGTCCATTTTCTGCAGAGGCCCGGGGAGAAAATCTCCAAAACATACAATTAGAAAGTTATTACATATATACATGATAGATACAGATAGAAAATTCATCTAATATGTGTGTTTCTCAGAAAATTCCCATTCTTTGGAACAGAATTCCCATTCATATGAAGCAGAGTTCCTTCATAAACCACTGGTCTCACTCCTATGTCTGTGATGAACAGAGGCATTCAGTAAATCACCACCTATACAAAATCAAATTTGTGTGTCACATTTGGGTTGCACAGCTAGCTTTATAATGGCTCTAGTGGTTGTTAGCCTAGTATACACCTATATAATCTGTTGACCAGGTTAGTCCCACTAAGCTAGTTGCTCCTTTCAGGGGAGACCCAAAGTGGTAGTTATATTAAAAAATCCAAAAAAACAACTGAGTGGTAAAAAGTCAAAAATGTTTTAAAAGTAAGTGCTTTCATCTTTTATTATCAGGACATCATCAGAAAACAAGCCATACTACGCACATACATTTTTATACATTTAGCTAATCAGGTAATCACATGACTATAACATCCAATGACTATATAGCTAAAACTTAAATAAAATAATTGAGTATAATACATTAAGATCAGCATGGATATATATATATATATATATATATATATATATATATATATATATATATATATATATATATACATATATACCGTGATATGACATAAATGCACTCTACCTATAAAATGCTTTGAGTTTCAATAAACTGGTTATAGATAACATTTCAGTTAATCCTGATCATTATATAGCATTTAATTTAACCTGCCACCATAACTCTTTATGTTTTTTATGTTTTAATTGTATTTACCATGGGTCACCCTTAGGGTGTATATGAATTTTCTCTATTATAACAAATAAAAATCTATGTATAGTATTATTGAAATATGTTCCTATAGAGCATTAGAATTTTTTAATTGTTAATTTAGTATGTATATATGCTCATAAATCCTGTCTTTAAGTTTCCACTTAGTTTTCCCTATATAATATGTGTAACAAACAGTCATGTATACAACTCTAGACGTGTTACAACTATATTTATTTATTTATTTATTTGTCATTTGTTAACTGGATTAGTCCACTGGGCTGGGGGGGGGCATTTCCAGTGGAGACCCGAGGTGAAAAGCACCATAAACACATGATAAAAAAGATGATGCCAAAAAATAATACACATATATCATAACCATACCAAGTTACATTGCAAGTTTAGGAAACATTAAAAAGGGCAAGATAAAGAGACATGTGAGTAACAACATTAATGCCTTGTAGAAATCATTAAGTATGCATTTTGTGCATGTACAACAACAAATAATAGCGGTAGAGTTGATGGAACAAAATAGAAGAATAGTAAGTGGAGCGTAGAGAAGAGTGAAGAATAATTGAAGAGACAGAGAATAGAAAAGAGTCAGAGTTGTGTTGGTTACCGAGGGTAGAGTGGAAGGATAGGTTGTAAAGACAGATAGAATGGAGAGAAATAAATGAGGAGGAAAGAGCTGGGGGTGGCCATGGATAAAAATGAGTACAATAGGTTAAAGTTGGGAGGAAAATTTAGTTTTTAAGAGTGCTCAGTGGTGTAACTATGGATTCACAGGAATGTAAGTATATATAATGCATGATGGGAATAGGTCTGGTGTGATAGTGGCAGATTAGGTGGGGTGGTGGTAGTTGCAGGAGGGAGAGTTAACTAGGCATTTTTTCAATTTTTTTTTGAAGAAGAGCGAAAATTGGAAAATTGGATATGTTGTATGTTAGCTGGGATTTTGTTCCAGGTTTGAGATACACACCATTTATAAGATAATCTGCCAATAGTTTTGTTGGACTTGTAGGTGTTCAGTAATGCTTGGTCAGTGCTACTGAGAGATCATGCAGGTTTGTAGAGGGATAGGAGGGTGGACAGGGTGGGACAGTTTTCAGGTTTGTAGAAGAGAGAAAGTACAATTTGTACCTGTGAAAGTTGGAGTAGTTGTGGGAACTCGAGCCAATGACGTTTTTTAGTGTGAGGCAGTATTGGGATTTGTAGGGATGATTACAGGCAAATCTGGCTATCCGGTTGTAAGTTTGTTAGTTTGGTTAGGAGGTTTGCTTGGATGTGTGTGAATATAGGGGAAGTGTAGAGTAGGCAGGGGAGGAGATAGACCACTTAGCTATGGTAAATTCCCCTATATTCCTCTATATTTACCTTGTATTTTAATAGTCATATTATTAATAGAAAATTTATCACATTCATATATATATATTTACAATATCTACAATGGCAACATCTATACATTCCAAAACTATCATCTATTTTATTGTGATTATTATCATCCTCTAATATGCTTTTTATATGGATTATCACCCATAACTACGTCTGGGTGATTTTTTTATAGTATTCCAATTTTTCAATATGTTTTGTCTAATATAAGCACTATCTAATGAATACTTTGTAATATGAATTGTACTGTGCTAAACCATTCCAGTTGTATTGTCTTGTATGGTTGTATTTACTTTGTCCATATTGAGTGTTATTGTCTGATCTATGTGAACAGCTGTAGTGTCTGCCAATGCATTATATACATTATGGTTATATGTTAACAATGGAATATATATACCAGCTTTTCATTTATGATCAACTTCTTTCATAATAGAATTTACCATAGCTAAATGGTTTGCCTATTTTAAAGAAATGATCTATTTTTAAAAACGTCTCATAGAAATTGACATTCTCTTATGAAATCCTTTTAACAGCTATTTATTCTAGCTGCCCGCACCATCTGACATTTAACCACTGCTCATTTTTGATGGTATGGATGGCAGTTTGAAAAATATAAAAAAATAAATAGTATGTAGTTTTTCTAAATGTCTTGAAACAAAGCATATTATTAGATATATCTTTATAAATTAAAACATCTAAATAAGAAATAGATTCCATTCCAGTACTATATGTGAATTTTGAAAATTCTGTAGTATGACTGATGTATCCCATAAATAGTTCAATGTCACCCATTGTAGGAGACCATACTAGGAATATATTGTCAAGATATCTAGTATATAATTTGATGTGTGAAATATATTGACTATTAACTACAACTCGATGTTGCCATTCAACCATAAGTATATTTGCATACACAGGCCTACATGCTGTCCCCATAGTGACACCTTCTTGTTGATGAAAAGACTGCCCCTCAAAATATATATAATTATGTTTGAGTACTAGTTCCATAAGGGTAACATATATATTAATGTCTTTTTGTGTTAAATCTGTATTGTTATTTAAGAATGTATTAAACCATTCTAAACCTATATTATGTGGGATAAACTAGATGTTTTACATCAATAGTTAAAATATATTTTCAACATCTGTAATAATATTGCACTTCTTTAAAAATCCCAAGAACCTTGGCATAAATGTTCTATGACATCAGTCTTTTATTTAAGATGGAAATCTAAATATTTAGTTATGTAATATGTCTAAGAAATATTGGCATCCACTATCAATCTTAAAGGGGGGGTCATTTAGGTCTTCATGTATTTTGGGGATTCCAAAAGCTGTCAGAATCATAAGGTCATGCAAATATAAATATTCATAGTCATCTCTATTACTCTGATAATGTCTATTTTGTGATAACCAACATTGATTTAATTGATTGATATCTCACAATATGTTTCATCATGTAACACTGAAAACATTCTCTGTACATAATCCAACTTATCCATAATAATAATATATCCACCCTTATCAGGGTGCATATATCGCAAGGTGTCCTATGTATTAATGTCACACAGTAACTGAGTTTGCATCTTAGTTAAATTATAGTCTATATATTTAAGTTCTTGAGATAGTCCATGATGAATATCAAGTTCTTCAGATTGCTGTAATATAGTACGAAGAGGTAGCCTGTCGATGCTAGGCAGCCTGAGGGTCTGATTAAATCCATATACATTGCCAAACATTAAACTTAAGTTTAGTTTTCTAACATATAATTTTAATTCACTCACTTGCATGTTTAGTTGGCATAAAGTTATAACCTTTGCTAAATAATATGTTTGTTCTTGGGTGATAGAATAGGAACTAAAATTGTAATAGGAACTAAAATTGTAAACATTGTAATCATCTATGCTGTTTAAAATAACAATACACGGGCTAGAGAATACTGATATATTATTTATAAAATCAAATAAAGTCACCTGGTATTCTGCCATTATTTTGGCTTTTTTGCCACTCAGTTGTTCTTTGAGTTTTTGTTAGTTCATTCTTGGTAGTAGTGACTTTTTGGTATTTATATTATTAGAGGAAATCTGACCAGGGCATCAGGGAACTTCTCCTACTCATTTGCATATGGGGGATGCTATTGTTGGTGGTGCTTCCAGTTTCCTGCTTTCAATCCAGGTGCATAGGCAGCTCGGAGAAGCCGTAAGGAATATGACAAGTGTGTGTGAGGTAGAAGACGTCGGAATGGAGTGAAAGCAGGCACATGTAAGTGTGGAGGTAGTAAAACCTTCACAAAAGACATCACTAGTAGAGGTAAAAATAGCAGAAGGAGTGAAGAAGTGGTTCATATCATTCAAAAGGGGAAAGGTGAAAGAGGAGAATGAAAGGACAGTTGTTAGACCTTAGAAAGATTCAGAGTGCTTATCCCAGGAAAGGATGTTCAAACCAGAATATGAAGTACAAGGATGCATTATTATAGTCCTTCAATCTGTTGGGTTGTGGAATGTCTACTTAAAGGAAATGATAAGCCAGAGTGAACTGTAAAGTGAGGTGAAATTAGGGACAATATACAGGAGGAGGAGGAAAAAGAAATAGAAGCAAACAAAAAGTCATACGCTTAAAAGGTAAAGAAAGCAGAGAATCAAGTGGAAGAATGGAGAGAGAAAGCAAGAAGAAAATTAGTGGTAAGACTGAGCAGTAAAGAATAAAAACTTAACAGGCATGAGGTTTGTGACACAGTGACTGCAGCTCTTGGTACTTCTCTGAAAGAGGTAAGAGCCTTTATACATATTAATAAAGTGACATATTGTGACATTTTGTTTGAGACAGGACAGTACATGGAAATATTCTTAGAGAAATTTGAGAGTAAGAAAGACTGCAATCCTTGGAATTCTTATGTAGTACAAACATGTACAAGAGAGACAAGACAAAGGATTATTGTGCAATTTCAAACTAAAGTTGAGAAAGAAGTGCTAAAGGACTATTTGAAGACTGTCCCCAGGATTCACAAATCCTCAATGTAAGACTAGAGTAGTCTTACACGGAAACACCAGTCTAAGAGTAAGACGGCAGCGCGCTGTGCATATTAATGAGAGGGCGCTGCCTCAACTCAAAGGCTAACACAGAGCATGCACGTGTGCAGGGGGCGTGCTGGACTGCTGATCAGTCCAAAAATCCACGCCCCTGCAAGTCTCACAATTGGGAAATGTCAACTGACATGAGCGAGTCCACTCAAATGTGTACATACCCAACACTACACCCCCCCCACATTCTAAACCCCAGCACAATTGTAAAATGTAAAACTTTTATTTTTTTTTTTATTATTCCCGATATAGCTGCCCGTATTTGCGTGTGTTTGCGCAGGTTTGCCCATTGCTTAGCTACAGTTAGCAGTCAAGACATCGAAGAGGATAATAAGAAACTTATATGCAAATTCAGCAAAATAGCAATAGCGTAGTGGTAGAACCTTCGCACAAAGAGGAGGCATTCCCGTGTTCGAGTCCCACCACTCCCCTTTTTATTTTCTGTTGGAAATCTGTATATGAAAAGAATACTTGACATTTATCATTGAAACTTTAGTAAAAAGCATTGAAATGGCCTATGTAGTAGTGAACAAATTTTATATATATATAAGAATGTGAAATGGTTATGCATACTGATAAATGCATAAGTAATGTATCTTAAGCAATGTGAAGCACTGCTAAGCAAAGTTTACCAGTATTAAGCACATTTCAGTATAATTGCTCATAGCTTAGCACTGCTTTAACTAGCGCAATAGCTTTGCGCGGAGCTGCGCATCGTGCCAACTAGCGCAAACAGAACTTGTTTGCGTGTAACTGTGCACCGCGCTAACCAGTGCAACATAGAGCAATGTAGAGCAATGTCGGGCAACGTAGAGCAACATAGAGCAACATCGGGTAAAGTTGAGCAAAGTCGGTAAAACATAGCCACATCTCCTAGCCGGTCTGGAAAGTAGTGAAATAAAAAGCAATGACAGGCTTCGAACCCGGGATACTGTGCATTATAATACCAGTACTGAACCACTAAGCCATGACAGCTTTTTATAAATATGCACTTTCAACACACACATACATATCAATGGAAGTTTACCCATTGCTAAGCAGGTGTACCTTCAGCTGTGTTTTTTTCAAAACTGGCCAATCACAAATAAGTGTGGGAAATGATGCATATTTAAGCTCCATAGGTGGGTATACTTTCCATAACTGGTTGTAGCTCCCATCTGCAGGCAGCAATGGCCGGTGCTGGAGAGGGTTCTCATTTTCGAGTGCAACATTGGGGCATTGAGGAGTCAAAAGTAATGGTTTGGCTCCTTGTCCATAATCATGTGGATAGACTCCTGTGGGGCCAGTACCAGGGCACCCAATACAAAGTGGAAGCCTGGGACTGTCTAGCTCATGAACTCACCAGTGCCACAGGTGTCCCTCGGACTGGTGAGCAGGTCAGACACCACCAAGCAGACCTGAAGAGATGCAAGGTGGATCAACTGGACCAGTGGATCCAGGAGGCCCGTGAGATGGAAAATGTCCCACTACTGAGTAAGTAGCCATAGAATTAAGTATGTAAGAATTGATATTCTAGTGTATACTATGGATAGGTATGTCTCAATATCACTTCATTTACTTCACAGATGCAGGTGTCCATGCTGCGAATCAGCAAGCCTATGCAGATAGGCTGCTAAGGCTGGGCCACCAGGCAGGTTAGTAATTATTCTGCTTGTACTGTTATGTAAAATAAATGAGAGATCCTGAAAAAAAGTGCTTTAATACAATAAATAAAGGTATAATAATTCTGTAATAATTATTCTGCATGTACTGTTATATAAAATAAATGAGAGAGCCTCTAGAAAAGTGTTTTAAGTCTTTAATAAAAGTATAATTCCTGGAGTTTGTCTGTGTCATTTTCTTTGATATGTTGTTGTACTCTTGCATTATAGAAATAGTACTGTTGTATTAAGCGCTGTTAACACACAGTTGGGTAGGCCCATATAAAGTGGATGAAGGGAGTGCCAGTAGCTTTTAAGCATATTCACAGGCCTCAACTGTTGGTTCCTGCCCAGCATGTACATGTTAATCTGGCACATGAGTAGCTTGGTATTGTGTTCCCCAGAAATGTCATTGTGCTGGCAGAAATCTAGGGAGCTGTTAACATATAACTGATAATTTCACCTAAACATATCTAGATAAGTATAGGAAAGTAGAGCTGTCAGTGTACCATCTCAGCAGTAGTGTGTCTGAGCAACTCACAAAATATATAGCAGGAACATCTGCATCCCGGACAGTTTGTATGTCAAATACAGCCCATGTATATAAAGATCTAGCAAAACCCATCTCACGATTTAAGGACAATTGGGTAGTGTAATAATACATGTAGGGGACATATAACTGCACTTAATAGGAATGTAGTGTAAACTAGAAGGATATATAAGTTGTTAATGGAGCTATCATTTTCCACCCTACTGTATGTGCACAAAAAATGCAATTCCACACTTCAATGGGTATGTCTAATCTCAAAACATTTGTTGGGACATATGTCCTATTGGTTTATAAATATCTGCATTTATTTCAATGCAAGTGCCCTGTTTAATACCACAATATTGGTGGCCTGTTGCCATCAATCAAATCTGCATGCTGTTGTAATGTCCACTGTTGTTCCATATATGCATGTGTCATGCTTGCTGTTCAACTGTTGGAACTCTGGTGTGTTGGGCTAATGGGAATACTTCTGCATGCTGTTATAACTAATTGGGAATGCTGTTGACTGTTACTAACCCATATTTTGATTAAATCCTCCTAAACATAGAACGTATGGGAAGGCCTGTCTCAATGGACCCACCTGCCCCACCTCAGCTGGCGATGGCACCTGGCACCAGCAGGTCCAGTGCCCAGCCTGGGACCTCCTTCTCTGTTGGCCCTGTGCCACCTATGGGTGGAAGCACTGCAGGGGATGGGGCTCATCCCCCCATGCAAGCGTGGGTGGAGGAGGGCCACCTATCACCCTCCGAACGGTCCAGGCTGTGGTGCATAGGGAGATTGAGCGTTCTGTCGCTGATCCTCTATGCCAGCTTGAGGCACGAGTGGCACGACTCATGGGTGAGCCTGCCCCTCCTATGCAGCCCCCAGCACAGCCACTCTCTGGGTTGTGAAGGTAAAGTGGTGACTGCCCATGAGTGGGGATCTCAGTTCCACTGTTGTAATCTGTGGGCTCATGGACTTGCAATTTCCAAACATCCTCCCCCGTCAATGGTGTTCACCCACCACATGTGTCATATGCTGCCCCTATATGCATCTTGTTTGTCCTGTCTGTTTACCTCCCCAACCTACCTCCCCAAATATATCTACATCCCCTACCCCACATTCTACTCTCACCTGGAAAAAGAAAAAAAAAGGGCAATCTGCTCCAAAAAAAATTATGCCCCATACATAGCTGCCCATTTTGCACACATGTCTGCTGGACATATAAAATGCAATTCAATTGGCAGTACAACATACTTTGTTGTCCTCACCCCTCTCCCAGGGGTGGAAGATTTCATATTTCCCGCAAAATTATTGCATATGCACAGCTGCTGCTGTAAAAGAAATGGGCAGCTATGGTCCTTCCCTACACCAGTCCTGCACATCCTGAACTGTTTTCCATACTGTCTTTCCCTCTTTGTGCCCCTTTTTCACCACTGTCCTATCTCCTCATTTTATTTTCTTTCAAAGAAATGAGCGTGAGGGTTAGCGGGAGTAAGCACTTTTAAGCAGTAGTTAGTGGGTTTGTGCGAGTGTGCGCTTAGCTAAGCATTGCTAAGCTTCACGCAAACCCATGCAAACCTGTGCAAACCCACTTACAACTGCTTAAAAGTGCCTTAGTCACCCTGCATGTGTTGACCTTGTGTGTGTATGGCACACACATAAGGAGAGATATATCTGTGTCAGATATATTAGCATCTGTACATGTGCAAGGGACATACTGCAACTGTTTCTGAAGGGAGGTCATATATATGTTGGTGAAGTTTGTTATGTGCATATTTGTATGTAGGTAGTAGTGTGTGGCAAACAAGTCAGCATACAGTGCTGGTATATGACATGTGGTGGTTAAACGCTGTGGGTGTGATTTGTTAGGTTTGCAGTGTTGCAGCCAGTGAGGCCTGCTAAAGCCACATGGGCTGAGAACACCTTCAATGCATTTCGCACAAGACTAAATTAAATATCATTACATAACTGTATACCTCACATACTACGCATAATTGATATTCCCACCATGAAAGGTGGACTGTATATTTGCCTATATGTATATCTATATGTATACCAATGGATGTTTATATGTATGCGTATATATGTATATATATATATATATATATATATATATATATATATATATATATATATAGAGAGAGAGAGAGAGAGAGTCATATTTACTGTGACAGATGCCTGGTGACAAAGCCATGGCCTCAAGCTCAATATCGGAAATGCATTGGCATCCCTTTTGCTAAAACTCTGTACCCATGAACTACCAAATAGGTGGTAGTCGACTTAACACCGAAAGTGTGATAAGTGACCATGGGACACAGGTGGAGAGTAGTCTCCCCTTTGATAATCACAGTGCCACACTAGTCATGTAATCTGTCTAGGTGGCACACCTCATCACAAAAGCTGTGTCATCCAGGGAAAAAGAGGTCAGTGTTCCCCTCTACTCGTCACTCACAAAACCCATTATTGAGTAAAATGCCCCTTCTGGTATGTACCTCACAAGACATCTAAAGCAACTGGAAAGGCCACAGACATACCTCCCAAAGAGTATTAATGTCCTCAAACAGATGCCCTATGCAGACCGTCTCACAAAACCACAGCTAGACTGTGTCGCATACCGCCAACCCAGAGGTGACCTCTGCCTAACATACAAAGCTATGTCAAACCCAGAGCTGTTGGACATGCTCCACGTAAACAGATCACAATCCCTATGAGCTACACGCTCTAGGGACCTAAACCTTGTCATCTCAATAAACAGAACATGCTGGAGGGATAGATTCCTATCTCAGAGACATCCCATACTCTGGAACAAACTACCTATCAGTAGCAAACAAAGCTCCTCAGTAGCACTCATCATAAATAGTCTTGATGATTGGATGGGAGATAGGAAATACACCCCAGGAATCACCTCTGTGGCTCTGCTTGGCAGGGGCACATGAAATTAAATTACTTGGGTGTCAAAGGCCAGGGTACCCTCTGGCTAGGCTTATATAGGCCCTAGGGCCAATAGCCTATTACCTACCTATGAACCAATACACATCAACATATACTTGTTGCAACAATTGCTATGTGAGGTTGACTGAGTGTGATGGCGAATGTGTTGGTGAATGTGTCACAGTTGTGTATATGTGGGGTAGCTTAGTGAGAAACTGTTTCTGTCATGGTATTATGTGTCCTAGCTCTGATCCCAGCAAAAGATGTGTATGCTATTGCTAGCCAGAAAAAGCAGTGTGGCATACGGTCTGATGTAGTCCCTTGGTGTTAACTGGGGTGTGCCATTGGAGGATAAAGCAGTACATGTATGCTCATCGATTGGTACTGCTGGTGAATCCAAATCCTGTATGAACTGTAGTACTACCTGAAGCTGTAGGCCTAAACAGCACAGTATAGTGTATGTCCACATTGCTTGGAAACAGTGTTTTGTGTGTTCCTTGTAGTCCTCACAGATTACATACCTCAGACATAAGGGTTTGTAAGTACTGACACACAGTACTGTATGGTACACACGTAAAGCTCATCTGGGTTGCCATACCTCTGTGTCCTGTATGTATGTCTGATGCGTGTGTGGGTATGCCTGTAACATGCCCTCGGTCATATGTGTGTTACAGGATATAAGTGTGTATCTAGCAACATGTATAGTCTAGTAAAGCAGTATGCCACCTATATTCATGAATGTGCACATATTTTAGGCAGGGGTTTTCCATCAACAGCTAGTGTGGTATACTGGTAATACTGTAACTGGACTTTACAATCATTGCAATGGATTACATATTTCTTTATGCATTAGCTTGATATATACCTCCTGTGGTTAGGTGGTGCATTGTGTCACATACAATGTGCCATGTACTGTTGCATAGTCTTACATAGTGGTTTCTCTTTGTTGCTGTGCAGAAAATGTTTTAATATATGGAGCGTGTCAGGCACTGTCAGGCAGTTGTGGGTTGAGCACTGATATGTGGTATTGAAAGTGTGTATCCTCTGACAGACAATAGTTTGCTATTTATGGCAGTTCATTGATATCTGTACTGTAGAATGTTAATTATGCCACATGACTTGCTCACACATATTGTTTCATTGTCTTCCAGGGTCATGGCCCACCATCGCAACCCTACCTATAGTCGAGCAGAGGATGAAATCCTAACCACCAGTCTCATCCAAAACTACACCCTGCTATTCTCAAGAGCCAGCCAGGACCAGCATGAGTGGACTGCACTGTGGCAAGATGTTGTCCGTAGGATAAATGACATAAGCATGCATAACCGGACATATGAGCAGGTACGCCATCACTGCAGTGATTTACTTAGACATGTCTGGCAGCGTGCGTCTGATGTCCGTAGGCAACAGCTTGCCACAGGTGGTGGGGTTACCACCCATCCCCCCTCACCAGAGTGGAGGAGCTGCTCCTGAGCCTGGGGGCTCCTTGCCAACAACAACAGCACACATGTATCATCATGGAGGCCGGAGCCCCTCAGCAAGTTCACCTGGAGCGTGCAGGTAACATGGCATATCTGTAGACTACTGTTACCTCTATTGTTAGATCATGCATATGTGAGATGTGTACTGTGTAGTTAGAAGATGTGGAGCCTGGTGTTGTGCAATACTGATAATTTGGAACATGATGTGTAGGCCTGTGACTGTCAACCGTTGTACTACTGTAAGATTGCAAACCCACAATTAGCAATGCCGCAGTTGTTGCCACTGACAAACTGTTTCATATCCTTGTAGGTCCCTCTGGTGTGACAGCAAGGCAGCAGACCCCTGCTGGTGAATGTGTTCTACATTTAATATTGCAAATAAAATGTGCATGTCATAGGTGAGGTGTAGGCCTTGTACACATGTAACACACCTACGCATAATGCATGCTGTGCACGTTTGCTGTGAGACTATGCACATCTCAGTAACGTGAGTGGCTGCCTCAAACACATGTAATACACAGAGCATCCTAAAGAATTGTGGCTACTTTGTAGTGGACATTGGATAGGCAGTTGATACACATGCACACAACATACAAAACTTTGTCATACGCAGTACATGTTAATATGCTACACATGGCGTATTCAGACACACACTGTAAGGTCACACTCCAGTATCCCAAGGGTCATCCACACAGCACACATAATATACTTGAGGGGTAGAGGCCTATCATGGGGCAGTACGACACTCTTCAACACACAACACATTAATGTTAGGCAATGCTCCCTATTGGGCACCTTACAAACCCATGTAACAATTGGCTGTGAAATGGTGAATGTAGCCATAGTACTGCGGTTCAGGTACAGCATGATAGGTGCTGGGCTGGCACACATTAGTAGCCTTGAGTGACCACATGATGCTGCATGATGATGGCTCATGGTACTGCACGCCATCCAGTTACAGTAACCACAGTACTACACATAGCATTCATTGCTATACACCTCAATGTTGTGTGTGTGCAAACATATGCACCTATACACAATATGCATAGCAATCACCATTTGCACAAAGTGACACATATATGTCTTGTAATGCTATTGAGTGTATAGGTCACATGACACACATTGGGTATGTGTGATGTTTAATGTTGCAGTTGTGTTGTAGCATGCCATGTCATGGCTGGCATTGGCATGTCCACAATATGTTCTACACTCACTATAACTACTGTACAATGGCTATGTTGAGCAATGATATTCCATCAGGTATACACGCACCACTCATCCTGTGTGTATACATAGCATGCATGAGCTAAACCTGTGTCCACAATTATCTGCTAAAGACACAGACACTCTAATCAGTAATAGATATCTATGTGACACACAGATAAACATCCAGCCATGGTATGTATACCTCTGAGTGATGGTGCACAGCACATTGAAGAGCTTGTAATACTTGCACAGCAATGTTGTGTCCATGTGCACATTGCATTTCAGGGTGAGGCCAATCACTGAACAACAACACCCATGCGTCAAAGCCATGTATACTGTTATTAGCAAGGACTGTCTACACTTGCACTGCATGCTGTTGAGCAACACACGTTCTGCATGCTGACACGTGTGATATGACTGTTTGTCTTGTGATACTGTACCCCACCATCAACCGCTATTGAGTATGTTCTGGATTGCTGGTGTGTGTTTGTGTCTGCTTTAGTGAGGAGTGTATTTGTGTGCATGTGTGCATGTGTTCATGTGTGCATGTGTATGTGTGTTCATGTGTGCATGTGTTCATGTGTGCATTTGTGCATGTGTGCATGTGTGCATTTGTTCATGTGTGCATGTGTGCATTTGTGCATTTGTGCATGTGTTCATGTGTGCATGTGTTCATGTGTGCATGTGTGCATGTGTTCATGTGTGCATGTGTTCATGTGTGCATTTGTGCATGAGTGCACACATGCATTTGTTCATGTGTGCATGTGTGCATGTGTGCATGTGTTCATGTGTGCATGTGTGCATTTGTTCATGTGTGCATGTGTTCTGACATCATGTACAGGTTGTAAAGTGTGTTTCCTGTCTTCCTCTCACAGGTGCTGAGGTTGGGCTGGTTCACTGCAGCAGGGAACCTGATGTCACTGACACAAATAGTGATAATGAGGATAGGTGTGTTGAGGCACAGGCATGTTTGCCAGGGTCTGTCATTGGGCTACCAAACAACAGTACACAGCTGTCCACCCCATCCATGCACGCAGTCATACTGCCAATACATCCATCATCACCAATGCCCTTAGCTGAGGGGCAGTGTACAGTCGCCAATGGTCAGGACAGTGTGGTATAGGTTCATAGGTTGGTACTGGGCTATCTGCCTGAAGGCATATATTAGCCCAGCCATGTTGTGAGGTATTCACTGCCCCTTTAGTAGTTCCCTAGACCCTTGTACTAGCAGCTAATACCCTTAGCCCCTATCTAGTTGTGCTGTTGGTGTGATCCCGGTATGAACTTTCTGTTACGCATCCACTCATCAAGGTTCCTCTTGAAGAGTGATAGTGAGGGGCTCTGTCTTATGTAGATCGGGGCCCTGTTCCATAGTAAGGGAAGTCTCTGCGAAGGCAATCTATCCCTCCAGCATGTTCTATTCATTGTTGTGTTGAGGTTTATATCCCTAGAGCGTGTAGCTCGAGTAGATTTGGTTTTGCTAAGATGGAGCATGTTCAACAATTCTGGGTTGGACATGGCTCTGTATGTTAGACAGAGATTGCCTCTGAGAAAGTGGTATGCAACAGAGAACAGTCTTAGCTTTTTCAATCGTGCTGCATAGGGCAACTGTTTGAGGCCAGTAATCCTCTTGGTTAGGTACCTCTGTGGTCTCTACAGCTGCTGGAGATGTCTAGCCAGGTACATTCCAATTGGTTCATTGTACTCAATAATGGGTCTGATGAGGGAAGAGTAGAGGGTATCTATGGTACATGCATCAGGACACAGCAGCCATACCCAGAGGTCTGGAACGGTACCACATAGGCAGATGTCCAGGCATTCTTGTCAAAGCACTGCTGGTCATCTTGCCCTTGGCAGATGTGCCACAGGTCTTACAACCTCACGCATGTTCCAGGCTGTCATGGAGGCACAGGCATGTATGGAATGGTACACCAGACAGGGCCGAAGGGCACAGAGGGCACATAACACTGCTTTAAATGACAGTATCTGTGACCTAGCAGGTGCCATCCGTAATTACACTGAGGTCACTGATAGACATTGGGGTGTGACATTACATGTCCTCCGCAATGTCATGTTCATGTGTCAGGACAGTGCAGGATGGTTGAGATGTCGACGTGGATGTATGCCAGCAACATCAGCAGCTGCCAGTCACCGCGGACATCCCTCAAGTCACAGCCACCCCCGTAGTGCCAGTACCAGCCACAGTAATGTTGGGGGTGGGCTGTCCATAGACAGTCCTAGAAGACCACATGCACGTGGCTCTGGACATTCCCAGCAGGGACCTGGGTCCAGTGTACATATGTCTACCTCTGAGGATAGTACTCAGTCTGGCTTAGTACCTAATACTGTCAGTAGCACCCCTGCCAGGCACAGGTACCGTATCCGTGGCCAGAGACGGTGATCTGTAAAGCCTGGCAGGTACAGTCTGTGGCTGTCCCACAAATCCCCATATATGGCAGCCACATGGTGGAACTGTGTGCATGCAGACACACACACACATAAACCAGACACCTAGGGCTAACACATACCCGCACACATTACATCAACATTGGCCCATACCAGTACTTTTGGCCTTCACACACACACACACACACACACACACACACACACACACACACACACACACACACACACACACACACACACACACACATGTCAATTGTATGGCTCAATGTACGCCTCTGGCAAACCAACAACACACTCTGTGCATATGATGAAACCTGTGCCACCTCCTGTCATCTGTAATATTGATGCAGGAACAGGCTAACATGGTGCTGATGCACAGGGTGACTTTATAGCAGTATAGCAATGTTAGCATGTTGTCAGCAGTAAAGTGTAATGATATCCTTGAAGGTGTAGCTGAGCAGGCATGATGCATTAAAGCTATGATTGTCAATGTAGTATTGTTTATACCAGTGTTAATCCCAATAGTGTATTGTCCTCCCACGTGCCACTTGGCTGATGTGTGTAGTATTGGCAGCATGAGTTAGAGAGTGGACAGTATGTGTGGGATGTGTGCAGCACAGGTTTGCAGGTGTACATTTGTGAACATGGTGGAGGTGCACTGTCTGCATGTATGTGCATAGTGGACACACGGGCAGGGTGACATGCCCTGTATTACACAGTGTTAACACTCCATAGTTTCTATTTTTGGTCAGTATGTATTGTACTACACACATTTTGGAACTTGGGTACACATGTGTGTATGACATGGTTTGACACTGTGCTAAGGGTGATGCTGTTACTATATGTCATTGGTTTGCATTCTGGTAGTATACATAACCGCAACAGTCTGACCATAAACAATCGTTAGATGATGTCTTGACAACTGACACACAGATGTAGGACACACAGTAACATTTGTACCCTTCAGGAACTATACTATACCAGTAACCAGTGGTGTTCACCTGCACCCATTCCTGGGACCACTCCTGATTGCCATATAGCTCACTTAGGTACAAGCAAACATAGTAGGGATATGTCCGTCCACATCTGGAAATGCATACTGTGGCCTATAATGCATTCTCCAGATGACACACACATCCTCCACAGGGGTATCATACATACAGATACCTGTTGTCAAACCCATGCTGTAAAGCTATAAGCCAACTAAAGCATGGTCATCCACCTTTACAAAACATAGTATCCCCACAGTACCACATAGGTAGTAGCCCCCAACATGTTGACAGGTACCGATGTGTACATACAGCCAAGTGTTACATCATCTCTCCTTTGGTAATCACATTTCCAAAGGTATTTTGAAATCCTTCGGTGAATCACATAAGCAATAAGGGGTCTGCATGCATATCCACAAAGGTTGTTGTACACCTATAATGAATAGCCATCATTGACAGACTTTGCTGCATTTTAACTGGTCTGAAATATACCTCAGGCATAAGCCCTCACTCATACTATTCAATAGAAATCGTAATGAGTGTGTGTGACACGGGTGACCTAGGCCAGGGATCACTGCAGTGGCTGGGATTGTCACAAACATACAGATGTGACCTAAGGTCTGGAAAGCGGCAGCACACTCTGGCAAAGATGTGTTCATGGAGAAAGCAGGGTTCCCACCTATGAAATAATTGAGGTCGCATGTACATATATTTATTTGCCACACAGCTACCTGATGTGCAATGCACATACTGTTGTCATTGTGATATATCATACAGTAGTAAAAGCAAAACCCACAACACAGTGACCGACTGTGTCACACACTTAGAGAACACACACACTGACTAAGTGCAGGATTCAAGCCCCTATCTAACTACTTTATGATACTAAAGCAGTAAACATTTTCACGACGTGCTATACACATTACTGGGAGTTCTTCTTTCCACAGGTATATTTGTAGGATGGTGACATCATCAGACTTGACAAAGATAAGTATACCACTTTTAAGGTGTTGTAGTTGTCTCCGAAAAGGTTGCTTTTCTACAAGGAGACACACATAAACACACACACACTCTCATACATGAGTCAAATGCAGGATTCAAGCCCCTACCTAACTACCTTATGACACTAGAGCAGTATGCTTTTACATGACGTGCTATACACATTACTGGGAGCTTTGTTTTCCACAGGTATATTTGTAGGATGGTGATATCATCAGACTTGACAAAGATAAGTATGCCACTTTTATGGTGGTGTAGTTGTCTCCAAAAAGGTTGCGCCTCTACAAGGAAATACACAAACACACACACTCGCATACAGTTGTCAAGTGCAGGATTCAAACCCCTTCCTAACTATTTTATGATACTAGAGCAGCATGCATTTACATGACGTGCTATACACATTACTGGGAGTTCTTCTTTCTACAGGTTTATTTGTAGGATGGTGACATCATCAGACTTCACAAAGATAAGTATACAACTTTTAAGGTGTTGTAGTCGTCTCCAAAAAGGTTGCTCCTCTACAAGGTGATACACACACACTCATTCAGTTGTCAAGTGCAGGATTCAAATCCCTATCTCACTACTTCATAATACTAAAGCAGTACGCATTTACACGATGCACTATACACATTACTGGGAAGTCTCCTTTCCACAGGTATATTTGTAGGATGGTGACATCATCAGACTAGACAAAGTGGGTTACATTAGGTGACATTAGGTGGGCTACATAGAAGGAATTTGTAGACACTTTGGCAATGTGATCATCAAAGGAGAGTTTACTATCTACCTGGGTCCCTAGGGCCATAATTACATTCTCCGTACATACTGGATTACCACCTATGTGGTAATTTGTATGCACTTTGTTTTATCCAAAGGGGATGACTATGCATTCTTTGGCATTCTGCTTGAGGGCATTGTTTTGACACCAGGTATCTGTCTCTGTAAGGCCCTTCGGTAGGATGTCTGTGTCAGCCATGGAGTCTATTATGGACCACAGTTAGCAGTCATCTGCAAACTTGTTCAGCCATACTCCTCCCATGCTTGCCTGTACCTCTGAGCAGTATCTACTGAACAGGTGGGGTCCCAGGACCAATACCTGTGGGATGCCATTTATGACTGGTTTAGAGTCGGACATGGCAACCACAACTCTGAACATGTATGTTTGATCTGTGAGCCACTTGACCACACATCCTGTGACATAGCTGTTGATGTTCAGGCTGGTAAGCATGTCCATGATGACAGAGTGGGGAATGGTGTAAAAAGTCCTTAGTGAGGTCCAGGTGGGCTGTGTGGACTACTTTCACCTCCATCTATGTCCTTGGTAACTGTTTGTAGTCAGTCAACTATGTTTAGGAGGCAGGGTCTGCCTTTAACAAGGCTGGGTTGTGTAGAGTCCAGTGTCTGGAGGTCCCCAATGTCTCTGTTTATGGGTTCCATGATAATTTGCTCCATAGCTTTGCAGACCAGGGTGAGTAGGCCTATAGGGCAATGGTTTCCTGGTTCTGTTGTGGCACCCCCTTTGTGGAGCTGGATGACTGTTGCTGTATGCCATTCTTTGGGTACATAGCCTGTGGTAAGGTTGAGTCTGGACAGTGAATTTAGGTGAGGGTGTATTACCTTTTGGGGATGGTGTAAGTCGCAGCCTGGGACACCATCCAGTCCCATTGATGCTTTGTTCTTAGCTTTGGAGAGGGCTGTTTTTACCTGCATGTAGATGAAGTCTGGTGTTCTGCATTCTTCTCAGATGGGCACAGGCCCTTTTGGGGGTGATGGGGGGGGTTGCACTGAACTTGTCCCCCAGGATGTGGGCAATGTAAGTTGGTTCAGTGCATCTTTTTTCCATTTTGCAGTAGCTGACAGCATTTTTGAGAGTTGCCACCTAAATGTTTGGTATAGCTAACGAAGGCTTTGTGGTTGTTATTCTTACATTCCTTGGCAATTTGTCTTTAAAATCTGGCCTTGGATTATTTTATGAGTGATCATTGTTTCTTCTTAATAATGATCACTGATGCCTTTCCTTATTTGAAGTTTGCTCTATTATGTGTTTGTTCCCTCCTTCTGTTGTATAGCTTATTTATGTGCGACGACCACCAGATTGGTTTCCTATTTTTGGAGGAGTGCATCTTGGTTTTATTTGGCATGTCTCGATCCATGCATCCCTGTAGATGCTCATAGAATGCACTTGTAAATGATTCTGCAGATTGTATAGCATTATCCTATAGCAAGGGTGCTTTTGAACTTTCCACTTTGGTCTTGAGATGTGTGCTGTTTGCTTTAGAAACTTTCTTCACAGTGGTTTCCTTGACAGTTGGGGGGTGTGATGTGGATGTCCAGTGTGATTACTTTATGATCTGATATTACCAGCGAGGGGGTTATCTCTGTTGTGGAACACTGGTACCCCATGTTGGTGATGATCAGGTCCAGTATGTTGTCACCTCTAGTGGGCATGGTGACCAGCTGTTCCAGAGCATTTGAGTTTTTAAACTCTAGGAAGCATTGGCCAAAGGACGTTGTACATGAGTAATTCTCCCAATCAATGTGTTTTGGTAGTTGTAATCTCCTCATATAATGGTGTTTGGTAGGACCTTTATATTTTCCACTGTTCTTAGGAATACTGAGTGAGGTTCCTGAGACAAGGTAGGTGATCTGTAGCAGGCTACAATCTGATAAGCAGCTTTGCCCAATGTTAGTTGCACTTGCATGGTCTCCAAGGCCTGATGCTGTGCCACTAACCTGAAGGTGTAGGTATCCATAAGGTAAATGGATACACCACTTCCTTCTGTATTTCACTCTGGGTTTTGGGGCTGAAGATCAGAGGGATTGTGAGTGTTTTATATGGAGCATGTCCAACAGCTCTGTATTTGACATAGCTTTGTATGTTAGGCAGAGATCAACTCTGAGTAGGCAATATGCGAGAGAGTACAGCTGGAGCATTTTGAGATGGTCTGTGTATGGCATGTATTTCAGGCCACTAATGCTATTTGTGAGGTATTTCTGCAGGCTTTCCAGTTGTTGTAGATGTCTTGTGAGGTACATAGCAACAAGGGTGTTGTACTCTATTATAGATCTAGTGAGTGATGAGTAGAGGGGAACAATATCCTCTTCTATTCTGCATGAGACACCTTTTGTGATGAGGTGTGCCAGGTAGAAGGATTTCCTGACTACTGTGGGGATGTGATTATCACAGGTGTGTCCACTGTCCACCTGTGACCCAAGGTCTCTTATTACACTTTCAGTGTTAAGTATACTACCGGCTATGTTATAGTTCATGGCTACAGAGTTTTTACCAAAGGGGATAACAATGCACTTTTTGGCATTGAGCTTGAGGCCATGGCTTTGACACCAGGCATCTGTCTCAGTGAGGCCCTTTTGTAGGATATCCACATTTTCAGTAGTTTTGATTATGGCTCCTAGTTTGCAGTCATCTGGAAACTTCATTAGCCACAGACCTTCCATGTTAAAGTTTACTTCAGGGAAGTAGATACCAGACAGGTCAGGACCCAGGACTGAACCCTGTGGTACTGCATTTGTCTCTGGTCCAAAGTCGTACTTGGAGTCTGCTACTTTCACAGTGTGTGTTCTGTCAGTTAGCCAGTTGGTAACCCATCTTGTGACATAGCGATTTATACCTAGTTTAATGGGTTTATCTATAATTCCAGAGTAGGGGATGGTGTTGAAAGCCGTGGCAAGATCTACATAGGCTGTGTGAACCAACTTACCCTTGTCTACGATTCTGGTGACTACTTCAATGATGTCTATCAGGATTAGGAGACATGATCTGCCTTTTACAAACCCAACATGGTTGTGGTCCAGAGTTTGGAGATTATCAATGTCTTTTTTATAAGTTATATGATGATACATTCCATGACCTTGCAGAGCAGGCTCATCAGGCTAATGGGGCGCTAGTTCCTGGGGTCCATGGTGGCCCCCCCTTGTGTAGTGGGATAACCATTGCTGTGCGGCATTCAGCAGGCACAATGCCTGAGGTGAGGCTATGACTGAACATGGCACATAGGTGTGGTGCCGGTTCGTTCTGTAGTTTGTGTAGAACACAGCCTGGGATGTTATCTGGTCCCATGGATGCTATGTTCCTAGCTTTGGAGAGTGTTTTTTACCTGTGCAGCCGTGATGACAGTAACTTTGCAGTCTTCCGTTATAGAGATATGCTCTTTCATGGGTGAGAGGGGGGTAAAGTTAGCACTGATCCTATCTGCCAGGATGTTGGCAATATCAGTTGGGTCTGTATATTTAGTGCCATTGTGCTGTAACTCAGAGCAGATCTGAGTGTTGCCATTGAGATTCTTGACATAGCTATAGAATGCTTTGTGGTTGTCTTTAGAATCAGTGTCGATTTTGTTTTCATAACTAGCTTTGGAGGATTTTATCATGGATCACAGCTTCTTAATGATGTTGACCGTGGAGCTCCTCCCCTCATGGGATTTTGCCCTCTTTTGCAACAGTATTTTCCTTCTTTTGTGCAGTTTGTTTATGGCAGGGGTACACCAGATTGGCTTCCTTTTCTTGGAGGATAGCATCTTGGTTCTGTTTGGGATAGCACAATGGATGCAATCATGTCAGTGCTTATAAAGTGCAATTGTGAAGGATTCAGTAGTTGTAACTGTATTGTCCATCTGCATGGGTGTCCTGCAGTTCAGCACTTCAGTCTTAAGAAGCATGAATTTGGCTTTGGAGACATTTTTTAACATGGCTTCCTTAATGGGGGTGTGGGTCCAGGATGTGGATATGTAGGGTAATTAGCTTATGGTCAGATGGACCAATGAGGCGCTGACGTCAGGTGTGGAACACCGGTCACGCAGGACAAACCAAACCCTGTAACCAACACAAATAACCACAAAGTGAGCTAAATGCTACTCATTGCCAGAAGTCTCAGCCTCAAGATGCACACACTCGAGGCACTTTTCATTATGGAGAATATTGATATCTGTGCAGTATCAGTAACCTAGTTCAAGGCTCCAGACAGCACACCAGCACTACCAGGATACTACTCATTCCATACCTTCCAGCATCAGAACGTGAATCATAGCACATAGGGTGAGGATGTATCCATATTCATCAAGGATACCTAAACCTCTCTCTACATGCTCTCTACAGGATATGTGCCCATAGAATGTTGCACAGCAATGTTCTTCACACTCCACAGGGGTGGGGCCACAAAAATGCCTTGGCATTCATGCTCTATGAGCCTGATGAGTGTGTTCTGCAAGGCAATGGAGCCAATCATAATGGAAGTCAACAATACAGAGATTGGGAACCTTCACACAGTTGAGCACACCCAGTTTGGCTTCGTCAAATGCAGACCATGCCTCCTGAACTGGGAGGATTTCTTTGACAGTTACCCAGGCTACAGATGATTGAAATGAGCTCCACACAGCCTACCTATACCTTGCTAAGGCCTTTGACACCATTCCCCAGTGAGGTATCATAGATGAACTCACAAACCTGGCCATGAATCCATACATCACAAGATGGATTGCAAACTGGCTCACAGATAGATCCCATACATTACGAGGTGCTGGCTACATGGCAGACTCTAAACCGGTAACGACTGGTTTCCTCCAGGGTTCAGTCCTGGGGTCCCTCCTGTTTGGTATAGACTTTTCAAATGTACATGCCAACACAGGAGAGTTGTGGTTGACTAAGTTTGCTGGGAACTATAAAGTGTTTGCCATAATAGATTCCCCAGAAGACAAACATATTCTCCAGAAGGGACTCTATGAGACAGATGTGTGGTGTCAGAATCATGGCCTCAAGCTCACTGTGGAGGAATGCATAGTGATCCTCTTTGTTGAAAGCAAAATACCCACAAACTACCACATGGGTGTTACCCCCTTAAAAATGACAAGGTGATAAGGGATCTGGGGACACATGTACATAGTCATCTTTCCTTTGACAACCATGCTGCCAAAGTTATTGGGAGATCCGATGTGGCCCACCTAATCAACAAAAGGTTTGCATCAGGATCCAAAGAGGTAGTGTTGGCACTCTACTCTTACATCATCAGACCCATCATTGACTACAGTGCACCATTTTGGATGTACTCGACTTAGCATATCCAGCAGCTGCAGAGACCACATAGATACCTCACCAAGAGGATTACTGGCCTCAAACAGTTGTGTTATGCAACACAACTGGTAAAACTAAATCTGTTCTTCGTTGTGTACCGCCTAATCAGAGGCACACTCTGCCTAACATACAGAGCCATGTCCAACACATAACTGTTGAACATGCTCCATCTACACATAACAACATTGAGTCGCCCTACACATTCCATCAATATGAACCTCATCAGAACGATGAATACAACATGCTGGTGGGATAGAGTACCATCCCAGACACTTGCCTTACTGTGGAACAGAGTCCCAATGTACATCAGACAGAACCCCTCACTGACACTCTTCAATTGGAACCTTGATGAGTGGATGGGAAACAGACAATTCATGCCAGGCATCACATCAGCAGCCCCACTAGAAAGGGGCTTAGGGTACTAACTATTAGAACTGGGCCTTGGGAGACTACCCAATGGTGTGGTGAAAGCTGCACAACTTGCGTAGGCTGATATATGCCTTCGTGGAGATAGTCTCCTACATACCTATGAACCTATGTGACAGGTACATGTCTACAGATAGTAGATGTGTACTTCATTGTACAGTCATGTTGTACAGCAGGCACGTGGACCACATACACTGCAATGCTTACAGATACTGGTGGCTGCTATGTACAGTGGGAGAGATGTGCACCTCATGTCTTTCGTGCCATTGGGAGGTGTGCTCGGTGGGACAGTCCTGGATGGCTCCCTGTCATGGCCACCCACTTACACACATCTCTGCCCATCCATCGTTGGCTTATTATACTGTGTTCCCCCTACATATATATATATATATAGAGGTACATAGGTAGGTAATAGGCTATCTGCCTGAAGGCATATATTAGTATGGCCAGAGTGTGCAGCTATCACCACCCATGGAGTTAGTTCCCTAGGCCTCTGTGTAGTAGAGCTGATGAAGTGATCCATGGTGTGACAGTTCAGTTTCACATACACTCATCAAGACTCCTATGGAAGAGTGTCAGTGAGGGTCTTGGCTTAATGTCGGTTGGGAGCCTGTTCCAAAGCAAGGGAAGTCTGTGAGTTAGTAATGTATCCCTCCAACATGTTCTATTTATTGTTGTGATGATTATATCCCTAGAGCATGTGGTACAGTGAGCTTGGGTTTACTTCAGATAGTGCATGTACATCTGCTCTGCATTGGACATGGACCTGTCTGTTGGGCAGAGATCTCCTGAGTAGACAGTATGCAACAGAGTACAGATTGAGTTAAATTCAGTCTTGTTGCATGGGGCAACTGTTTGAGGCCAGTAATCCTCTTGTTGAGGTACTTCAGTGGTCTTTCCAGCTGCTGAGGGTGCATAGTCAGATTCATCGCAAGTGTGTTGTGGTGCTCTCTGACAGGTCTGATGACTGATGAGTAGAGGGAACCTCCTTTGACCTACATGCAAAGACTTTGGCAGTTTGTGGGAACACATAGCATGGTTTTCTAACCACTTTGTGAATGTTTCTGGAAGTGGAGATGACTATCCACATGTGCCCATAGATCCCTTATTATCACCTAAATATTTAGGGTGTTGGCACCTATGTGGTATTTGTATGACTGTAGCTCGAGGCCATGATTTGTACACCACATATGTCTGACTGAGACCCTTTTTAAGGATGTCTCTGTTGTCCCAAACATCGATTATGACAACTTTTTTGCAGTCATCCACAAACTTTGCTAAACATAGCCCTCGTGTGTTTGACTGTGTTTCTGAAAAGTATACACCAGACAGGAGTGTTCCCAGGACTGAGCCATGGCGGACAGCAGTTGTTACCAGCTTGAACATGAGACCACAATTCTTACCTTGTGGGATCTATCTGTGGCCCAGTTGGCAATCCATCAGATGACATACATATTTATGCACTGGTTGTTGATTTTGTGGATACAACATGTGTCTGGGATGTTGGAAAAGGGATTTTCAAGGTCTATGTGGGACGTGTGTAGCTCATTTCATTGATGTATGTCCTGGGTGACTGCTTTGAAAACAGTCTAGCAGGTTTGGGAACCATGATCTGCCCCTGACCAAACCAAAATTAGTAGGGTTGGGTGTTTGTAGGCTCACAATAGCTCTGTTTATGAGTTGTATAATGATGGACTCCATGGCCTTGCAGATCAGGCTTAATAGGCTTATAAGACAATAGTTTCTATGGTCTGTTGTGCAACAATACTTGTGAAGTGTGCCAAATGTTGCTGTAACGCATTCAACAGTTTCATATCCTGTACAGAGGGTGAGTATCAACAGACTGTTCAGGTGCAGGGTCTGTTTGTTTTGGAGTTCACATATGACACAGCTAGGTAAACCATGTCATCCCACAGACGCTGTGTTTTTAGGTTTGGAAAGTGCTGTTTAAACATTGTATATGTGATTTCTGGGTTTTCATAATCTCCAGGTATGATAATGGGCCCTTTTGTCAGTGAGAGGGGGGTAATTATGTATGAACCTGTCTGACAAGATGTTGGCAGTGTCAGTCATGTACATGTATTATTTTACAGTTTGCACTGACTCAGAACATATATGTGTTTACATTGATATATATGACATTGCAAAAGAAAGCTTCATGGTTCTCTATGGACTCTTTGACAATATTTTTGCCAGAACATGGATTGGATAATGTTAGGAGTGCTCATTGTTTATTGATGATACTGATCAGAGATTTATTGATTTTCTTTGAATTTTCACTTTCTTTGAACAACTTAGTACTTGTAGTACATAGTTTTATTATGACAGGAGTCCAATATATTATATGGGTCTGTTTTCATATAACTGTGTGCGCAAGGCAGGATTGGTGAATAGTGACATGTTTCTGGGGTAAGAACTGCAACTGCCAGATATGTGTGGCCCACTGCTTTACTCAGACATGGCCTAAGTGTGTGAGCATGCCCAGTATGACCTTTCAGTATGTTGTTGACTGACATTTGCTTCATTTATTTAAGTGTGTGAGCATGCCCAGTATGGACATATATACTATATGTGTGTGGAAAATCAAGTTGGTTTTTACTTCAGGGCTCACCTTTGTGCTGTACATTGACAGGAAGCATGCTGTGCCTGCAGGGCTTCCATGACTCGCTTTGCATAGACTTATCAACATTTCTACATACAGGGGGGACAGCTATTATTTGTACATTTCTACCCAGGGGGCACACCTGATTGTTACTGTGGGTGTATATAGGATGAGGGGTTCACCTGACACTTATACACATTTGCTAGTGCTGCACTGCTATGTCAGGTACTCCATCTGTACTGTTGCCTATCGTACTGGCTTGAGGCATACTACTCTACTACAGAACTTAGCTTCCAATTTCACGTATATTAGTTTGTGACTTCATAGCCTACACAACCCACATCACACTGCCTGGCCTGCTATCTGTCTGTATAGGCCTGGGGGGAAGGTCAGAGGGCATGATACAGCATTTGTTTGTGTTTGCATTAGTCTGCAATTGTCCTGCTGTGTCTGTGCCAGTGTAATGCTGTCATGACTTAATGGTTCAGTACTGTGACTATAATGCACAGTATCCTGAGTTTGAGCCCTGTTACTGCTTTTTATTTTCCTGCTGGGCAGACCTGACTGGTTAAGGAACAGTAAAGCAGGTGTGAGCGTGTTTACCCATCTTTTCTTGATTTTGCCTGACTTTGCCCAATATTGCCTAACATTGCCCAACGTTGCCCAATATTGCGCTAGTTTGTGCAGCACGCAGCTCCACGCAATTGTTCTTATATTTGCTAAATAGAGGTAAAATGTGCTTAGCACTGCTTTATATTGCTTAAAATAGGGCAATCATGCCTCAGGTGGTGCTGCAGGGCTGCCTATGTCGGATGCACATAGTACACTCCCTATACATGTTTGAAAACAGGTAGTGTCAAGTTAGGCATCCCTTTTATTATATGTGTGAGTCAGAGAGAGGTGTCATTTCCAGGGTTCCTACTGAGTCAGGGTATGTGCTATGCGTTGCCTCTTTGCCAAGGTCAGGGCATACTGGGCACGCCTCCTCCTGCCTACTGGGGCAGGCTCAGGTTGTTCCTCCTCCGAGTCACGCTGTGCCTGTGCAGGCCTTGGCAATGGTTGGGGGCTGTTTGGCACTGCCCCATGCTGTTCCTGCTGCAGTTGTTTTCACAGGATCATATTGTGTAGCATGGCACATACAGTGACAATTTGGGTACATGTAGTTCGTGAGTGCTGCAAGGCTCCACCAGATGTGTCCAGGCACTAGAACCGTGACTTGAGCATCCCAAACACATGCTCAATAATGTTTCTTGTTTGTGCGCGTGCCTCATTACGGAGTTCTTGTTCGGGTGTGTGTGCATTTCTGATGGGTGTCATCAGCCACAGCTCCAGTGCATATCCAGCATCCCCCACTAGGTGACTGTCTGGGATGTCCCCATTGGCAAATCTCTGGTGCAGCTGCGTCAGATGCCAGATGTGGGAATCGTGATAGCTTCCAGGGCAGCCAGCACACACATTCATTATTATGCCCTGGGCATTGCACATGACCTGGCAGTTGATGGAGGGGAAGCCCTTGTGGTTGATGTAGACACTACCCCGCTCACCGGGTGGTGCTTTGATGTGTATGTACGTGCAGCCTATTGCATCCACCATCTCAGGGTATTCTGCTATTTGGTGGAAAAGACGCATATTGCTGGCCAATGCCTCACTGGAATTGGGGAAATATACATGCTCACCAACATGTGCTGACATGGCATCCAGGAACTGGTGCAGTACCCTGGATGCTGATGCCTGTGAAACCCCCATCATATCTCCAGTTGGTCTCTGGAAGGTGCCTGTAGCTAGTATTCATAGGCCAACACATACCTTGGTATCCACTGGGATGGGTTCCCCTCTGTTGGTTCTGTGTGTGAGGTGTGGCCGGCACAGCTCAACAATTTGCTGCAAGAGGTCTCTGTCCACTCTATAGTGCTCCACTATCTCCAGCTCATGTAGCCCCTGGTAGGTTACCCTGGGTCTGTACACACTTCTTCATCTCCTCACTGTGGGTTGCTCAGCAGCATTCACAACATCACCACCCTCAGCACCTTGCACATGTTGGTTTATGATAGCAATAGCAGCCCCTAACATTTTGTCAGCCTTAAGCTTTTTAAGTTTTCACTCTTTGTATACTGCAGTGTTGCAGAGATCTTGTGAGAAAACAGGTTAGATTGCTGTTTGCAGAGCTTAAAGTGCTTGGATGGGCTGGGCTAGTCGACTGCCTATGTAATTGGTTGATTCTGATATATTTCACCTGGCAGTTTTGCTAGTTCTCCTTGGTTAACTTCCTACTACCTCTTTTCCTTCCTTTTTCCCTTTCTGTTTCCACAAGGGGCAGCGGCATGCAAACAAGCTAACACGCACCCACACGTGCACACACACTGTGTGCCCGTTTACAAGAGATTTCAGATATATCCACGGCGTACACCTTTGGTTTCTTGTTTTCAGCTAGTACCACTGTAAACACGCCTCTTGCAATCCTGAGCAACTCAGGGCAAACACAAGCCACTGTGCTGCAATGACCTTACAGTCTTTCAGACATACCCCCTCATGATGTCACCTATCGTCTACTCTACTACTACCCTACTCCTAAACTTACACTCTAGGGACATGGCTCACATGCCAGGGAAAATTGGGATTCACTATCCTTATCCTCATTTGCAGAGGATTGCCTACTAATGCTTGGTTACATCTCTCACACTGAGCTTCCCCTCCTTAGCAACCAATACTCAGTGACCATGTTGCTTTCAGCCTGCCATTCACCTGCATGGCAGAACAAGCTTTTTAGTGAAAATGCACATCTGTGGCTATTTTTCACTTTTTTTTTCATTTTATTTAAACCGTAGCATGTTTGTGCGCTGCTGTGCTATGCTTAAACATCGGCGATCAGGGAAACAAAATCGATTTTAAGGATTTACAACATTTGCAAATGCCAATGGCCTTATATTTGGCCATTGGCATGCTTCCTCAACTAGATTCATCCTTTATTTGGAGCTGTCATAGCTCCATTTAGCTATTTGCAGAACGGTACTCCGTTACCAACGGAGTACATTTCTGCAGATAACACTACTCTTACACGGACAGGTTAGTGTTTGCTGAATCGCAAATTTACATCATTTGCATAGCTTTCTGCAGCAAATGAGATAATTTGCATAGCATAACACTGTCCATGCAAGAGTAGCTTTAGAAGCTCTCATGCACGCCCCTGCCGGCTATTGCTGAATCACTCGGCAAACATATTGCCTGTCTGCCGTCTTACACTACTCTTACACTCCATGAGAACCTTTGTAAATCCAGCCCTGTATGTACTAGAGAAGTGATGGGCACTACAAAACCACAGCACAAGTTCAAAGTTTACTGCAGGGACTTGCCTTTTGCTTGTTTGCACTACAAAAAAATTACAGTGATAGAGGTTTATGGACTGGCGATGGGATTGTAGAGTGATTTTGAAAATGGAAAATGAAAAAAATTGTGCATATTCCAAGTGTGGTAAATGTGAAAGGAAATATAGGTTATGTTAAATACAGAAGACAACCAAAATATTTTTTTGTGGAAAAGATGATCATCTGATTAGTAATTATGATAAAAGAAAATGTTCTATTTGTGGAAAGCTGGGACGTGAAGCTAAGAAGTGCAGCATAATATGTAAAAAATGTGGGAAAATAGGACTTGCATGGGTGGATTGTGAAGAACAAGAATGAACACAGGGATGTGAATATAATTTAGGCAGGAGTGTAGAAGAAGAATGCTACTAAGAGCAGATTGATATGCAAGAAAATAATAAAGAAAAAACAGTAGATGAACAAATGAAAATAATGAAGGTGCAGAATTGGTACAGGAAACAAGTGAAGATGAATATGTAAATTGGAGACTGGTAAGAGGTAAAAAAAATTCTATCGAGAAAAGGGTGAAAGAAAAATAAATTTTAAGAATATAGTTGATAAAACAAAAAAAGGTAAAGGATAAAGGTGAAAGGAGATAAAATGATATTAAAAGTAAAATGGAATCTTAACTGTAGATGTTAATAGTATAAAATTATTAAAATAATAGGTGTCTTAGAGTGGTGTGCATTACTTGATATGCATATAATTATACTAGAAGACATGATATTAACAGAAGAAGAAAAAGGTTAAAAATAGAAGAATTAGGAGGTGGAAACATTATTTGGAATATGGGAAAAGATACATGTATTAGTATTACAGTGTTGTGTAATGAAAAAGTAAGTATTTTAGATTATACTATAATAGAATTATGTAGAACAATGGTGATAGACATAAGAGGGAAGAAAAACATGTATATAATTATTGCAATCTATGCCTATGTCATGATGAAAGAAACATAAATCATGTTTAAGAAAATTCTAAAGTATGTATGAGTGAATACGGAAATAATATTAGTGGGAGATTTTAACTGTGATTTAAGAAAAAGAAGAAGAAAAGGAAGTGATGTTAGTAAGGTATACAAAATAATGAAAAGTGGAAAGTTAATATATATGAGATAATAAATATTAGACTTACAAAAGAAATGAGATAAAAATTGAAATTGATTATTTTATAAGATCTGATAATTTGAAAATAGTACAGGGAGGAGTAAAGGAAATAGGCTTTTTGGATCATTTAGCTATATTGGTAGAAGTACAGGAACAGGAAGGTTAGAATACTAGATGAAGGCATTAAAAGATTTAATGAAAACAAATTAGATGAGGAAGATAAAAAAGAAATTATCCAGTTATGGAAAGATCATGTAAATATGAACATTGTCTATGGAAATTGGACAAATTGGTGGATATGTTTTAAAGAAAAAATATAAAAAGTGTTTTCTGAAATGTCAAGTAACGAGAAAAAGGAAATAATTAAAATGCACACAACTGAGTCAGGAACCATTTAAAGAGGTATTAGAAAATAAGATAATCTTTTATGAAAAGGAGAAGATGTATGAAATAAATCAGGAGAAGATTAAAAAATGATGTATAAGCAAATATATTTTTACATGGGAAAACATTCAGAGAATAATAACGGTATTGAAGAATATTGACAGAAATAGAGTGAAAACACAAGAAAGAATATTTGAAGCAATAAAGAATTATATACAGAACACATTTAAAAAGCAGAATGTAGAAGAAAGGCATGAATGGAAAGATAAAAAATTAAGTAAAGTGTATAATAGGAATAAGGAAAAATGCAAGTATAGGAGAACCTAATGAAATTTTAAAGGAATTAATTATGAAAAAAAACATGACAATGGATGAGTATTACATGTATTATAACATAGAAGAATGGCAAAAAGTGTATTTCATGGAAGTATTAAAAGAAAGGGTTAAGACGTTTATATGGAAAAAAGGAGAAAACGAGGATATAAGAAATTGGAGACTGATAGTGTTGAATGATACAGATTATAAGATATTTATGAGAATAATAGTGAAAATATTAGGAAATAGTATAGATGAATTATGTGATTATATGATTTTAGGTTAAAAGGGGAAGGAAGTCAAGATTAATTATGGATATTGAGAAAGGTGATAAATGGTTTTATAAATAAATGGGTGTAAATTAAAGTTATGATATGAAACAGAAGCAAAGTATTTGCTAGAATACAATATGATGTTTTGTGAGATATATTAAATGATTGCAGTATAGGTGACAAAATAATAAAACATATTTATGTCAATGTAAGTGAATAATAATATGAGAGTGATATTAAATGGGTGGTTAAGTGAAGAAATAAAAATAGAGTATGGGATAAGGCAGAAATGTTCATCAAGCAGAATTTTATTTGCATTATTTATGAATGTAGTTGTTAGCAAAATGAATAGAGTTTGAAAATGCCAAGATACAAAATAACAGAAGAAATACAAATTTCAATAATTCTTACTTATGCAGATGATATAGTTTTAGTTATGAAGAATAAGGAATGGATGGAAGAAGTAATAAAACATTAAATCAGCATTTACAAATGCTTGGTTTATGTATAAGTAAAGACAAAAGTGGTAAAATTAGGTCAATAGATAACATAGAATGGATTATAGATATAGTAGGGATAAGATTTGGAACAAATATGCATAAAGAAAAACAATTGGAGAAAATAATACAGAAATTAAGAGAAGTGTGAATGCATGTTTTGAAAGACATATAAACCATTGTATAAGAAAGCAATGTACTTAATAAATTCTATTCTTTGGGATAAAACTGCTTATTTATCAGGTGTTTATATGATACTGTCTAAGTACGAAAAAGAGTTATCTATTATATTCTTATTTATATGGGGATCAAGGTTGAATCCAGTTAAAAGAGGAATTTTGTATATTAAAGAAGGGGAAGGAGGGCTAGGGTTAATTAACCAAATTGTTCATAAAGCTTCACCGAATCTTTATAAAGAATTTAATAAATGTGGTGATGAAAGATAAATATAAGAATTTTGGGGGGAGAATAAGTATAGGGAAAGATGGAAAGATTCTGTAAATGAAGATATGAAAGAGTGTCAAAATAAAATATTTTTATGGAGACTGAACATAAAAAATGGAGGAAAAACTGAAAAGAATGGTATTAAATATAATGAATAAACATTATTATATATACCTATGGAAGCATTTAAGAAACAAAAAGAGAAATGTTACTAAAATAAGACTTGCATGGTGTAGAAAAAATTATGAATGTAATGATTTTACAGGGAGACTGACAATAGGTAAATTGCCTGTTAAAGCCATTATATCTTACAAAATAATACAAGAGAAGGTGTGTAATTATTGTGGGGAGGTTGAGATTAACAGAACATATTTTTCTGAATTGCTGAAGAGTGAAAGAATTATAGGGAAAATATGTGAAAATAAGATATTGAAGGTCTCAAAAGTGCTGAAGATATAAATATGAATATGCTAGAATATGGGTACTATAGTAATAAAAAAAAAACAACAAACAGTGGCAAAAGAGATTGATAAAAAACAACTTCATGCTTTGTAGACAATATTGAATGAGAGAGACTGAATGAAATTAAGTTAAATGGTAAATGGGTATTGGCTGAAATTTTGAAGAAATTATGGTTTTGGTTGTATAAAAAATGGTGGAGGAAATGATGAAGTTATATGGGATTGTACTATATGGTAGATGAAAAATGTAAATAATTGTTAACAATGTATAGTATGTAAATAATGTAAATAATGTGTATAAGTTGTGATAATCAATAAAGAACCCCTACTCTTGTGTATGAGGATGTGTTTTATGATCATACTTCCTGCTTCTGTTCTGAAGCATGAAAATGTGGTGTGTGGAAACAGAAAGGCATTAGTGAAATAGTAAAGATGGAAGTGCTAACAACTTGTAAAGCTAGCGAGTGTAGAGTCGACAACACAATTGTTGAAATGGTTAAGGAGATTGATATAGAAGAAGCATGGAAGGACAGTATTAAATATACAGCCTTATACTAAATGAGATGGTGTTGCTGCTGGTGCAGAAGAGGCAGTCAAGCTTTATCAACAGCAAGAGGCAGATGTACAAAGAAGGGCAGTTATGCCTTTATGTGATTCAGAAGATGCCTTTCAGCAAAACCTCTTCAATGAAGAGGTATCGACACTGGATTGTGTTGGAACAACCCTCTAGTTGGGAGGGTTGTAGAGTGTGTACTTAGAAGAGATGGTAGACTAGAGTGAAATAGAGAGCAAGATGTCTGCTTCATGTGGTGAAATCATGGAAAAGAGACAGGAAGAGGAGGTGGCAGAGATTGCAATAAAGAAAAGATCATATGTGCATATGGTAAAAGAAGGTTAGAGACAAGTAGAAGAACTGATGGGGAGGGTGAAGAAGAAATTTGTGATAAGGTTAAGTAGTAAAGAAGAAAAAGGGCTTGAAAGGTATGAGGTTTGGGATACTGTGATAGTACCATTTGGGTATTTCACCCAAAGAGGAAAGTATCTTTATTCATATTATTAAAGAAATGAATGTGACATTTTGTTTCAGTCTGGATAGTATATGGAGACATTTTTGAACAGTATGAATAAAAAAGGAGCTGTAGTCCTTGGAAATGTGCTTGTCTATAAAATGAATATAATGTTAAACACTGCAGGTTACAGGATAATGGAAGAAATACAAATGCCAATATTTTTATATATGCAGATGGTATAGGCTTAGTTACTAAAATAAGGAATGGATGGAAGAAAGAATTAGAAAGCTAAATAGTTACAGATGCTTGGTTTATGTATAAATAAAGACAAACGTAAAGATTTTGGACTTGCAGGAAATACAGTAGACATTCAGTTTAACCATGAGGTTACAGATATATTAGGAATAGTATTTGGATTAGGGAGCATAGAGAAAAAACAGTGGGAGAAAATTATTCAGAAATTAAGAGACATGGCATGTTTTGGAAATCTTATAAACTGAAGTATAGGAAACAAGTGTATTTAATAAATTCAATTATTTTTGGGCAAATAGGCCTATGTAGCAAGTCAATACATAATCCCATCTGGGTATGAAAAAGACATAATGTCCATTGTATTTTATTTTATATGGGGATCAAAGTTAAATCTAGTTAGAAGAAGGATTCTGTATGTTGTGGAAACAGAAGGAGGATTAGGGTTAATTAATCCAATTATTCATGAAACCTCTTTGAATCTTTGTAGAGTGTTGTTAGGTTTAAAAAAAATAGAATAGAAATGTAATAGAAGATATATTGCATCTTAAATATAAGGTTTCTTAGGAAAAGATAGATTCAGGGACCAAATGGAAAAATCATGTGAGCGAAGATATGAAAGAGCATCAAGACAAATTTTTTATGGAAGTTGGATATAAATAATGTTGGAAAACTAGGAAAGAGTGGTATTTGAATCTTATGAAAGAACATTATTATATTTCCCATGGAAGCATTTAGAGAAAAAATGAATTGCTATTAGATTAAGATTTGCATCATCATCTTCTTTCGGCTGTTCCTGTTAGGGATCTTCTGTTTCCATTTCTTCCTGTCCTCTGCATCATGCTCTTTCACACCAACCGCCTGCATGTCCTCTCTCACTACATCCATAAACCTTATCTTAGTCCTTTGTCTTTTCCTCTTACCTGGCAGCTCCATCCTTAGCATCCTTTTCCCAATATACCCAGCATCCCTACTCAGCACATGTCCAAACCAACGCAATCTTGCCTCTCTTGCTTTGTCTCCAAACTGTCCAACCTGAGCTGACCCTCTAATATACTGATTCCTAATCCAGTGCAAATCTTAACATCTTTAACTCTGCCACATCCAGCTCTGACTCCTGCCTTTTCATCAATGCCACTGTCTCCACCCCATATAACATAGCTGGTCTCACTACCCTCTTGTAGACCTTCCCTTTCACTCTTACTGGTACCCGTCTGTCACAAATCACTCCTGACACTCTTCTCCACCCATTCCACCCTGCCTGTACTCTCTTCTTCACCTCTCTTCCACACTCACCATTACTCTGAACTGTTGATCCCAAGTACTTAAACTCATCCATCTTTACCAACTCTACTCCCTGCATCCTCACCATTCCTCTACCCTCCCTCACATTTACACACATATATTCTGTTTTAGCCCTGCTGACCTTCATTCCTCTCCCCTCTAAAGCATATCTCCACCTCTCCTGGGTCTCTTCAGCCTGGTCCCTACTCTCACTACATATCACAATGTCATCTGCAAACATCATAGTCCACGGGGCCTCCTGTCTGATCTCATCTGTCAACCTGTCCATCACTACTAGTGTAAGAAAATATATGAATGTAAAGATTTTCTTGTGGAGACAGACAATGGGTAAATTGCCTTTTAAAGCTAACATGCCTTACAAAAGAATACAAGAAAGAGTGTGTAATCAGTGTGGGGAGGTTGTAACAATGGAACATGTGTTTTTAAATGTTCTAGAGTAAGGAAGTTATGGGAATAAATATGTAAAAAAGATGTTGAAAGGTTCCAAAAAAGGTTGTAGATTTAAGTATAAATATGTTTGAATACTGGTATTATGGTAATAAAAAAAAAACAAAAAGAGGTTAAGAACACAAATCAACACAAACCAAGTTGTCCAGGACCCTCTTTGGGGGGAATGGGAAGGGAGGTGGGAGGGGGTTATGTGTATGATTAAGTCAGGTAACTGGGCTCTGGACATTAAGGGGTTAATTGGCTTGGAGAGTTAGGGAAAGTGAGGTACGTTTGAGGAGGGGCTTAGCTTTTATATTATTGTAGCAGGAGAAGTGGTGTCACATTTTGGCATGAGTTGGTGAACCCCCCCCCCCCGTTTTTTCTTTTTATGTTACTTTACTTACTGATTGTCTAGGGGCAGAAAAGAGGGACGGGAGTATCCTCTTCTGTTCTCCCTCTAGTTGAGGGTGTTGATGGCATTGAGTTTGGGGACCAAGTGAGTTCCCTGATGCTGCTTGATAATAATAAGTGAGCTTATTTGGATGCTGCTTATTTTGAAAGGATGAGCAGGTACGTTGCCCGATTAAGGTTTGGTCAGGGTGAGTAGGTACATTGCCCTGATGGATGATTTGGACAGGGTGAGTGGGAATGCTGCCCTGATGAATGCCTCAGACAGGGTGAGTGGGTACAGTGCCCTGAGGTTGCTTGAAAGAATGTGAAGTTTCCAGGTATTTGTTGTTTTATGTGAATAAAGTTAATAATTTGGTTGTATTAATAAAGGTCATCAACTGTCTTTTGGTGTTGATATGAGTCATTTAAAAGGGGGCTGGGACAAATGACTATTCTATATTTTATGGACAATATGGAATGAGAGACTCAATGAAGTGAAGTTTAATGGGAAATGGATATTATGTGAGATTTTGAAGAAAATACATTTTTGACTGTGGAAAAAAGGGTGGGGGAAATGAGTAAAGCATATGAACAGGGCCAGTGTTACCATTTTGGGGGCCCCAAGGGAATGTCAAGTTGAGGGCCCCTTAGGCACTTCCAGTCTAAGTATCACCCCATATCCCTGTCACCTCTCCTAAGCAACCTTTTAATTCATGCTGCAAACATTTAGGAGTAGTACACACAGACTGACCTGTAGCTACAATGGTCTTTCATTACAACAGGCCTATGTACTACACTATGTTGTCCCAACTCACAAAGGGACATTTAGAGTTACTGGCATTTAGTTGCAGCAATGATACACTGCACCAACTGTATGTACAGGTCTGGACTTAGGTGAAATGGCACTCTAGGCCTACAGACACTCACACACACAACCTCTAGTCTTCCCCTTTGTTTTATCCCTATCTGTGGGTCCCCAAACTATGCACATTATTTTTTTTCTTACATCTCACATTTTGCCATACTTTTTAGCTTTTTCAAGAAGCCATAACTTTCTATATGCTCTGAAGTGCATTTAAAAGTTTTTTTTACACTACGTTGTCATCCAATGATAGCTTGAAAAAAATATGATTAAAAAAGAAATTCAGTGTAGCTGTCCTGCTTTAGTTTTCCCTGCATCCTTTCAGCACACTTTTCTTGTCCAAGACAGCACAGTAATAACCATTTAGGAAATAGCAAAAATAAACCAGGGCCAAATAAGCCATAGGGTTATAGATGCTCTGGGGTGCATTTTAGAGCATTTCCCAGCCTTTTAATCCAATGGTGGGCTAAACAAAAATCATGAATAAGAAAAGACTTTCAGTCTTATTTTTTTTTTCTTTCAAGAAAGACATAAGCTATGCTGAAGGCTTAATGCTCAAAGCTGACAAAATAGTAGTTCACAATAAACTGACAATTGTGAGGATACACATGTCCTATATAAGAATACTTCCTGTCTCCCTACCCCCTCAAAAAAAAAAAAAAAAAAAAAAGACAGTCACTGCCTATGTATCTGTCTGATGTTAGACTGGGATGAAAACCAAGGTTCAAATTGCCACAGTTATGTATTTCAAGTGACTGCTGACATGCATATACACAGCATGCCTCCTCACTCTTCACCCCTCACCCCTAACTACCGAAGTCAATCACTTGTATATGTGCCTGATGTGTGATTGTGAGGAAAGTGAAAAAAATAATGATGACAGTAATGTTCGTTGCTTCTAGATAGTACAGTGTCCCTACACAAGCTACAGTAACTTTCTCTGTATACCTCTGAGGTCTATGAGATAAGTAAAAGAAACAGTGTGTTCAACCCAAACACAAACTATAATGACCTCCTGTACACACGTCTAAGGTTTGACTCTGAAGAAAATTATAGAAGTAATAACAACACAATTCCTACCCGCCCACACATATAACCTACAGTAGCTTTCTGTATACACACACTTGAGCAGGGCTGTTTTTAGAATGAGTACGTTTGACAGCAGAAGCCATTATCAGTTTTATCCTAACAAGGTCATATCACAGCCCTGTTCAAGAGAGCAATCGAAATTAATAGATTTTTTTCACCCCACTCTTCCCCAACCAGCAAATGCTTTTGTGGGGCCCCCACATAGCCAAGGATGATTAAGGGAGCCCCCTGTTTCCATTTATACAGCCTGAGGAGTGGGAGGCCACCAGATGCCTAGAAGATCTAAGTGTTTGAATGATCTGTGATGTATTTTATGCCTTACTTTTGAAATATAATTACTTGTAAGCTGCATTTTTTACTGATACCCAAAAGAATCATGTATATGTTCTGGCATTAGTGGGTGTGTTCACAGATAAAAATAAGAGATATTTTTTACCCATACGCACACATGCACACACACACACACACACACACACACACACACACACACACACACACACACACACACACACTAATAAGTTTGTACTTATTTCAGCAGATAGCAATGCACTGCACAACATTGGTACTGCCATGCTAGATTAATGATTGCTGTTTAGCAGTTGTCAAACAGCAGCAGGGGTAAGTCACTTTTATTTAACTAACTGATGAGCAATGTATACCTGTCATTGTCCCTGATTTTACAGACCTTCCTTGATGTTGCTCATAATTTTGCTCTCTCCCTCTTAAAGAGTTTTTTTTTGCCAGAAAATCAATCAGGATTACAGACAGTAAGTAAATCTGGACATCAAAGTTTTATACTTATTGTAGTTCAATACATGCATATCAATGCAAATGGTGTTTTTCAACTAACTTTTTAAATGAATTAGGGTAATATTTAAAACATGTCCTGATTTTGAGCCTTTATTCTGCTATTATTTTTGGCATTGTGGTGAACTCTTCAGCAAAGAAGTTGAGAGTAATAGTATCTGGTGTTTTACCATATTTGTAAAACTCCCTGAAAGAGAATACCATCCCTGAAGATTGGAAGCATCAGCTCTTCTTAAAATCTAAGGTTTTCACTGAGATCAGTCACTCTGGGCTACTGATCCCTCTAGTGCTTACCTTCCACATTTTTATTATCAGCTTTATTCTTGTTGTTGTGTCTTTTGGCTTTTCCCGGTTAGGGGTCACCACAGCGGAACTCCGGTCCACTAATGATTGGCAGTAGATTTTTACATGCCAAGTTGCCAGCTCTGATGCACAACCTTCAATGAAGGTATGCCCATTCACGCATGTCTCCACACAGAAGACGCTTTAGCTGAGAATCGATGACAATGTCTTACTGCACAACATCTTACTGTCAGGTGACAATGCTACCGCAGCACCACCACCGCAGTAGCAGTGTCATATCACAGCCATGTGCAGGTTAAAAAGCATAAAATGGAAAGTAATACATTTTTTCTCCTCATTTTTCCCCAAACAGCAACAGCTTTTGTGGGGCTCTCACACAGTCACGAGTATTGCTGGTACCTAAAGCTAGCTATGTTTTTAGTTTTAATGGAATGTCCACCAGCAGGGTTTAATTAAGCCAGAAGCACCATGTCAGTGGTAAAATATTTAATGGAATTATGAACCCTGTAACTTGATAAAACATTGTTACTATAACCAAAGATATCTTTGAATTTTAAAGGAGATAGACATAAAAGTTATTGCCCACCTGGTTTAGTAAGTATACAAGATTGGTGTATTAGCTTTTGTTTGTTTGACAGACACATTACAAAATATCAAGGTAACTGCTGTGGTTGGGGCCCCCCCAGGAACATAGGGCCCCCAGTGACTGCAGGGTTCGCTGGTGCCTAAAGCCAGCTATGCATATGAAACTGTATCGTATTATATAAATGTGTAAATGATTGTAAATAATGTATATTATGCAAATAATGTAAATAATGTATATAAGTTCTGATAATCAATAAAGAACCCTTAATATTTGTGAGATGATCATTAAGTGGCTCCACGTGGCTGTTACTGGTGATCACTGAATCTAAGATGGAAGCTGTGACTGAAGATGACCTGGAGAAGAAGAAAAAAGAAATCATAATTCAGAACGAAAAAGTTGTTTTGGAACTGAACATTGTGGCATCAGGGAGTCTGGATGACTTTCTTTTACAAAACATGATGGAAGAAGCAGAACCCAAAGAATCAGAGGCCATGCAGTGGAGTGTGATAATGGACAAAATATTTGGCAGTGAGACGATGACAGAAAGACTGAAGGATGCTGTAAATGAAAGTGTGGATACAGAGAGGGCATGTCTGGCTAATCAAATAACTGAATTTAAGGGCATGGTCTGTGTTGAGTTTCAGGAGGATGGAACAGAGACCGGTAAACAGAGAGAGAGAGAAAGAGAGACTGACAGCAGTGTTTCCAGAGTAAATACTTATGAAACAGTAGCAACAGGTTCCATTGAAAGACTGCACAGAGAAATGTATGTACAGGTGCAAAGGAGACAGGCTGGAGCAGTTGAGAGCTAGAAGAAAAGACATGTTGTGTGGGTGAAAACAAAGTATAACAGCAAATAAACAAGTACTGTGTTATAGACAATGTTGTTATGCCATTAGGAATCACTTTGTCTGACAGTAAGGCATTAGTACATATAGGAACTGAAAGTTATTATGGAATCAATTTTGAGACATTTACATTAGCAGAAACATTTGTTAGTAAATGTGAAAGGAGAAGTTATGTATCTCTGGGAAGGATTGTATTTATCAAAATGTGAATATACAGTTAGAAAGAAGACTATTGTTGCAATTAAAACAACTGAGACAGAAGAGAATTAATTAAAATGCTTTTTTTCTAAGCTTATGTCAGGATGTGCATGCTATTAAAAAGTTGTGAATGACAGAAAAGTACAGAATGGGGGATGGGAAATTTATGTAACTTTAAAAACCGAAAATAGCAAGTTGCAACATGTGTCTAATGTGATAGTGATAAATGGGGAAAAGGGAGAGTTAAGTACTGGAGGCAGCCAAAAGAATACTTTTTTTTTTCTGTGGGGATGAATCATATTTAATCCAGGATTCTAGAAAACGAAGGTGTGAGCAGTGTGGGGAGTTGAAACATTCTAGGAAAAAATATAAACCATATTGTAGGAAATGTGGAAGTTTGAAGCATTTTTGGTTTGATTGTCCACAGATTAGTGAAGATAGACAAAGTGAAGAAAATGTGGGGGTAGAACACAATTTTACACAAGAAAGGTGAAAGTGAATGATGAAAGTATGGGGCTGGGTGTGAGGGTGAGGAAGTACAAAATAAAAATATAGAAATGGATGCACTAGATTAAGTTAACAAAATAATGCATGAAAAGAAATAGATATAGAGATGGAAAACTATCCGGGGGCATTAGAAACAGAGGAAAAAGAAGAGGGAGATATGATCTCTGAATTAGATAAAAAAGGCAAAAGGTTCTATCAGGGGAAGGGTAAAAAGGAGACAAAGGAGTCCAAAAGATGAAGTGAGAAAAACAATGAATGCAAAAAATGTAAAAGGTAAACTAAATGTAGCATCACTGAATGTGAATAGCATGAAAAGTGGTGTTAGAAGAAAGACAGTGCTTGATTGGTTTGAAAAAAATAGATGCAAAGGTAATTTCTTTATTTGACCTAAGATGTGCAGATAAAAGGATATGTGTGAAATATGACATGATGAGGAAAAGAAAAGTGGTGTGGACTATAGAGAGTCATACTTGTTCAGGTAACGCACTATTACTAAAAATGAATACATTAAAATATTAGATAGAATGGTGGTTAGAGCAGGGAGAGTTTTAGTATGTAATGCAAGAAAGAGGCAGTGATTAGAATAGTAGTAGTGTATGTGTATACAGATGCAACTAAAAGAAAAAAATGCTTGAAGAAAAACAAAATGATCTGATAGTAAATATGTTTAGTATGGTGGTGGCAGACTTTATTTGTAATTTAAGAATGGTGAAAGGGAAAATACCACAAGATGTAAAACTACTGAGAGAGATTGGGCCAGATTTACGAAGGCTTGCATGGAGTGTAAGAACAGTGTAAGACTGCAGACAGGCAATATATCTGCCGAGCGATTCAGCAATAGCCAGTAGGGGGGGTGCATGAGAGCTTCTAAAGCTACTCTTGCTTGGACAGTGTTAGGCTATGCAAATTACCTCATTTGCTGCTGAAATCTATGCAAATGAGGTAAATTTGTGATCCAGGAAGCACTAACCTGTCCGTGTAAGAGTAGTGTTATCTGCAGAAATGTACTCCGTTGGTAATGGAGTACCGTTCTGCAAATAGCTAAACGGAGCAATGACAGCTCCAAATAAAGGATGCATCCAGTTGAGGAAGCATGCCAATGGCCAAATATAAGGCCATTGGCATTTATATGTGTTGGAAAATAATAAAAAATAATATTTTTTTCCCCGATCTCTGATGTTTAAGCATAGCGCAGAGCCGCGCAAACGTGCGGCACTCTAAAAACCAGAAAAAAATTAAAAAGTGAAAAATAGGCATTTTATTACAAATATCCATCTGCCATGCAAGTGAATGGCAGGCTGAAGACAACATGGCTACTGAGTAGTGGTTGCTAAGGGGGGAAGCTCAGTGTGAGAGATGTAACCAAGCATTAGTAGGCAATCCTATGTAAATGAGTATAAGGATAGTGAATCACAATTTTCCCTGCCATGTGATACATGTCCCTAGAGTATAAGAGTCGAATTAGAGATGTTACAGAGTAGAAGATAGGTGACATCATGAGGGGGTATGTATCAAAGACTGTAAGCCCATTGGAGCAGAGTGGCATGTGTTTGCTGTGAGTTACTGAGGACTGGAAAAGGCGTGTCTCTAGTTGTCCTAACTGAAAGCCAAAAACTGAAGGTGTACTCTGTGGCAACCACCAAAGTTTCTTGCAAAGATGCTTACACTGTGTGCACGCGTGTGTGCACCTGTAAACCCATGTAAGCCTGTGTGCATGTGTGTGCACCCGTGTAAGCCTGTGTAAGGCTGCATAAGCCTGTGTGCATGGATGTGCACCTGCCTAAGCCTGTGTAAGCCTGTGTAAGGCTGTGTGCACGCGTGTGCGCTTGTGTGCGCATGTTTGCGCTTGTTTGTGCGGCGCTGCCCCCTGTGGAAACAGAAAGGGGAAAGGAAGGAAAAGTAGTAGTAGGAAGTTAACCAAGGAGAACTAGCAGAGCTGCCAGGTGAAATCAATCAGAATCATCCAATTACACAGGAAGTACACTAGCCCAGCCCAGCCCAGCACTTAAAACCCTGCAAACAACATTCCCCCATGTTTTACTCAGAAACACTGCAACACTGCAGTATACAAAGAGAAGTGAAAACTTAAAAAAGCTTAACTGAGACAAAAAATGTTAGGGGCTGCCATTGCTATCATAAGGCAACATGTGCAAGATGCTGAGGGTGGTGCCATTGCGAATGTTGCTGAGCAACCCACAGTGAGGAGACGGAGAAGAGTGTACAGACCCAGGGTAATCTACCAGCGGCTACATGAGCTGGAGATAGTGGAGCGCTATAGAGTGAACAGAGAGCTCCTTCAGCAAACTGTTGAGCTGTGCAGGCCACGCCTCACACACAGAACCAACAGAGGGGAACCCATCCCAGTGGAAACCAAGGTATGTGTTGGCCTAAGAATACTAGCAACAGGTACCTTCCAGAGACCAACTGGTGATATGATGGGGATTTCACAGGCATCAGCATCCAGGGTACTGCACCAGTTCCTGAATGCCATGTCAGCACATGTCTGTGATCATGTATATTTCCCTAATTCCCATGAGGTATTGGCCAGCAATATGCATCTCTTCCAGAAAATAGTGGTACCCTGAGGTAGTGGGTGCAATTGACTGCACACACATACACATCAAAGCACCAGCCGGTGAGCGGGGTAGGGCCTACATCAACCGCAAGGGCTTCCACTCCATCAACTGCCAGGTCATGTGCGATGCCCAGGGCATAATACTGAATGTGTGTGCAAGCTGCCATGGAAGCTACCACGACTCCCATATCTGGCATCTAATGCAGCTGTACCAGACATTTGTCAATGGGGACATTCCTGACGGTCACCTAGTGGGGGATGCTGGATACGCACTGGAGCCGTGGCTGATGACACCCATCAGAAATGCACACACACCTGAACAAGAACTCCATAATGAGGCACACACACAAACACGAAATGTAATCGAGTGTGTGTTTGGGATGCTCAAGTCACGGTTCCGGTGCCTGGACACATCTGGTGGAGCCTTGCAGTACTCACCAACTACATGTACCCAAATTGTCATAGTATGTGCCATGCTGCACAATATGATCCTGCAAAAACAGCTGCAGCAGGAACAGCATGGGGCAGGGCCAAACAGCCCCCCACCATTGCCAAGGCCTGCACAGGCACAGCGTGACTCGGAGGAGGAACAACCTGAGCCTGCCCCAGTAGGCAGAAGGAGGCATGCCCAGTATGCCTTGGCCTTGGCAAAAAGGCAACACATAGCACATACACTGTCTCAGTAGGAACTCTGGAAATTATACCTCTCTCTGACTTGCACATAAAATAAAAGGGATGCCTAACTTGACAATACGTGTTTCCAAACATGTATAGGGAGTGTATTATGTGCATCCGACATAGGCAGCCCTGCAGCACCACCGGAGGCATGATTGCCATTTCCTAAGCAATATAAAGCAGTGCTAAGCAGCATTTACCAATATTTAGTATATGTAAACAAAATTGGCCGTGCCAACTAGCACAATGTTGGGCAACGTTGAGCAATGCTGGGCAAAGTTGAGCAAAGACAGGTAAACATGCTCATATCAGCTTTACTGTCCCTTAAGCAGTCTGGTCTGCCCAGCATGAAAACAAAAAGCAGTGACAGGGCTCGAACCCAGGATACTGTGCATTATAGTCACAGTACTAAACCACCAAGCCATGATAGCATTTCAGTAGCATAGACACAGCAGGGCAATTGTACAGCAATGCAAACACAAAGAAATGCTGTAACATGCCCCTAAAGATGCATATGGGTAACCTCCCCCACAGGCCTATGCAGACAGAGAACATCAGGCCAGGTGGTGTGATGTGGGTTGTGTAGGCTATGAAGTTGCAATCTAATATATGTGGCATTGGACGCTAAGAAGTGTAGTACAGTAGTATGCCTCAAGCCAGTATGATAGGCAACAGTACAGACTGAAATGGTGTACCGTACATAGCAGTGCAGGCATAGCAAATGTGTATAAGTAAGGAAGACCATAAAACAAACCAGTGAAAAAACACAAAAAGCTGAAGCACAAAAGTAGCAAGTCCAAAAGCCAGCAAATAAAAGGCTAAAATTGCGGGTTAAAGCAGCAAAGCTTTCCTATTGCAGCCAGTCCATCAATGAAGTGTGTAAACAAAGCCAAAAACGACGTAAAAAATCCCTTTAACGCAAGTTTAATTGTTAAAAAAGTTACAGCGTTTTCGCCCGAGACGCAGCTCAAGCTTCCTCAGTACAAATGATTTACAACATCATAGTAGCAATTTAAAACATTAAAGCGCGGGCTTTCTACTAAATACATTTTAAAGCAACACTACCCTTCACATTCCATAAACGAACCTACCAGCCCGCTAAGTGGTCCATATCAAATGTGGACCTACCAGCGGTAAGACAAATAGACTAAGGATAACCCAAAAACAGAAAAATCCATATAAAAATAGAAATAAAGTAAAATCAAATCAACAACTAAGTGTTCGTTGGTCAAAACAGAACATAACATAACAGAACTGCAACGCAAAGTGTGCGCAGCTCATCAAACTGTCAGCTTGACTCTCCAATAAAACGCAACACATAATTACTATAAGAGCATTCAGTGTCAATGCATGCCGTAGAAGTCACCCTAACTTAGTGCAGGTTCAATCATACCATTAAATGCAGTTTCAAAAATAAAAATTAAAAATAGGAAGTAAAGACTAACCTAAAAATAACCTAAAAATAAGGCCAAGGGCTTTGTTGAGGAGATTCACCCTCCCTTTGCAGTCCGTACTTAGATGTACGTTTCCGGTTTCCTTGTGCTTACGTAACCGCGAGGAAACTTCAAGTTTATACTGTCAGTCTTAGAACAATTTTTTGTTTACAATAAAAGCACACTATCTTAAAGTGCAAAATAGCCTTATCATTAATCATGTACTACGTATGTGTACATGTGTAATAAAGCTAAAAAATTAAAAACCTTACTATTACGTGTTAGGTTCTGTTCGTAATCACTACAAAGTAAATGGACCGATGACAACTGGAAAAAACCTTTAACTAATCAGGTTTAGTTTACCTTGCTGCCAACATTTAACAGAATTTCCTAGGGTTCACTTATGCATTAGTGGTTCACACATAATGTGTGATGTAAGTTAATCCTAAACCAGTAATATACACTGCACCCCTCTAAAACCCACTTTTAGCTCAGCTGTAAAAAGTTGTATCAAGTGAAAATCATAATTCGTTCGACACCAGCCATCGGGCTATATCCCCACCCCGTGTATCTCACCTCCTGTAACTTTTTAGTTTTAAAACACAAGCTATGTTACAGTGCTCATTCAAACCGGGGAAGGAGAATGCGTCCAGTAATAGTTGCCATTCCAATTCCTTATTTTCTAGGAAAAGAGAAGTTGGACCACCCCTTTCCACCTGGTTCACCTGATCTATAGCTAAGAATTGGAAATTATGCCCAGGGTGCTTATCAATGTGTTTGGCTAAAGCGTTAACGGTGTTATGCTTCCTTATGGCGTAAGAATGCTCATATATTCTGTCACGTAATCTCCTATCCGATTCACCCACATATTTGCTGGCTTTTGGACTTGCTACTTTTGTGCTTCAGCTTTTTGTGTTTTTTCAAATGTGTATAAGTGTCAGGTGAACCCCTCATCATATGTACACCCACAGTAACAATCAAGTGTGCCCCTGGGTAGAAATGTACAAAGAATAGCTCTTCTCCTGTATGTAGAAATGTTTATAAGTCTATGCAAACTGTCTCATGGAAGCCCTGCAGGCACAGCATGATCCCTGTTGATCTATGACACAAAGGTGAAGCCTGTTTTAAAAATACAACTTGATTTTCCATACACATATAGTATAAACGTCTATACTGGGCATGCTCACACACTCCAACAAATGTAGTGTTTTTCCTTCAGCATCACACTAAAAGGTCATACTGGGCATGCTCACACACTTATGCCAAATACAGAGGTGATAATAAGGGATCTATGGACAAATGTGGATAGACATCTCTACTTCCAGAAACACATTCACAAAGTTGTCAGAAAATCATGCTATGTGTTCACACAAACTGCCAAAGTCTGTGCATGTAGGTCAAAAGAGGTTCCCAGTAGTCATCATTCATCAGACCCATCAGAGAGTACCACAACACACTTGCAATGAATCTGACTAGGCACGTTCAGCAGCCAGAAAGACCACTGAACTACCCTAACAAGAGGATTACTGGCCTCAAACAGTTGCCCCATGCAACAAGACTGAATGTAACCCAATCTGTACTCTGTTGCATACTTTCTACTCAGGAGATCTCTGCCCAACAGACAGGTCCATGTCATGGCTACACTCAGATCTGTTCTGAGGTACAGCTCAATGGCACTAAATATACAGACCCAACTGATATTGCCAACATCCTGGCAGATAGGATCAGTGTTAACTGTACCCCCCTCTCACCCATGAAAGAGCACATCTCTATAATGGAAGACTGCAAAGTTGCTGTCATCACAGCTGCACAGGTAAAAAACCCTCTCCAAAGCCAGTATCACAGCAGCCATGGCACCAGATAACCTCACAGGCTGTGTTCCACACAAACCACAGAACGAACAGGCACCACACTGATGTACCATGTGCAGTCATAGCCTCACCTCATGCTTTCTGGCTGTTGAATGGTGCGCAGTGATGGTTACCCCACTACACAAGGGTGGAGACACCACGGACCCCAGGAACTAGCGTCCCATTAGCCTGACGAGCCCGGTCTTCAAGGCCATGGAATGTATCATCATACAACATATAAAAAATTACATTTGTAATCCCCAAACCCTGGACCACAACCATGTTGTGTTTGTAAAATGCAGATCATGTCACATAAACCTGATAGATGACAATGAAGCAGTCAACAGAACCATTGACAAGGGTAAGGTTGTTCACACATCCTATGTTGATCCTGCCACGGCTTACAACACCACCACACACTCTGGAAATATAGGTAAACCCACTAAACTAGGTATAAATTGCTATGTCACAAGATGTGCTGCCAACAGGCTTACTGACAGAACACACACTGTGAAAGTAGCAGACTCCAAGTATGACTTTGGACCAGTGATGAGTGCAGTACCACAGGGTCCATTCCTGTGTCTTGTCCTGTTTAGTATCTACTTCCCTGAAGTAAACTTTAACATGGAAGGTCTGTGGCTACTGAAGTTACTAGAAGACTGCAAACTAGGAGCCATAATTGTAAACACTAAAGATGTGGACATCCTACAAAAGGGCCTCACTGAGACAGACAGATGGCTGTTGTCAAAGTCATGGACTCCAGCTCAATGCCAAAAGGTGCATTGTCATCCCCTTTGTTAAAAACTCCGTAGCCAAGAATGACAACATAGGCGGTAGTATACTTAACACTGAAAGTGTGATAAGAGACCTTAGGTCACAGGTGGACACTGGACACAATGGTGATAATCACATCCCCACAGTAGTCAGGAAACCATGCTATATGGCACACCCCATCACAAAATGTGTCTCATGCAGAATAGAAGAGGACATTGTTCCCCACTACTCATCACTCACTAGAACTATAATAGAGTACAACACCACTTTTTCTATGTACCTCACAAGCCAACTACAACAACTGGAAAGCCTGCAGCAATACCTCACAAAGAGCATTAGTGGCCTGAAATACATGCCATACACAGACCATCTCAAAATGCTCCAGCTGTACTCCCTTGCATATCGTCTTCTCAGATGTGTTCACTGCCTAACATACAAAGCCTTGTCAAATGCAGAGCTGTTGGACATGCTCCACATAAAACACTCACAATCCTTCTGACCTTTGGACCCAAAACCACTAGTGAAATAGAAAAGGAAGGGGTGTACACATTTACCTTATGGATACCCACACCTCCAGGTTAGTGGCACAGCATGAGGCCTTGGAGACCATGCAAGTGCAACTAAGATTGGCCAAAGCTGCTCATCAGATTGTAGCCTGCTACAGATCACCTACCTTGTCACAGGAACCTCACACAGTATTCCTGAGAACAGTGGAAAATATCAAGGTCCTATCAAACAACATTATATGAGATGATTACAACTGCCCAAACATTGAGTGGGAGAATTACTTGTGTACAACGTCCATTGCCCAATGTGTCCTAGAGTTTAAAAGCTCTAACACCCTGGAACAGCCAGTCACCATGGCCACTAGAGGTGACACCATACTGGACATGATCATCACCAACATGGGGTACCAGTGTTCCACAACAGAGATAAAACCCTCGCTGGTAATATCAGATCATAAAGTAATCACACTGGACATCCACATCACACACCCCCACCCAGCCAATGAAACCACAGTGAAGACATTTTCAAAAGCAAACTGCACACATCCCAAGACAAAAGTGGAAAGTTCAAAAGACCTCTTGCTATAGGAGAATGGTATACAATCTGCCAAATCAGTTACAAGTGCATCCTATGAGCATCTACAGGGATGCATGGATCGAGACATCACAAATAAAATCAAGATGCACTCCTCCAAAAATAAGAAAACAATCTGGTGGTCATCGGCCATAAATAAGCTAGACAACAGAAGGAGGAAACTAACACCCGATAGAGCCAACTTCACCAAAGGAAAGGCATCACTGATCATTATTAGGAAGAAGCAATGATCGCTCATAAAATAATTCAAGGACACTGTCAAAAGACAAATTGCCAAGCACTGTAAGAATAACAACCACAAAGCCTGCCGTAGATTTACCAGACATGTAGGTGTCAGTTTCCAAATATGCTGTCAGCTACTGACAAATGACAAGGAATACACTAAACCAACTTTCATTGGCCACATCCTGGGGGACAAGTTCAGTGTAAACTTCCCCCCATCACCCCAAAAGGGCCTGTGTCCATCACAGAAGGATGCAGAGCCCCAGACGTCATGGACATGCAGGTAAGGACAGCCCTCTCCAAAGCCAAGAACACAGCATCAATGGGACTGAATGGTGTCCCAGGTTACATCTTACACTAGGCCCAAAAGGAACTACACCCTCACCTACATTCACTGCCCAGCCTCAGTCATACCACAGGGTATGTACACAAAGAATGGCGCACACTAACAGTCATCCAGCTCCACAAAGGGGGTGCCACAACAGAACCTGGAAAACATTGCCCTATATGTCTACTCAGCCTGGTCTACAAAGCTATTGAGCTAATTGTCATGGAACCCATAAACAGAGACAATGGGGACCTCCAGACGCTGGACTCTACACAAGCTCGCCTTGTTAAAGGCAGATCCTGCCTCCTAAATATAGTTGACTTACTTCAAACAGTCACCAAGGACATAGATGGAGGTGAAAGTAGTCCACACAGCCCACCTGGGCCTCACTAAGAACTTTACCCACCATTTCCCACTCTGTCATCATGGACACGCTTACCAGCCTGAACATCAACAGCTATGTCACAGGATGTGTGGCCTAGCAGCTTTCAGATCAAACACACATGTTCAGAGTTGCGGATGCCATGTCCGACTGTAAGACAGTCACAAATGGCATCCCACAGGTCTTGCTCCTGGGACCCCACCTGTTCAGTGGACACTGCTCAGAGGTACAGGCAAGCACGGGAGGAGTATGGCTGAACAGGTTTGCAGATGACTGCTAACTGTGGTCCATAATCGGCTGTAAGGCTGACACACACATCCTCCAGAAGGGGCTTACAGACACAGATACCTGGTGTCAAAACAATGCCCCAACAAGAATGACAAAGAATGCATAGTCATCCCGTTTTGCTAAAACAAAGTGCAAACAAATAACCACATAGGTGGTACACCAGTATGTATGGAGAAAGTCATGAAGGCCCTGGGGACACAGTTAGATAGTGAATTCTCCTTTGATGATCACATGGCCAAAGTGTTCAGACATTCCTTCTATGTAGGCCACCCATTGTCACCTAATGTAACCCACTTTGTCTAGTCTGATGATGTCACCATACTACAAATATACCTGTGGAAAAGAAGACTCGCAGTAATGTGTGTAGTGTGTCGTGTAAATGCTTACTCCTGTAGTAACATAAAGCAGTTAAGTAGGGGTTTGAATCCTGCACTTGATCTCCTTCGAGAGGAGAAATCTTTTTTGGAGAGTAGTCAAACACCTTAAATGTGGTGTACTAATCTTTGTCTGGTCTGATGATGTCACCATCCTACAAATATACCTGTGGAAAAACAAGCTCAGTGTAATGTGTATAGTGCGTTGTGTAAATGCGTACTCCTGTAGTGCCATAAAGCAGTGAGGTAGAGATTTGAATCCTGCACTTGACAAGTGTGTGTCTGTTTGTGTGTGATCTCCTTGGAGAGACACAACCTTCTTGGAGAGTAGTCTGTCTGGTCTGATGATGTCACCACCCTATAAATATACCTTTGTAAAAGCCAAAGCGCAGTAATGTGCATAGTATGTCGTGTAAATGTGTATCCCTGTAGTGACATGAAGCAGTTAGGTATGGGTTTGAATCCTGCACTTAACAAGTGTTTGTTTGTGTGTGATCTCCTTGGAGAAGAACAACTTTTTGGAGAGTAGTCAAACACCTTAAATGTGGTATATTAATCTTTGTCAGGTCTGATGATGTCACCACCCTACAAATATACCTGTGGAAAAAAAGGGCTCACAATAATGTGTATAGCGCGTCATGTAAATGCATACTCCTGTAGTGAAATGAAGTAGTTCGGTAGGGGTTTGAATCCTGCACTTGACAAGTGTGTGTCTGTTTGTGTGTGATCTCCTTGGAGAAAAGCAACCTTTTTGGAGAGTAGTCAAACACCTTAAATGTGGTATACTAATCTTTGTCTGGTCTGATGATGTCACCACCCTACAAATATACCTGTGGAAAAGCGAACTTGCAGTAATGTGCATAGTGCATCTTGTAAATGCGTATTCCTATAGTGACATGAAGCAGTTAGGTAGTGATTTGAATCCTCCACTTGACAAGTGTGTGTGCGTGATCTCCTTGGAGAGGAGCAACCTTTTTGGAGAGTAGTCAAACACTTTAAATGTGGTATACTAATCTTTGTCAGGTCTGATGATGTCACCACCCTACAAATATACCTGTGGAAAAACAAACTCACAGTAATGTGTATTACGCATCATGTAAATGCATGCTCCTGTAGTGACATAAAGCAGTTAAGTAGGGGTTTGAATCCTGCACTTGACAAGTGTGTGTGTATGTCTGTGTGTGTGTGATCTCCTTGGAGAAAAGCAACCTTTTTGGTGAGTAGTCAAACACCTTAAATGTGGTATACTAATCTTTGTCTGGTCTGATGATGTCACCACCCTACAAATATACCTGTGGAAAAAAATAATGCACAGGAATGTGTATAGTGTGTCATGTAAATGCGTACTCCTATAGTGACATGAGGCTGTTAGGTAGGGATTTGAATCCTGCACTTGACAAGTGTGTGTGGCTGTTTTTGTATGATCTCCTTAGAGAGGAGCAACCTTTTTGGAGAGTAGTCAAACACCTTAAATGTGGTATACTAATCTTCGTCTGATCTGATGATGTCACCACCCTACAAATATACCTGTGGAAAAGAAAACCCACAGTAATGTGTGTAGTGTGTTGTGTAAATGCGTATTCCTGCAGTGACATAAAGCAGTTAGGTAGGGGTTTGAATCCTGCACTTGACAAGTGTCTGTGTGTGTGAGACTGTTAGTCAATGGATTGTGGGTTTTGCTTTTACTACTGTATGACATATTAGTATGACACCAATATGTGCATTGCACATGTGAGGTAGCTGTGTGGCAAATACATATTCGTACATGTGTCCTCAATTATTGCATGTGTGGGAACCCGGCTTTCTCCAAGAACACATCTGTCATCTATTCAAGAGTGTGCTGCTGCTTTCTGGACCTTAAGTCACATCTGTATGCTTGTGACAAGGCCAGCCACTGCAGTGATCCCTGGCCTAGGTCAACTGTGTCACACACACTCATTACGGTTTCTATAGAATTGTGTGAGTGTTTACGGCCATGGTAGATGTCAGACCTATTCAAATGCAGCAGGGTCTATCACTGATGGCTATTCATTATAGGTGTACAACAACCTTTATGGATATGCATGCAGACCCCTTATTGCTTATGTGATCCACCAAGGGATTTAAACATACCTTTGGAAATGTGATTATCAAAGGAGAGATGACTACCACTTGGTTGCATGTACACATTCTGTTCTTCATGTTGGTAGCTATTACCTATGTGGTACTGTGGGGATACTATGTTTCGTAAAGGTGGATGACTATGCTTTGGTTGGCTTATAGCTTTACAGCATGGGTTTGACAACAGGGATCTGTCTGTGTGATACCCTTGTGGAGGATGTGTGTGTCATCTGGAGAATGCATTATAGGCCACAGTATGCATCACCACACATGGCCGGACATATCCCTACTGTGATTGCTTGTACCTAAGAGAGCTATATGCCAAACAGGAGTGGTCTCTGTAATGTGTGCAGGTGAATACCACTGGTTACTGGCATAGTATAGTACCTGAAGTGTCCAAATGTTACCGTGTGCCCTACATCTGTGTGTCAGTTGTCAAGACATCATCTAACGATTGGTTATGGTCAGGCTGTTGAAGTTGTGTATACTACCAGAATGCAAATCAATGACAGATATTAACAGTATCACCCACAGCACAGTGTCTAACCATGTCATATACACATGTGTAGTCAAGTTCCGAAATGTGTGTAGTATAATGCATACTGGCCACCAATCGAGACTATGGAGTGTTACTGCGTAATACAGGTCATGTCACCCTGCTCATGTGTCCACTATGCATGTACATGCAGACAGTGCACCTCCACCATATTCACAAATGTACACCTGCAAATCTGTGCCACACACATCCCACACATCCTGTCCACTCTCTAACACATGCTGCCAATACTACACACGTCAGCCAAGTGGCACATGGGCGGACAATACAGTATTGAAATTAACACTGCTGTGAACATTACTAAATTGACAATCATAGCTTACATGCATCATGCCTGCTCAGCCACACCTTCAAGCATATCATTACACTCTACTGCTGACAACATGCTAACATTGCAATACTGCTATTAAGTCACCCTGTGCATCAGCACCATGGTAGCCTGTTCCTGCATCGATGTCACAAATGACAGGAGGTGGCACAGGATTCATCACATGGACAGGGTGTGTAGTTGGTTTGCCAGAGACCTACAGTGAGCCATACAATCGACATATATGTGTGTGTGTGTGTGTGTGTGTGTGTGTGTGTGTGTGTGTGTGTGTGTATGTGTGTGTGTGTGTGAGGGCCAAGAGTACTGCTATGGGTCAATGTTGATGTAATGTGTGCATGTATGGGGTAGCTCTAGGTGTGTTGATTATGTGTGTGTCTGTCTGCATGCACACAGTTCCACCATGTGGCTGCCATATACGGGTATTTGTGGGACAGCCACAGACTGTACCTGCCAGACTTTACAGATCACCGTCTCTGGCCATGGATACGGTACATGTGCCTGGCAGGGGTGCTACTGACACTATCAGGCACTAAGCCTGACTGGGTACTATCCCCAGAGGTAGATGGATGTACACTGGACCCAGGTCCCTGCTGGGACTGTCCAGAGCCACATGCACGTGGTCTTCTAGGATGGTCTATGGACAGCCCAGCCCCAACATTGCTGGGGCTGGTACTGGCACTACCGGAGCGGCTGTGACTTGTAGGAAGTCTGCAGCGACTGCCAGCTGCTGATGTTGCTGGCATACGTCCACGTCGATGTCTCACCTGTCCCGCACTGTCCTGACAAATGGACATGACATTGCAGAGGACATCTAATGTCTCACCCCAACTTCTATCCATGACCTCAGTGTAATTTCGGATGGCACCTGCTAGGTCACGGATACTGTCATTTAACGCGGTGTTATGTGCCCTCTGTGCCCTTAGTCTCTGTCTGGTATAGCGTTCCATACGTGCCTGTGCCTCCATGACAGCCTGGAACATGAGCGAGGTTGTAAGACCTGTGGCACATCTACCAGTGGCATGATGGCCAGCAGTGCTCTGATGAGAACCCCTGGACATCTGCCTATGTGGTATCTTTCCAGACATCTGGGTATGTCTGCTGTGTTGGGATGCATGTGCCATAGATACCACACTGTCCTGGCCAATGTTGGCTGTATTCTGTCCCTCAGCTAAGGGCATTGGTGATGGATGTATTGGCAGTATGACTGTGTGCATGGATGGGGTGGACACTTGTGTACTGTCGATTGTTGGCTCAACGACAGACCCTGGCAAACATGCCTGTGCCTCAACACACCTATCATCATCATCACTATCATGCTCAGTGACATCAGTTTCCCTGCTGCAGTGAACCAGCCCAAAATCAGCACCTGTGAGAGGGAGACAGGAAACACACTTTACGACCTGTATATGATGTCTGCACACATGCACACACGCACACATGCACACATGCACACATGCACACATGAACACATGAACACATGCACACATGAACACATGAGCACATGCACACATGCACACATGAATACATGCACACATGAACACATGCCCACATGCACACATGTACACATGAACATATAAACACATGCACACATGAACACATGGACACATGCACACATGCACACATGCACACATGAACACATGCACACATGCACACATGAACACATGCACACATGCACACATGAACACATGCACACATGCAGACATGCACACATGAACACATGCACACATGAACACATGAACACATGCACACATATACACTCCTCACTACAACAGACACACACAGACAAACACACACACACACACACACACACACACACACACACCACCAGCAATCCAGAACATACTCAATAGCGTGTGATGGTGGGGCACAGTATCACAAGCCAAACATTTATTTCAAACGTGACAGCTTGCAGGATGTGTGTTGCTCAACAGCATGCAGTGTGAGTGTAGACAACCATTGCTAATAACAGTATACATGGCTTTGATGCATGTATGTTTTGTTCATTGATTATCCTCACCCTGGAATGCAATGTGTACATGGACACAACATTGCTGTACAAGTATTAACGTTTCTGCAATGTCCTGTGCACCATCACTCACAGGTATACATACCATGGCTGGATGTGTATCAGTGTGTCACATAGATATCCATTTCTGATTAGAGCATCTGTGTATTTAGCAGACAATTGTGGACACAGGTTTATCACATGCATGCTATGTATACACACAGGATGAGTGGTGTATGTATACCTGATGGAATATCATTGCTCAACATAGACATTGTAAAGTGGTTATGGTGTGTGTAGGACATATTGTGGACATGCCAGTGCCAAGCATGACATGGCATGCTACCACACAACTGCAACATTAAACATCACACATACACAATGTGTGTCATGTGACCTATACACTCAATAGTATTATAAGACATGTGTGTCACTTTGTACAAATGGCGATTGATATGCAGATTGTGTATCGGTGCATATGTTTGCACACACACAACATTGAGGTGCATAGCAGTTAATGATATGTGTAGTACTGTGGCCACTGTAACTGGATGTGGTGTAGTACCATGTGACATCATCATGCAGCATTATGTGGTCACTCAAGGCTGCTAATGTGTGCCAGACCGGCACATAGCATGCTGTACCTGAACTGCAGTACCATGGTTACATTCACCATTTCACGGACAGTTGTTACATGGGTTCATAAGGTGCACAGTTGGGGACATTGCCTAACATGAATGTGTTATGTGTTGAAGAGTGTCGCACAGCCACATGAGAGGACTCTACCCCTCAGGTATGTTATGCGTGCTGTGTGGATGACATTTGGGATACTGAAGTATACTGAAGTATACCTTACAGCGTGTGTCTGAATAAGCCATGTGTAGCATGTTAACGTGTACTGCGTATGACACAGTTGTGTGTGTTGTGTGCATGTGTATCAACTGTGCCTATCCAACATCCACTACAGTGTTGCCACAATTGTGTGGGATGCTCTTTGTATTGCATGTGTTTGAGTCAGCTACTCATGTTACTGAGATGTGCATAGTCTCTCAGCAAACATGCACAGCATGCATTATGCGCTGGTGTGTGACGTGTACATGGCCTACACCTCACCTATGACATGCACATTTATTTAGCAATAACAAATGTAGAACACACTCACCAGCATGGGTCTGCTGCCTTGCTGTCACACCAGAGGGACCTACAAGGGTATGAGACAGTTTGTCAGTGGCAACAACTGTAGCATTGCTACTGTGTGTTTGCAATCTTACAGTAGTATGACTGTTGACAGTCACAGGCCTGCATATTATATTCCAAAATATTATTATTGCACAACACTAGGCACCACATCTTGTAACTACACACAACACATCTCATATAAGCATGATCTACCAATAGAGGTAACAGTAGTGTACAGCTATGCCATGTTACCTGTACGCTCCATGTCAACTTGCTGGGTGGCTCCGGTCTCCATGATGACGCATGTCAGTTGTTGTTGCTGTTGTTGGCCAGGAGCCACCTGGCTCAGGAGCAGCTCCTCCACTCTGGTGAGGGGGGTGGATGGCTACCCCACCACCTGTGGCAAGCTGTTGTCTACGGATATCAGATGCATGCTGCCAGACATGTCTAATTAAATCACTGCAGTGATGGTGTACCTGCTCATATGTCCGGTTATGCATGCCTATGTCATTTACCCTACAGACAAGATCTTGCCGCAGTGCAGTCCACTCATGCTGGTCCTGGCTGGTTCTTGAGAACAGCATGGCATAGTGCTGAACCATGGTGTCTGTTATTACTTCATCCTCTGTGTGCTGTATGAGGGATTACGATGGTGGGCCATGACCCTGGAAGACAAAGAAATAATATGTGTGAGCAAGTCAAGTGGCACACTTAATATTCTAAAGTATGGATATCATTTAACTGCCATATATAGCAACCTATTGGCTGACAAAGGATACACACTTTCAAAACCACATATCAGTGCTCAATCGACAACTGCCTGACAGTGCCTGGCACACTCTATATATCAAACCATGTTTTGCACAGCAACAAAGATAAACCAGTATGTAAGACTATACAACAGTATATGGCACACTGTGTGTGACACAATGCACCACTTAGCCACAGGGGGTATATATCATGCTAATGCATAATGTAACATGTAATCCATTGCAATGATTGTAAAGTCCAGTCACAGTATTACCAGCATACCACACTAGTCATTGATGGCAAACCCCTGCCTAACATATGTGCTTATTCGGCAATATGGGTGGCATACTGCTGTACTACACTATACATGTTGCTAGATACGCACCTATATCCTGTAACACACATATGACCGAGCCATGGTACAGGCATACACACACACACACCAGACATACATACCAGACACAAAGGTATGGCAGCACACATGACCTTTACCTGTGTACCATACAGTACCATGTGTCAGTAGTTACAAGACCTTATGCCTGAGGTATGTCATCTGGAGGACTACGGGGAACAAACAAAACAGTGGTTCCAGGACATGTGTACATACACCTTACTGTGCTGTTTAGGCATACAGCTTCAGGTAGTACTACAGTTCATTCAGGGGTTGGATTCACCAGCAGTAACACTCAATAAGCATACATGTACTGCTGTAGCCTACAATGGGACACCCCAGTCGACACCAACACATTACGTCAGACCATCTGGCATACTGCTTTTTGTGCCTAGCAATAGCATACACATCTTTTGCTGGGATCACAGCTAGGACACTACATACCATGACAGAAACAGTTTCCCACTTAGCTATCACACATATATAAAACTCGGACACGTTCACCAACACATTCACCATCACACTCAGTCAACCTCACAAAGCAATTATTGCAAAAGGTACATGTGGGTGTGTATCGGTTCATAGGTAGGTTATAGGCTATTGGCCCTAGGACCTATAGATGTCTAGCCATACACTACCCTGGCCTTTGACACACAGGTAATTTCATTTCACGTGGCCCTGTCAAGCAGAGCCACAGAGGTGATTCCCGGGGTGTATTTCCTATCTCACACACAATCATCAGGTTTATATATGATGACTGTTAATTAGGAGCTTTGTTTGCTATTGATAGGGGGTTTGTGCCAGGGTATGGGATGTCTCTGAGATAGGGATCTATCCCTCCAGCATGTGCTGTTTATTGAGGTGACAAGGTTTAGGTCCCTAGAGCGTGTAGCTCATAGGGATTGTGATCTGATTATGTGGAGCATGTCCAACAGCTCTGGGTTTCACATAGCTTTGCATGTTAGGCAGAGGTCACCTCTGGGTAGACGGTATGCGACACAGTCTAGCTGTAGTTTTGTGGGACGGTCTGCATAGGGCATCTGTTTGAGGCCGGTATTACTCTTTGTGAGGTATGTCTGTGTCCTTTCCAGTTACTGTAGATGTCTTGTGAGGTACATACTACATGGGGCATTGTACTCTATAATGGGTTTTCTGTGTGTGGAGTAGAGGGGAACACAGACCTATACTTCCCTGGATGACACACCTTTTGTGATTACGTGTGCCACGTAGACAGGTTACATGACTAGTGTGGCACTGTGACAATCAAAGGAGAGACTACTGTCCACCTGTGTCCCATGGTCTCTTATCACACCTTCAGTGTTAAGTTGACTACCACCTATGTGGTAGTTAATGGGTACTGGGTTTTGACAAGGAGGGATGCCAATGCAGTGTCAACATTGAGCTTGAGTCCATGGCTTTGTCACCAGGCATCTATTGCAGTAAAATATATATCTATATATATATATATATATATATATATATATATATATATATATATATATCTATATATATATATATATATATATATATGTGTGTGTGTGTATATATACACACATACATATAAACAATATTGATATACATATAGGCACATATACAGTCCACCTTTCATGGTGGGAATATTGAGTATGGGAAGGTTGTGAGGTATACAGTTATGTCATAATATTGCACAGTGTTGTGCGGAATGCATTGAAGGTGTTCTCAGCCCATGTAGCTTTAGCAGGCCTCACTGGCTGCAACACTGCAAACCTGACAAATCATATCCACAGCGTTCAACCACCACATGTCATATACCAGCACTGTATGCTGTCTGGTTTGCCACACACTACAACCTATATAGGAATATGCATATAACAACCTTCAACAACATATATATATATATATATATATATATATATCCACCTTTCACAAACAGTTGCAGTATGTCCCTTGCTCTATGCACATGTACAGAGGTTAATATATCTGACACAGACAGACCTCTCCATATGTGTGTGCCATACACACACAAGGATCACACTGTTGTAAGTCCGTGTACCTCACGGCTGACCTGCTGTGCCTTGCTGCAACGTGAACAGGTGTCACATGTGAGCACACAATAATATTAGAGGGTGTATATATAGCTGCAAATGCTTAATTACCATACTAGCCTGGTACAGCCGTTGCCGATGGTATGCTACACGTTGATATGACTATCATGCATTTGTTACTCTGTCACATCCATGGTTATATAGCTGTATGCACTACTCCCCCAAGCAGACATTGTCCACACTACTGTACAGAACACAGATAACATGGTTCAGATGTTTGGCATTTAATGCTGAGCTACATATATCACAGTTATGTCCCACTGCACACAGCTACACACTGATATGTCCATGGCAGTAGTTATGCAGGGCATCTGTGCATAGATACGTACTGCTGCCACATATTGATGTTTCAAAGTATGTAGAGTGGTCTTCAAATACATCTACTACATGCCAGTAAATACATATCTGTTGCATACCTTTCCTTTGTATGCGTTCATATTTTTCACTTGGCTATCTCTTTGGCTGAATGTAATTAGTTTTTTTTTATGTTTTATTTTTTTTTTTATTAGTTTTTTTTTTATTTTATTTTTTTTCCACTGGTGTGGGAGGGGGTGTGAGACTCTCTCTCACTCTCTCTGTCTCTGTGTCTCTCTCTCTCTCTCTCACCATCTGCAATGGGATGATTGCATGTGTGGCCAGCAGGTACAGCCTGCTTTTATAGGACTCTGCACATGTGCATGTTATGGCCTCTGTACCAATTGGTGGCCACCATTTGGTAATTGCATGCAGCCTGCTGTGTGGTAATTGCAGTACTCACTGTCATAGCAACCCAATGCTATAGATTGCTATTTCAGGTAGGTGTAGCCCTTACTGCTTTTCAGAGTGAGGCCCATGCTTGTTTGCTGCGGAGACCGTTGTGTAAGTCAGAAGGTTAATATAGTTCTTATATCTGAAGCTAGGGGTGTAGCCAGTGATATAATAGTTGTACTCAGACCTGAATGTTGCCACTTCCACTACACAGTTGTCAGTGTAGAATTGTACTCACCCCTACATAATCTAACACAAGATACATGGGAGTATGTAGTTTCTTTTCTACTTATACAATTTACTGCCATGCAAAAGTAGTTATTGAGATGTATTCATTTGGCATGTGAACTGTTTGTGAAATGCTATACTGTGAATATTTATTCACTCACTTTTGAACAGTTTGTGCTTTTTTACTGTTGACATTAGTACAGGCTGCTCAAGAAAACTGTATACATTTCTGTACTGAGTATGCCTACCTACATCCTTCGTAGACCCTGAACACACAGGTTTATTGTACATTTGGGTAGGGGTGCAGTAGGACAGAGAGCATTATGTATTAATGTGTGAACTTTATCTTGCTGGACTTAAAGGGTTGCTGTGTACCTGTTAGTTTACCAAGGCAAGTAGTCTGTCTGCGTAGTTCCCAACTGTGGACCTATCCAGATGGTAGCCCGAGGTTAGCCTGTTATTCTTTGTGCACCACACCGGTCTTTTCAGCACTGGAACAATGGCATTGTCACAGTTGGTTGGTACCAGCACATGGCTACATCCCTTGGTATTTCAGTGTTGTACTCCTACATAAGGGTATGCTTCTGGAACTCCTTCCAAAGCTATTTGCACAGTGTGTAACAGCAGAATAGCTGATATGCCTGTGTGTTTCTGCCTCTGCCAGGCCTCTCAAACACTCAGGTACATATTTGAACAGACTCAGGGTAAAGTAGGTCGAAGTGAGGTACACCTTTGCAATATTAGAAACATTAGGTTGAGACTTTGAGAGAACCAGAGCATATGGATTAATACACATTTCCTGAAGTACAAGTGGTGTCTAACTCTTACTTTTTGTCATTATTCATGAAGTGTGATTCACCACCTTTCTGCCTAACTTCAGTTGCTTTCAGTGGGATTCAGAGGGACACATCTAAAACCTGTCTCGGAATCAGGGACATGCCTGGGAATCAGTAACAGTTGGGAAGTATGGCCTCTACCCTAGTCAGATATATTCACTGTCATGTAATGCAATTCCACAAGAACTGCTGGTAAAGATCCACAGAACAGGATTTGTGTTATGGCATTCCTATTTGGTCTTTACATTCACTCATTCTTATGCATGATATATTGGTTTCAGCACCAATTTGTTGTATGTTTACCATGGCTCAGTGGTATTTCACACAGTCTAGTGTGTACAAGGTCTGGGGTTAGAGACTGACAGAGGTATTTTGTTTTGCTGCTGAGCAGAACAAGGGCCCTGACATACAGAGTGACTAAGGCACTTTTAAGCAGTTGTAAGCAGGTTTGCACGGGTTTGCATGATGCTTAGCAATACTTAGCTAAGTGCACACAAGCTTAACTAATCACATACAAGCAGACACAGGCGCACACTCGCGCAAACCCGCTAACTACTGCTTAAAAGTGCTTACTCCCGCTAACCCCCACAATCATTTCTTTGAAAGAAAAGAAAATGGGGAGGTAGGAAAGTGGTGAGAAAAGGGGCACAAAGAGGGAAAGACAGTAGGGATAACAGCTCGGGATGTGCAGGATGGGTGTAGGGAAGGTCCATAGCTGCCCATTTCTTTAACAGCAACAGCTGTGCATATACTAGTAATTTGAATGGAAATTTGAAACCTTCCACCCCTGAGAGAGGGGTGAGGACAACAAAGTATGTTGTACTGCCAATTAAATTTCTGTTTATGTCCAGCGGACATGTGTGCAAAATGGGCAGCTATGTATGGGGCATAATTTTTTTTTGAGTGCAGATTGCCCATTTTTCTTTTTTTTCTGGTGAGAGTGGAATGTGGAGTAGGGGAAGTAGGTATACTTTGGGAGGTAGGTTGGGGAGGTAAACAGACAACACAAACAAGATGCATACAGGGGCGGAGTATGACACATGGGGTGGGTGAACACCATTGATGGGGAAGGGTGTTTGGAAATCTCAAGCCCATGAGCCCACAGATGGCAACAGTGGAACTGAGATCCCCACCTATGGGCAGTCACCACTGCACCTTCACAGCCTGGAAGGTGGCTGTGCTGGAGGCTGCGTAGGAGGGGCAGGCTCACCCATGAGTCGCGCCACTCTTGCCTCGAGCTGGAGTAGAGGATCAGCGACTGAACATTCGATCTCCCTACGCACCATAATCCGGACCGTTCGGAGGGTGATAGGTGGTCCTCCTCTGCCCACGCTTGCACAGGGGGGACGAGCCCCATCCCCTGCAGCGCTTCCACCCGAAGGAGGCACAGAACCAATGGGGAGGAGGTCCCGGGCTGGGCACCGGAACTGCTGGTGCCAGTTGCCATCGCCAGCTGAGGTGGGAGAGGTGGGTCCGCTGGGATCAGCCTTCCCATACGTTCTATGTTTAGGATTTAATGACAATATGGGTTAGTAATAGCCAGCAGCATTCCAGTTTAGTTGTAACAGCATACAGTAGTATTCCCATTAACCCAACACACCAGAGTTCCAACAGTTGAACAGCAAGCATAACACATGCATATATAGAACAACAGTGGACATTCCAACAGCATGCAGGATTGATTGGTGGCAACAGGCCACCAAGATTGTGGTATGTGAACAGGGCACATGCGTCGAAGTAAATGCAGATATTTATAAACCATTAGGACATGTGTCCCAACAAATGTTATGAGATTAGACATACCCATTGTGGTGTGGAATTGCATTGTTTATACACATACAGTAGGGTGTACAAAGATACTCCATTAACAACTTATCTATACTTCTAGTTTACACTACATTCCTACTGACTGCAGTTAAATATCCCCTACACGTGTTATTACACTAGGCAATGTCCGTTAAATTGTGAAATGGGTTTTGCTAGTTCTTGATATGCCTGACCTGCATCTGACATTCAAACTGTCCTGGATGCAGATGTTACTGCTGCATATTTATATTTTTCATTTACATTTATGTATCTACATATCTGGATGTGTTCAGGTGACATTATCAGGTATATGTTAACAGCCCCCTACATTTCTAGCAGCATGCTGACATTTCTGGGGAACACACTAACAGGCTACTCATGTGCCAGATTAACCTGTACATGCCGGCCATTAACCGACAGTTGAGGACTGTATATATGCTTAACAGCTACTGGCACTCCCTTCATCCACTTTATATGGGCCTACCCATGTGTGGGTTGACTGCACTTAATACAACAGTACTATTTCTATAATGCAAGGGTACAACAACATATCGAAGAAAGTGACACAGACGCACTCCAGGAATTATACCTTTATAAATTACATTACACACTTTTCTAGTGGCTCTCTCAATTATTTGCTATATCAGTGCAAGCAGAGGTCTTTTATTCAAGTCTTTATATACCTTTATTAATGTGTTACAACACCTTTTCACACTGTCTTACTTAGTTTATATAACAGTACATGCAGAGAAGTTATTCCACACTTTTTATACCTTTATTAATGGGTTACAACACTCTTTTTCAGGCTCTCTCTCTTCTTTTATACGACCACACATGCAGAATAATTACTAACCTGCCTGGTGGTGCAGCCTTAGCAGCCTATCTGCATAGGCTTGCTGATTTGAAGCACGGACACCTGCAGCTATGAAGTAAATGAAAGGATATTGAGGCATACCTATCCATAATATAGACTACAAGAGCAATTCTTACATACTTCATTCCATGGCTACATACTCAGTAGTGGGGCATTTTCCATTCCATGGGCCTCCTGTATCCACTGGTTCAATCAGCCCTCCTTGCATCTCTTCAGGTCTGCGTGGTGGTGTCTGATCTGCTAACCAGTCCGAGGGATGCCTGTGGCACTGGTGAGATCATGTGCTAAACGGTTCCAGGCTTCCGCTTTGTACTCAGTGCTCTGGAACTGGCCCTGCAGGTGTCTTGCATCATGATGATGGACGAGGAGCCAAACCATGTATTTTGACTCATCAATGCCCCATCGTTGCGCTCGAAAATGAGAGCCCTCTCCAGCACTGGCCATACTGTCTGCAGATGGGAGCTACAACCAGTTATGGCAATTATTCTTGCCTATGGAGCTTAAATATGCCTCATTTCCCACACTTATTTGTGATTGGCCAGTTTTGAAAATTCTCAGCTAAGAGCATACCTGCTTAGCAATGGGTAAACTTCCATTGATATATATGAGTGAGTTGGAAATGCATCCATATTTAAAGCTGTCATGGCTTAGTGGTTTAGTACTGTGATTATGGTGCACAGTATCCCAGGTTTGAGGCCTGTCATTGCTTTTTATTTTACTACTGGCCAGACCGGATAGGAGGTGTGGCTATGTTTAGCTGATTTTGCTCAGCTTTGCCCAATGTTGCTCGACGTTGCCCTACGTTGCTCTACGCTGCCCAACGTTGCCCAACATTGCCCAACGTTGCGCTAGTTAGCGCGGTGCACAGCTCCGCGCAAACATATTTTGTTTGCACTAGTTGGCGCGATGTGCAGCTCCACGCAAAACTATTGCACTAGTTAAAGCAGTGCTAAGCTATGAGCAATTATACTTCACTTTGCTTAATACTAGTGGACTTTGTTTAGCAGTGCTTCACATTGCTTAAGATACGTTACTTATGCATTTATCAGTATGCATGACCATTCCACCTTCTTATCTATGTATATATATATTTTTATATATATATATATATATATATATATATATATATATATATATATATAAATGTTCACTAACACATGGGCCATTTCAATGCATTTTACTGGGATTTAAAAGGTAAATGTCAGGAGTTCTTTTTATGCACACATTTCCTACAGAAAATAGGGAGGGGAGTGGCTGGACTCGAACTGGGAATGCCTCCTCTTTGTGCGAGGGCTCTCCCACTACGCTGTTGCTATTTGGCTTCATTTGCATATCAGTAGTTTATTATCCTCTTCGATGTCTACACTGCTAACTGTAGCTAAGCAATGGGCAAAAACACACATACACACGCAAATACGGGCAGCTATGTCGGGAATCATAAAAAAGGAGGCAAGCTTTACATTTTTCACTTGTACAGGGATTTAGAATGTGGGGGAGTGTAGTGTTGGGTTTGTGGACATTTGAGCGGACTCGCTCATTTCTGTTGACATTTGCTGTTTATGCACTTGCAGGGGCATGGATATTTGGACTGCTTGGCAGCCTGATACGCACCCTGCACTCATGCATGCTCTGTGTTAGCCTTAGAGTTGAGTCAGCGCGCATGACGGGCTGACATCTAACTCTTAGACTGCAGTTTCTGTGTAAGACTTAGTTAGTCTTACATGGAGGATTAGTGAATCCTGGCCATTATAAATAATGGAAGTTTAAGAATAGGTAAAGGGAGAGAATATACTTAATAGAAGGAGTTACTTAAAGCAGAGATTAATTATATTTTATTTACAGATTACATGAAATAAATAAAAGATGTAATTAGAGAAGCAAAGTTTTCAGATATTTAAGATCATGGGGCTATATGGGCAATAATAGGAGCAAATGAAAATATAATAGAAGAAGAAAAAGAGTTTAAAAGACTTATAGGAAATTTGCAGGAATGGAATGTCTTAAAAAAGAAATAGGACAACTGTGGGAAGATCATTTAAACATTAAGCCACTTTATGGCATTTGTACAAAGAGTGGTGAGTCTTGTGTAAAGAAAAATTTTAAAATGTACTTAAAACTAGAGAGGGAGCAGTGACAGAAGGAAAAAATGATATGCAATAAGCAAAAATAAATTTGTGAAAGAATACTAGAAAAAGGTACAAGGAAAAGTCTTGAAGAAGAAAAGAAATTATGTAACTAGAATAATGAAAAATAGAAAAAAATAATATTTAGACTAAAATATTATTTGAAAGGGAGAAAAGAAGTTCTATCTTTGGGTAACAAATTGAGGTATAATCTGAGAAAAATGAATGTAATATAGGATGAAAAAGGCAATTAAAATAGAAATGAGGAATATGTACGGAATATGTATAAGAAAAAATGTGACAGAGGTCTATGGAGAGAAAAGAATACAAAGAAGGAGATAATGGAATAAATGGAAAAAATACTCAAGAAGAAAGAGTTAGAGGATGCAATAATGTAAGATAAAGAAGAATTAGCCCTAGTCCAGGTGGATTAGGGTATAGTGTTTTATATATAAGTGTCAGATAATGAAAAGGATGCATTTTTGGAAACATTAAGTGAATAGATGGAAGAAGGCAGAAAAGAGGAAGAGTTGCCTAAGGGGGTTATAACATTTATATGAAAACGAGGGAAGAAAGAAAAAAATAACAATTACATTGGGAAATACTGACTATAAAATATTTAAGAAGATTATTCAGAAAATAATTCTGGGTGCCATTAAAGACAAATTGGATGAATGGGGTGCATGGCATTAAAGGGAAAAGAGTAAATAAAATGCAAATGATGGTTAAAGAAGTATTTGAGTGTATAGATACAGGGGAAGAAGAAGAAAAAGTAACAGTACGTGATGGGGTTAAAGCATTCAATAGCTTTGATCAAGGGGAACTGTTGAACATTTTAAAAGAATACAAGGTAGGAGAGAAAATAATAAGAGTGAGGACAATTTATAAAAATACTTGTGCGTCTGTGATGGTGAATGGGTGGGTAGGAAAAAAAGATAAGATAGGGCAGAGGGGTAAAGCAAGATTTTCCATTGAGCATGCGGCTGATTGTGAAGGTAATAAGTGCAGTTATATAAACATGGAAATCAAGGTTAGAAGATGGGAGATAAAAAGTTAAGGAAGGGGTAGGGTTACTTTAGTGTAAACCTATGCAGATGATTTGGTCATAATACCCAAGAACAGACATTGGATGAAAAAGATAATTTACAGAAGAAAACGTAGAGTAGGGCTACAGTTAAGTAAGTCAAAAAGTAAGGGGCTCTGAGATGTGATAAGAATGAAAGGACTGTATTTTACCAGAAATTACATTGATGTTCCTAACGGTTGTGCTTGGAAGGAAGTAAGTAGCAACAGAACAATGGAGAGAAGTTCTAAGAAATGCAAATTTTGACAGATTAGTGGAACTTGTTACAGTTATTCCTAAGAAAAAGTGTATACATTTTAAACACACAGATGTCATATTAGGTGATGTGCAAATGTTTCCAAGCCATATGAAAACCTGACTTATTGGGTATCATCTTGCTTTGGTTTTCTGTGGGAAACAAGGCAAATCCAGTCAAAAGAGAGATAGCTTATAATGTAAAAAAATTTGAAGGGGATTTAATAAATCCAGTTATTTTCTTAGTATCAGTAACTTTATTGTGGGTGTTAAAAACACGTCTGAGAAAAAGACAATGCTATGATTTTTTCATTTGAAAAAAGAAAAAGGTATGCTGATGGGAGGGGGTAAGAAAAGAAAAAGAGAGAAACAAGTTTTGAAAGATAAAGAATAGGAACGTAAAATAAAGATATAAATGAAGTAGAGATGAAAATGAAAGAATGGTATAAAATAATGAAAGTGAACTATTGGGAAAACTGGGTGATAAATACAAGAAAGGAATAAGGAAAAGGCAGGATAGATTTGATTTTTTTTAATGAAGCAAGTGATTTTCTATGGTATTTGTTACTGGGCAAACTGCCAGTGAAATATAACATGAAATATAAAATTATAGAACAAAGAATGTGTAATAGCTGTAATTCTGAAAAGACATCACAGCATTTTTTTATTTTAAGAAAACTGAAGGTTTTTGTCATTACTCAAAGATGTTTGTGGCTATGTCACAAGTGATAATTCAATAAAGGTGTTTGGAAACAAAAAGATGTTTTCTGATTGGAAAGTATTTTTAATATTACTATGGACATGGTGTCTATGTAGAAAATTCTATAGGAATGAGAAGTGTGCTAACTGGTTCTCTGAGAGAGCAGTTGATGCATAGAATAGACTACCAAGTTACATTTAAAAAGTGCTAGTAAAGATATTTTTAAGAACAGCCTAGACACTTATGGAAACAACTGTTTTGGTGTATTAGCAGACTAGAAGGACATTAATGCACATGCCTGAAATATTTGTATGTATGCATATATGTTTGGAGTTGTATGGGAATATATAAGGTTGGTGATAAAAAAGAAATTGAAAAATGGGATAAAAAATTATTCATTGCTATTTGGTGTTTATGGAAAAGAACAAAGCTGATGAAAAGACAAGGATGGAGTCAATAAAGCCTACTGTAAGTGTATACTAAGTGTATATGATATGTATTCACAAACATCTCTACCACATTTTTTTGTGCTTTCTTGTAATTTAAAAGATTATACTAAGTGTAGATGTAGTTTACACACTGTGATAATCTTTATGAATCCCTGTCAGTATTTAAAGCTGCAAGAATATCAATAGGAAAACTAAAATTAGGAGGAAGAAGTTATGAGTTATGCCTTTGTTGTCTGTTCACTCATAATGATGTGCAGTTAGTGTACACTTAGTGTACTTCACAATAAGAACATTGTCAATGGAGAAAGATGCAAGAAAAACTTTAATTCATTCAGTAGTTAAAATAGTTAAAACCATCTACATATATAAAAATAAGCGCTTTCATTTTTCTGTTAAAAACTTCATTAGATAAAATAAACTGTTCAAAACCAATGTAAATATTAAAAAAGATGGTCATACATATAATTCTCACCTACTCATTAGACTGATGACTGGCAAGCCCCCACCTACTAGGGTGTTGCATCCACATGAGTATTGGTCAGACCTTTTATTCATAAGTATCTTTAATGCTCACATTTAATGTTAAAATCCAGAGGCTCCATCACATCAGTACAAAATCAGATTACTATCCAAGAAAAATGGTTAATAGTTATTCATAAAAAAAACAAACACCCAAGAAGTGATAAAGATACAACTCAGAATGTGTTTTTTAAAAAGTTAACCATTTAAAATGAATTCAAATGTCAGAGACACTGATCTAATATCAGCTAACCCTCCACCAATTGTTAATCTTCTAATAAACAAGACCCCATAATCTAGAGCTTTGATTGAATGCAAATTCAAGAGAGACTATTTGTTTATAAAATTCATCCAAATATGGACACTATCACCAATGAGTCCATAACTGATCTAACAAGTTATAATCAAGCAAGGCAATTACAGCTGTAAGTATAATTTCCAAAGCAATGCTCCTAACTTACTCCAGCATAAATATAATTTTAAATATAGTTTAAATTGTTTTTTAAACATAAAGGATGAATGAGAGAACTTATATGTATTGCAAAACACCAATTAAACACTATGTCATGGAATGTCTAAATAAGAAACTAGTTAGTGGCCTAGGGCTTTGTGTGAATGTGGTAGCAATCAAGACCATTCTTTCATAAAAAGCATCCAAGGAAGGGCACTGTCATGAATGAATCCATCATCAGTCCAACAGTCTATAATGTATCAAGTCATTCATAACTATACTTATAATTTGCAAGGCAAAAAATCTGACATTCTGCTGGGAGAGGTGTTCCTGCCTTCTGCAGCACCAAGCTATATTCAGCTGTTGCTCCTCCCCACTTGAACCCTGGTGACACCTCAAAATATTTCTCAAGAATCAGACTAGTGATGAAATCTAAGAATCTAATACTGTCTGTTTATATATATATACATCAATAATTGCAAAACCAAGTCTACTCTTCAATTTTTCCCTTGGAACTAGACAAACTGTCAAGTTAAGCACTCAAACTATTCACTTCTCAGCCCGGCACTTGCTCAAAACGCATAGTAAGCACTAATAAACCTTAGCACTAGACCCCCCTATACTGTAGAGAAGGGCAAGGCTCTCTATTTGACCTTACCAGCCAATCAGTAAAACAGTTCACTGTACCTATCCAGGCATATCTAAATGGCAGTTTCAGGTGTACTCTCCGGTCCAACTGGTGAATCTGGGCATTTTGTGGCAATGTTACAACTGCCTCATGTACACAGACAACCCTCTCCTCCTACCACCAAACACTAATACATTCGAGAGATGCAATTATACAGCCAGACTGGAGGCTAAGCTCTCTCAACCCAAGGCTGGACCAGGCAGTCAAGAGGAGAAGGGAATTACTTGCATCACACCACCAGTCTCACATAGACCTATGAAACCAGCACCGATAAAAAAAAAAAAAAATATACGAAAACATACTCAGAGGCTCTAAATAAAAATCTGCAAAAGCAACAGAGACCTCCAAAGCAGACATTCAAGCAACCTCCACCCCCCAGTGCAAACAATGAAACACATACTTCACAAAACCAGTGTGCCACGCAATCACAGCTCTTAAGGCAAAATAACATACCCAACACACTAGTAATAGGTGACTCTATAGTCAGGCACACTGACATCCCACTCACTAGGCTGAACAAGGAGAAGGTTACTGTTAACTGCCTGTTGGGTGCCAGGATCCACCACATAACACAAGCATTCAGGTCACTCCAGAACAAGTACAAATACAACTCTGTCATTGTCCATGTTGGTGTGAATGACCTGAGCCATACCTACCTGGACTACATGAAAAGAGACATGGAGGAGCTCTCTGATCACATAGCCCAGGCCGGTATGACCTTGATCCTGAGTTGCATCCTGCCCTCACCAAGAATGATACCATGGTATAAAGAAAAAAATGATCAATTTCAACAATTGGTTAAGCTTCTGGGTCATTCAAAGGGGATCCAGTGTCTGTCAGCCTGGGATGACATGTTCGACAAGCCACGCTGCTTTGCTAGAGATGGCTTGCACCTGTCACCCTTAGGCTTTCGAATACTGGCCAAGACTCTTGCTAGACCCATAGTTCCTTTTTTAATTCAAGGCTCAAAAGACAAACCCACCACCATAAATAGGACAAGTAACAAAAAACTGAGGGTAATGCTACTCAATGCCAGAAGTCTAAACCTCAAAATGCATGCACTCGAGACACTCCTCAGTATGGAGAAAATGGATATATGTGCAGTAACAGAAACCTGGTTTAAGGCTCCAGACAGCACTCCAGCACTACCAAACTACAACTCATACCATAAACTTTGGCCACAAAACCCGGACTGAAATACAAAAGGCGGGGGCATATCCATATTCATCAAGGATACCCACACCTCCAGGTTAATGGCACAGCACAATGCTTCAGAGATCATCCACATGCAATGAACAAGGGGCAAAACTGCAATTCAAATTGTAGCTTGCTGCAGATCACCCACCATGTCCCAGGACCCCCATTCTGTATTTCTGTTAACACTGGGAAACATAAAGGTCCTAACAAACACCCTGATATTGGATGATTTCAATTACCCAAACATTAACTGGGAGAACTACTCAAGTACTAACTCCCTTGCCCAACATTTCCTACAATTTATAAACTCAAATGCCCTGGATCAACTGGTCAACACCCCCACCAGAGGTGACAAAATATTGGACCTGGTCATCACCAACATGGGTGACCGGTGTTCCACACCGGAGGTCAATCCATTGCTAGTTAGATCTGACCATAAACTACTCACTCTGGATAGCCACATTTCACCCCCACCCCAGGTCAAAGAAACTACCGTGAAAAACTTTTCAAAAGCAAACTTCACATTACTTAAGGCCAAGGTGGAAAGTTTCAAAACTCCCATGCTAAAGGATAACACTGTCCAAGCTGCAAAATCCTTTTCTAATGCACTCTATGGGCACCTACAAGAATGCACGGATCATGCTATCCCAAGCAAAACCAAGACTCACTCCTCCAAGAAAAGGAAACCAGTCTGGTGGACCCCTGCCTTAAACCAGCTATACAACAGAAGGAGGAAACTAGTACAGAAAAGAGTAAAGTCCTAAGAAGGGAAGACATCCCTGATCAGTATCATCAAGAAACTACAATCCCTCATAAAATCGTCGAAGGCTAGCTTAAAAAAAAATTGCCAAGGACTCCAAAGATAACCACAAGACATTCTTTAGTTATGTCAAGAATCTAAGTGGCAATTCTCAGATCTGCTTGGAGTTAGTGCAGAATGGCACAAAATACACTGAACCAACCGATATAGCCAACATCCTGGCAGACAGGTTTAGTGCAAACTTCACCCCCCTCTCACCCCCAAAAGGGCCCATAACTATACCAGAAGAATGTACTGCCCCTGAAATCACAGAACCTCAGGTTAAAACAGCCCTCTTCAAAGCCAAAAATGCAGCATCAATGGGACTGGACAGTCTCCCAGGCTGCGTCCTACACAAGCTCAAAGATGAACTAACCCCTCACCTAAACACACTGTTCAAACTCAGCCTCTTCACAGGCTATGTGCCCATAGAGTGGTGCACAGCAATGGTTATTCCACTCCATAAAGGTGGAGCCACAACAGACCCCAGGAACTATCACTCTATAAGCCTGACCAGCTTGGTCTGCAAGGCTATGGAGTGCATCATCATGGATCTCATTAACAGAGACATTGGGAACTTCCAAACATTGGACCCTACCCAATTCAGCTTTGTTAAGGGCAGATCATGCCTCCTAAACCTGGAGGACTTCTTTGAGACAGTTACCAAGGCTATAGACAAGGGAAAGGTGGTCCACACAGCCTACCTAGACCTCGCAAATGCCTTCAACACCATTCCCCATTCAGATATTATAGACAAGCTCACCAGCCTGAACATAAACCCCTACATCACGAGATGGGTTGCCATCTGGCTTGCGGACAGAACCTACATGGTAAGAGTTGCGGGAGCTAGGTCTGAATCTAAACCGGTTACAAGTGGCATTCCCCAGGGCTCAGTCCTAGGACCCCTCATGCTTGGCATATAGTTCTCAGAGGTACAGTCAAGCACAGGAGAACCATGGCTGACCAAGTTCACAAACAACTGCAAACTAGGGGCTATAACTGACTGTCTGGCTGACACAGACATCCTCCAAAAGGCTCTCACTGAGACAGATACCTGGTGTCAAAACCATGGCCTCAAGCTAAATGCCAAAAAGTGCATAGTCATCCCTTTTGGAAAAAACAAAGTACCCACAATCTACCACATATGTGGTAGCTCCCTAAATACAGAAGATGTAATAAGGGATCGGGAACCAAAGTAGATAGTAACCTCTTCTTTAATAATCACATTGCCGAAGTGGTTAGAAAATCCTTCTATGTGGCCCACCTAATCACAAAAGGGTTCGCATCCAGATCAAAAGAGGTCATTGTGCCCCTCTGCACATCACTCATCAGACCCATCATAGAGTACAATGCCCCATTTGGGATGTACCTTACAAGACACCTACAACAGCTGGAAAGAGTACCTCACCAAGAAGATCACTGGCCTCAAACAGATGCCCTATGCAGCTCGACTGAAGAAATTTCAGCTGTACTCAGTTACATACTGCCTAATCAGAGGTTATCTCTGCCTGACATACAAGGCCATGTCCAACCCAGAATTGATGGACATGCTCCACCTAAACAAAACCATATCACCTTGAGCCACACACTCTAGGGATCTAAACCTCACCACAACAATAAATAGGATGTGCTGGGGGATAGATTCCTGTCCCAGAGACTTCCCATGCTCTGGAACAAGATTCCAATCTACATTAGGCAGAGCTCCTCACTAACCCCCTTCAAGAGAAACCTTGATGAGTGGATGGGAAACAGAAAGTTTACCCTGGGGATCACTTCAATGGCTCTGCTTGACAGAGGCAAAGGGAACTAATCTAAGGGGGCAGCGAAAGCCAATAAATTGCTTGGCTTATAAATACCTTAGGGCAGATAGCCTAGTACCTACCTATGAACCTATGAACCTATTTAAAATTAAATGAAATGTTTCATTTTAAAGCTTTTATAAGAAGTAATGCAATCTTGTTGATGCATGACCTCTGCCTGGTATAGCTGGGGAGATATCAAGTGTTGTTCATAAAGTAATTATACGTACTGTCATAATTTTCATATTTCTGCAAACATTTCAACAATCAACCCAGACAGAGCCTAATCAGCCTCAAATGCCAGCTCACATCAGGATAAACACAAATGCTGAGGTCAGTATATGAGCATCTCAACAGGTTACTGATGTGTTGTAAATAGTGTACAAAACAAACAATTATTCATTGTGTTTATCTTGACTTACAAACCCTGTTTTAACTTCAGAACTGGAATCTAATGAAAGCTACCACTGTAGATCTATGGTTGTACTGAATAATTGTGGTTCTAGAGCTGTGAACATTTCATCATCCTATGAATTTATAATTTTATTTTGATACTGCAGGCAATAAGTTAAGTATAGACAGTAGGGGACAATGGCACTCACAAAAAATGTTTACTGTTTACAGTACATACAGTACATTTCTGGCTCCCCTCTCCTGATGGTCTGTCCTGAATGCTTGAAGCAAGTCAAGGTGGTACCACTTCAGGTCCCTTTACTGAGACTAGGATTGCTCACTACAGCAGGTGATGTCAGTTTGTGCCAGCTCGTGCCAGGCATCCACCATTCAAAATGGGCCATCATGTCCTGCAGACAAATCATGAAGTTCTTATGCAGGAAGAACAAGAAGATCCTACTCTTCATGGTGCACAAAGCTGGACCACTGTATTCAGTAGTCCCTGAAGTATTCATGGATGCTCAGGAGAGCAAAGTGACAGCCTCACGCACAAAGACACACATTTAAGAATTATGAGTCATGCAACAAGTACTGTACCATGGCCATAGAACATAGCCATTGCATTGCATAAGTGTACACATGCTGTAAGCAGGAGCCTACAGGGCCTATGCTTAATGGGAACCAGTGATGCTCATGGTTCGTGGTTGTATGAGATGTTGCACAAAATGGTGATCATGCTTTTTATCATGCCGTTATAGCCTGTTAAAATGGCACATATGCTAATGAACCCATTAAGTGCCACTGTCTGTAAATCATTGCTGTGGAATCATGGATACATTACACATCAGCAATGATTTACAGACAGTGGCACCAAATGAGTTCATTAGCATACATGCCATTTTAACAGGCTATAATGGCATGATAGGCAGCCTAGGCACCATTTTGTGCAACATCTCACACAACCATGCAACTTCAATAAAGAAGACTTTCAATAAAGTCTCTGTGGAAATAAAGCTTTCCAGAGATAAGGAAGGAGCACTGCCTAATAAAGTTTGTGCACAACAACAACAGACTCTGTGTTTTGATGTCAGTGGGAAGCAGACAGATATCGTGGCCTGTGTGCAAGTGGAAACCCATAGTACTGGCATGTCAGTGTTTTATCTGCCTGTGGCTGGAAAGATCAAACAATGAAGACAGAAAATCAAGGGCAGGAAATATAGAAAGAGATGTACAGTTCCAGGATCATTTTTAAGGCATGGTTACATTGCACAAAAAGGGAGTAAGCAATGCATAGGTGAAACTGCAGCTAATTACTGGTTTCATATAGAAGAGAAACTGTGTTCATAGGTATCTGCATCACACAGCATATCACACATGTCTACTGAGTGACATGCTTCATCCACAGGTGTACAGGATATTTATCCATGCCTAATAGAGGCAGAAAAACCCTTGGAAATGTCACTAGCTGAGAGAATAAAGAACCGCTGTAAGCCTTCTGCATGCACTGGATGTGCCACCTTGACAAAGTTGACACAGACAAGTTTCACTGTGATCAGAATTGGCAGAGTCTGATGCATGATGGCAATGCTATGAAAAGCAATAGTATGTTTCTACAGTAGGTACAGCAAAAGATTACTGATATGATAATAAAAATAAGTGTCAAGGTATGAGTCATTGTGAAATATAGTTCTACCACAGAAGGTGAAACATCAGCAATGAAGTCACTAAGTGAGGTTAAAGAGTTTTTGGTGTCACTAAGCAGCAAGGAGAAGTGAACCATCTTAAATGTGGGATGCTTAGTTTTTGAAGCTGAAATTGATAACAAACTCATATTTCTTGGCAGACTACAAGCCAAGTTAGTAATATTCATTACAGAAGAATATAATGCACTTCACTGAATGATTGTAGAGAAGGATTGACCATGGCTTGCTAGCATTTATGCCATTCCAGTAACCTCAGGTCTGTAGGGACAACTTTCATGAAAAGTTATGCCTGATAATGTATTATATAGCTATATTGCTTTATTTAGCCTTTGTTGAATGGGTTAGTCCCACTTGGCTAAGGACCTCTTTACAAGAGAGAACCGAGGTGGTATTAATACTACTAGGTGAAATTTGGCCAGGGCATTGATGAACTTCCATTATACTTTGGAGCTGCTAGATGGCACCAGAGGGCTCCTACAACATAAAGGAAGATGCCTAAGGGAAGCAGCAGCAGGCAGGGTGAGTGAAAAGCTTTGGAGAGTTTGGAGGTAGAAAGTGAGAATTTGGAGAAAAATGTGTTGGATATGGAACTTCAGAATATCAGTAAAGATTCCTGTGTGGTGGGTATTACAAATAAGCAGTGTTTAGCTGTCTTCATAGAGAAGGAAGTAAGCTAGCCTTTTGAAGTGGTGCAGATAACATAACTGGCATCTGGAGGGCTTGCAGATCATGTTATGTTAAAAATAAGTGACTGTTCTCTTGTTTCATGGGGTGAAATGACAGATAACTTGTTTGGAAGTGTTGAGGATAGCAGTATGGAAAAACAACCAGGTGATGTGGCAGCAGGGAAAGCAGCGGTGACAGAAAGTAAAAAAGAGAAAAACAGCAACAAACTGAGAAGGTGTCTGGTTTTGTGGCAGCAGATAATGCTGTAAGTAAAAGATATGCAGTAGTGAGAGCAAGCAAAAAAGGAGAACAGCAACAAACTGTAAGTAAAACTGTTTTTAAAAAGAAGAGCAGACTGTAAGAATAAGAACAAATAAATGACGTAATAGACAAATATTATTTATGGGACAATTTGGTAGCTGTTGCAGGTTTTAAAACTCAGGAAATTTGGCCTATTATACATTGGCCTTTTATACATACTGGGACTAACACTTTTTGTAACTTAACATCTGAAACTGATAGACTGATGATGAAATTTCTGAAACTGGGTAACAAAGGAAGGATATTTATCCATGAAACAATTATTTGCTTTCTGGTAGTCACTTAAATGTTAAATGTTTTGTAGTGTAGAACTGATGAACTGGAAGAAGATGATGTTAAAACATTCATGCACTGTCTATGTGAAACTGTCAATAATTTTGTAAAAGTCAGAAATGAGAGAAACATATGACATTGCAGGTAGAGGATAGAAGCTTTCTTTCATTTGTGAAAAAAACATGGCAAAACACTTGCCAAGTGTTATTTTTGTGACTGGTTATACAGGGACATTAAGATATGCGGGCTACCCTAAATCATGTTTCCTTTGTGGGGACTATTCTCATTTAATTAATGACTGTGACAATGTACAATGTAACCAATGTGGGGAGAATGGGCATACAGCAAAAAAGTGTGTGCATGAATGCAGGCTATGTAAAAATTGAGACTTTTGAATGGATTGTCAAGAAGAGACAGCAAATAATGAAAAAGAAGGTGAAAAGAAAGAAAACATACATGAGGAAGGACAAGAGGCTGAAGGATAGGGTAAACTAGGTAAAGAAGAAACTGTAAAAACAGAAAAAAATACAGAGAGGAAAATGAGGTGAAAAAAATGCAGGCAGAAAGATAGGTCAGGAGAAGGGCCTGATACTAATAATATTTTGAAATTATAATCAGTGAAAAATCTGATTCTAAAGCTCAATAATTATTTTCACTTAAACCTAGGAAAAAAATATTCAATTGAAGAAAGAATAAAAATAAGAAAATTAAATATTAAAAATATTCAACAAAAAACTTAAAAAGAAAGAACAATAGCAATTTTAGAGTGCTTGCAGTAAACATGATCATTATTACTGACACTGTAAGAATGATAGGAATACTGGAATGTTGTGCTAAATGTGATATGGATGTTATTATGTTAGAGAATGTAAGATTCTTGACAAGTGAAGAAAAACAACAAACAAAATAATTGTGAGGTAGAAATATAATATAGAACTTAGGAAGTGAATGTTGTTCTGGAGTGGCTGTGTTGTATAAAAAGTTTTGAAAATACTAGATTCAGCATTAGTAAGGATAGGAAGGCAAACTGTTGTGGATGTGAGGTGGAGAAAACATGTTTATAGAATTATAGACTTATATGCATATATAACCAGCAAGGAAAGAGAGAATCTATATCATCAGATATTAGACTATGTGGTAGCTAACATGAAAAATTTAATTGCAGGGGACTCAAATTGTGATTTAAGGGGAAAATGTAAAAGAAATGTAAATGTATAAAAAAATACAGGAAATGATAAAATGTGGTAAATTAGCTGTGTGAAACAAAAGTCAATGGACTTATAGAAGGAGGGCACTTGGATCTGAAGTGATTCTTTTGAATTATCGGAAGGCTTGGGGTTGCAGATGGCGATACAGTTGTGTCAGGTTTCTCAGACCATTTAGCAATATGGATGGATGTAATGGAAGAAAGAATGTATATTAAAAGTGAAAAGAACATAAAAAAGAAGAAATGAGAAAATATGGGATGAAATTGGAGAGTAGGAAGTATTGCAGTTATGGAAGGATCATATAGCCATGAAGAACTTCTTTAAAAACTGGTGTGAATGGTGGAATGAATTTAAAAAAGAAGTATAAACATGTTTTTTTCCAAAGGGATGATTACATAAGAAAAGAAGAGAAGGTAAATTATGGAAATGTACAGAAATGTACAGGAGAATTTAGAGAATAATACTAGAGAGTATTATGATATGATAAAGAAATATATAAAAGAAATTGAGAAAAAGTTAAGACATTATTGTTTAAGCAGAAATATTATCTATAAGTAACAAGGGAGGCGGTATCTGCATATATAAGTAAATCGTAAAGGAGGATATAGGTATAGTGAGTTAAAAGAACAATATGAAAAGAGAAATAAAACACAGACGAGCAAGTTATAAGTATTGTAGCACAGCATTTCGAAAACATGTATAAGAGTAAAAAGAAGGAAAATAAGAGAAAATGGAATGAAAAAATAGTTAAAGAAAAATTTGAAAAATAAAATACTATTAGTGAATTGGATGAAGTACTTAGGAAAGTAAATGCTGATTCAGTATCAGGCCTAGATAGTATTGGATATGCAATGTACAACAAATTAATGGATTGGCAAAGAGAGTATTCTGTAAATGTACTGAATGAGTAGTTGAATAGAGGGTTTGTTTATGAAGAGATACGTAGTGAGGTATTAAAATTTATAAAGAAGAAAGATGAGAAGAATTAAATACAAATTTGGAGACCCATCACAATAAATAATACAGATTATAATTTTCTGTGAGAATAATTCAGAGGAACATGGGAGGGAGAGATGAGGGATATTATGGAAAAAAGTATATATATGGCATAAAAGGGAAGTGATGTCAAAAATTGTTATGTATTATGAGAGAAGGATATTACTAAGGCATTTCATACAGCAGGACATGATGCGTTGTGAGATGTTATGGAGAAGTATGGAATAAGTAATAGAATTAGGTGAGTGTGTATGTTGGCATATCAAATAATAGAGTTAGAGTGTTGGTGAATGGGTGGTTGAGTAAAGAAATATGTATGAAGTGTGGTTCAAAAAAAGGTCCTTGAGTGGAATATTGTTTGCACTGGTAATGAATGCAATAATGAGTGAAGTAGCTTATAAAAGGAAAGATACTAGACATGTGATGCAAAAGGAGGTGGTGATTCCAGTAGTCTTGATATACACATATGATATATTTATAGTTACTAAGAGTAAAATATGGATGAGGTAAATGTTGGCTTGTCTGCATGGATGTTTAAAGGAAATGGGAATGACCTTGAATAAAGATAAAAGTATGAGTTTGGGTGATGTGGTGAAAATTTGGGCTGTGTATTTTTCAATGAATGAAGTATCTTTGCTATAGATAAAATTGGAAAAAATTATGTTGTTATGATGCAAAGGAAGGTTTAACAAAGAAATATGTCTTCTGTGGAAGATGTATGGATTAGCATTAAAGAAAAAGGTTTATCTTGTGAATTCTGTATTAGTAAGAAAATAGCATGTGTGTCAAATGTTTATATTTATTTACTTATTTATCAATTTGATATTTGTTTCCTGGGAAAGTGTGAATGGGCTGGAAAGTGTCCATTAACAGTGGTGGCCTGGGGAGAAAATCTCCACAATCGCAATCTTTCAAAAATCAAGTACAGATAGTTTAAATCAAACGTATCATACTACATGGCAAAACATAAGAGTGAAAAAATATTGTAATAAGAAAAACAAAGAACATATATTTCATGGTAGAGTACAATGAAAAACAATACTACGAGCTGGAGAAAATATCTGAGGAAAAACTCAATATTCATATAATTTGTTACATAGATTGTATATGGTAAATGAGATGTGAGACAATTCTAATAAGATATTTAAAGAGATATTAGAGATTGCATGATTATAGAGAGTGAGAGGAAATTGATTGATGTCTTAGTATGAGAGATTGTGTTCATATTATGGTTACAGAAGGAAGAAGGATTGAGAGATGGAGATTATAAGACAAGTTCAGGGTAGGGTGTCTTCAGGTAGCTTAAGTTTGTGGAGAGGAAAGAGAAACAGATAGAGGAAAGATCTGCAGAGATGAAGTGGAAATGGTGAGGTAGTGGGGAAAACAAAAGAAAGGAGACACACCCTACAGGGACCTAAACCTTGTCATCACAATAAACAAAACATGCTGGAGGGATAGGTTCCTGACCCAGAGACTCCCCATACTCTGGAAAAGACTGTCCATACATGTCAATCAGAGCACCTCCTTGGCCCTCTTCAAAAGGAACTTTGACGACTGGATGAGAGATACGAAATTGATCCCAGGGATCATGTAATTTGCCCTGCTAGACAGGGGTCCAGGGAAGTAAATATTCTGGGAAGAAATAGCCAGGGAATTGTTATGGCTAGGCTTGTATAGGCCCTAGGGCCGATAGCCTAGTACCAACCTATGAAGCTATGAACCGATGAGTGAAGTAGGAGGCTGGACAGGGTTGTAAAGTGTGATTTAGGTTAAAGAGGATGAGTGAAGTATAGTGAGCAAGTTCAAACAGGATTAGCACAGGAGCAGGTCCAAGATTTTGTAAAATATTACTTTAGAGAGCATTTGAAAGTGGGTAGACTTTGTCCTGGAGGTTTATTCAGTTTATTTATGGTGAGAAGTTGTTTGTCTTCTGATCTAAGAATTCTTTTGGGAAATATATGTTATTAAAGGGGTAAAACCTGGTCAGGCTAATGGTTTGCCTATGATTTTATGTATATATACATAAATAAAATATTTTTAAAATATATGTTTTATGTATAAGTTGGATGTAGGAGAGGTAGAGGGGGAATTCCAACCACCTAAAGGTATGCAGAGTTGGGTCTATATTACATGATCAAATGTTTAGTTAGTCGAATAACTAAATGTCAATCACTAAATATCGAACACCCAAAACCGTGAATGGCAGTTTCCACACAGGGAAACAAGTTGTTTGGCCATTATGCAGATTTTGCCCTTTCTACAATGTGGAGCGATCTTGGAGTTGGTATATTTAGTTGGGGGGAAGCCCTCCACTTGATTTGTGTTTATTGTTTTTTTTTTTTTTTTTTTTTTTTTTTTTTTTGCTAGATAGGACAACGGCATTGTTTCCCTGTGTTGAAACTGCCCTTTGCAGTTTTCAGTCTTCGACATTTAGCAATCGACGTTTAGTTATTTGACTAACTAAACATTCAATAATGTAATATCGACCCTGCAGAGCTTTACATTGATGGGTAAAGGAAGAAACATTAGTAGCCAACTTGGCACTTTTGTTGTAGCAACTTTCAAGTTTGTTGCTTATGGAGGATTGCAAATTGGTTAGGATTGGTGCATCCTCAAGTAAGGAGAGCAAAAAGTAGGTTTAGGTTAAAGTAATTTTGTGGGTGCGCTCAGAAAATGTTTGTTTATGTATAGCATTACTTGTTTTTGATGGGTTTTCTTGATATTGTTTTGGATGTGAAGGTCAAATTTATGATAATCTCTATTATGACTCCTGGTAGTTTAGTATGGGTGAATTGATTCAATTTCAGTGCCATTTGCAGAAAAGATTTGGAAAGATGCTGTGTTAGGGATATGAGTTTTTGGGGAAAAGAGGAGGAGTTTGTTTTGTGGGAGATGAGTAGAAGTTGTACTCTTATAAGCCAGGTTTCAGTGGAGATCACTGTAAGAATATGCTCAACAAGGTATTAAGGTTGAAAGTACAAATATGCAAAATAAATAAGGTATAAAATAAAGCTTGCTTAAATGTAGAAATAAAGTTTAGCAAAATGTGATTAGCATCCATACTAAATGAGGACATGTTTTCCTACAAAATTAGCAAGAATATGCATTTCACACTGTCAGCAAAAATGTAAAAAACAGGATGTAAAGAATGGGCAACAAGAAAACAATCTGTACATGTTTCTATCATATGACATTGTTAAGCAAGGAAATTTGACTGGTGTTTTTATCAAATCAGCATTTGCACAAGATGGTTCCTTAAAAGACAATATCAGTGTTATTTCTCTACAGGATGAAAACATATTCTTCTGCAAACACCAGCAAACAGATGTTTTCATACAAAGACCAAAATAGAATACCAAGGAGAAAAACAGGATGTAAAACCACTATAAAGAGACTATAGCAAATGACATTGTTAGGAGAGGTATTTTGTACAGTAAAGTTATCATTTTTGCTGAACGAGAAGTAAAATGTGGTACAGTGTAACTAAAGCTGCAACAGTAGTACGTGTGGTTTGTTATAAAAATGTATTTATTAATTACTGCATCAGTGTATAAGTGACAGTTTGGTGCTGCATCAGTGTATATTCTGCAAGTTTTGGAGTAGCAGACAGACTGTGAATTCAATTATAACTAGACTTTGATTTCAGCAGAATCCAGCCAGCAACACCTTAGTGTCTTAAAAAGACTTCAGATCCATCACAGTAAGCAGCACCTTGATAATTAATTTTTCAATGGCGAGACTACCTGCATTTGAACACAGGGGAGTGATGTCTGCAGAGGATCACTTCAGTGAAGTTGCAATAACTAACATTTGTACATATGTGTAAATCCTAAACAGAAGTATTCCAGTTAATGCGGCTTGCAGTAGTAAAATTTCTCAGATGTCTGAATCCAGATTGAGCCTGCAGTCCAGGAAAGTCGCAGTGCCATATATTCTCCAAGAAAGGTGAACACCAACTTTTAACAGCATTTTGCTGCCTGCTGTGTTTCACCAGCTTCTCAAGTGACTCTGAAAAATGTCCAGCCATCTGCAACAACAGCCTGATCACCTGTTTTCTTGCTAAGTGGTAAGACCTTTTTCTGTGTCACATTTTTAGTATGGATGCTATTAGACAGAATTCAAGCAGGTATAAGCCAATCTTTACTCTTAATGCAGCAGAACAACCAGATAAAATATGGCGTAAACAGCAATGTTGGTATACACAGCACATTAGTACATGTAAAATCTTATTAGGGCAAGTTGATAGTAAGGCATTATGCAAATGTATTACAATATTTGACTGGTATCTCAAAGAAAACCATGTGGGGTATGACAAATGTTTATTGTGTAAATTATATGAAACTGCTTTCTGTGCACAATGTCATAAAAAGTATTGCATGACATTATTCAAAGGTTAGAATGTACAGACAGAAATTTTAATGGTAAGAACCAGGAAAAGTTAATATGCTTACATTATATTCAGATGTTGAACAGTTATGTCCTGTCACCACATGTAAAAGGTTTATTTCAGAGTTACAACAGGAGTCAAATCAGTTACTGACAGAACCTCTAGTACATTTTGTTACAAAAGAATGTAATAGTCTAAAAGACAGACACAATGAGTTCAAGAAGTTTAGACAAGTTATACAAACATTTTTTTTCAAAACTGCATAAGGGTTTTAGATTCAGCAGAACAGATAACTGAAAAATGTCAGCAAGACCATGCAACATTACAGGAAACTCTTGAACAGCAGCTGCGGATAAAGAAAGTAAATTAGCTGAACTGACAGAGGCTGACTTCCTGCATACAACAGCTGAGCTTAAGAAAAAAAATGTAAAAGAGCAGGAAACTACAGCTGATCTATACAAAAGAGATATATTTTATAATATACTTGTGTTTTGAAAATGGCTAAGCATATATGGCAGGATCTGATGTATGGACAAATCATTCCCAAATGTTTTAAAACTTTCATTCAGTTAAAGCAAGACATTTATCCATACTACAGTAAAGTAGAGCATATGACTGCCATTCTCGTAGCATAGTCAAAAGGTAAACAAAACAGTTCTAGTACATAAAAATCAAATGAAAATAGTTAATAACAGTAAAGATCTGAAGTCACAAGACTGACATGCATGTATTTTCTTTTCATCTAAAGTATATCTGTTAAAATAAATGCAAGAAAAGGCAGACAACAGCAAATATAAATCATGTAAATATAAACATGTGTTAGTTAAGCCAATATCTATTTTATATTTGTATAGTAACACCACACCAAACAGTTAAAGTTCTTAATTTTAAAAAGAAATAAAATCACAGATGGTATTAGTCAAGCAGTCTTTGAAAAATGAATGGCAGGGCAGTTAAATAAATAAAAAAATACTGAAATAAAAATTAAAACAATATGTAAGCTAATTGTAAAATAATGGGCAGGATTCACGAAGGCTTGCACGGAGTGTAAGAGATGTGTAACACTCCATGCAAGCCTCGCGATCCAGGAACAGCCCTAAACTCCGTGTAAGAGACCAGCTAAAATGTCTATTACAAGGACTGGGCGTGGATATGCTAAATACCTCACTTGCAGCCGAAAGGCATGCAAATGAGGTGGAGTAGCGATCCACGAAACAGAAAGCAGCCCGTGTAAGAGCCAATTTAGCTGCACAAATGTACTCAGTTGACAACTGAGTACGTTTCTGCAAAAATCACAATGGAGCCATGTCAGCTCCAAATAATGGGTGCATATGTGTCAGGCAGCATGCCAATGGCCAAATATGTGGCCATTGGCAAGGTAACCCGATGCAAATATAAAAAAATATAATTTTTTTTTTCGGCACGCAGCGCAGCCCCACACAAACGGGCTGCGCTGTATAAAACATAAAAATGAAGGTTATAAACCCACAAATGTGGGTTTTGTGCAATACATGGAATGACAATGCAGGGACCAGCAGACCAAAAACAACATGGCCACCGTTTAGTGGTTGCTAAGGGGGGATGCTGAGTCTAAGACATGTAACTAAGCATTAGTAGGCAATCTGATGCAAATGAGTGTTAGGATACTGAATTCCACTGTCACATAGCAAATGAGCACATTCTGAGTAGTGTAAGAGTTACATAAGGGGGAGGAACAGAGTAGGAGATAGGTGACATCACAGGGGGGAATGGCAGAAAGAAATGCAGTTCATTGGAGGTCAGTGTTACATGACAGATGTCAGACACATATCATGGAAAGAGGAGTGCCACAACATAAGCATGGGAAAGTCAAGAAATGAAAGGTGTACACTGTTGCCTACACCAAAGTTCCTTGCTGGGCGTGCATGCGCACGTGTGCATGCCATGAAGCGCGAGTAGGACAGTGTGTGCGCGTGTAAGGCAGACTGAGCATGTGGGAGTATGTTGACAGACGTGTAACACTGTTTCTGCTGGTGTGCACGCGTTTTAACCCGAATAAGCAGATTCTGAACCGTATAAGCCTGTGTGTGCACATGTAGGCCACTGTGAGCGTGTTTCTGCTGGTATGCATGTTGCTCCCCCCTGAGGAAACAGAAAGGAAAAAGGAAGCAACAGAATTAGTAGAAAGCTAGCAGGGAATACTGCTGGAGCTAGCAGGTGAAAAGAATTAGAAGAAGGCAATTACACAGGCAGAATAGTAGCTCAGCCAAGCACTTAAAACTCTGCAAACAGCAGTGCAAGATGTTTCTCTCAAGAGACACTGCAAGACAGGAGTAAGCTTATTAGAAGTGAAAACTGAAAAAGCTGAACTCAGAGCAGAAATACTAGGGGCTGCCATAGCTGTCATAAGGAGACATAGACGACTTGCTGAGGGTGGTGACAACGCAGATGGTGCCAGAATACCCACAGTGAGGAGACGGAGAAGAGTGTACAGGCCCAGGGTCAACTACCATGGGTTACATGAGCTGGAGATAGTAGAGCACTACAGAGTGGACAGAGACCTCCTGCAGCAAATTGTTGAGCTGTGCAGGCCACACCTCACACACAGAACCAACAGAGGGGAAGCGATCCCAGTGGAAGTCAAGGTATGTGTTGGCCTAAGAATACTAGCAACAGGTACCTTCCAGAGACCAACTGGTGATATGATGGGGATATCACAGGCATCAGCCTCCAGGGTACTGCACCAGTTCCTGGATGCCATGTCAGCACATGTCGGTGATCATGTAAATTTCCCCAATGCCCGTGAGGTATTGGCCAGCAATATGCCTCTCTTCCAGCAAATAGCGGAATACCCTGAGGTAGTGGGTGCAATAGACTGCACGCACATACGCATCAAAGCACCAGCCGGTGAGCGGGGTAGGGCCTACATTAACCGCAAGGGCTTCACCTCCATCAACTGCCAGGTCGTGTGTGATGCCCAGGGCATAATAATGAATGTGTGTGCTGGCTGCCCTGGAAGCTAAATGGAATTGGTTGATTTAGAACCAATGGCAGACCAGCAACTTGTATTTAAATGTATAATTCACAATGGCAGTTTGTTCTGAAGAAGTCATACTTATTGATGAAAGCGCTCAACTTGTTTGTTTTATTATTTTTATATTAAACCAAGACTGTGGACTCACAAAGCTGTGCTCTTTTATTTTTCTTGGTTTGGTGTGAGCACTTGTAGTACCAACTTGTTTTACATAATAATGAATGTGTGTGCTGGCTGCCCTGGGAGCTACCATGATTCCCATATCTGGCATTTGACGCAGCTGTACCAGACATTTGCCAATGGGGACATCCCACATGGACACCTAGTGGGGGATGCAGGTTATGCACTGGAGCCGTGGCTGATGACACCAATCAGAAACGCACACACACCTGAACAGGAACACCATAATGAGGCACACACACAAACACGTAATGTAATAGAGCGTGTGTTTGGGCTGCTCAAGTCACGGTTCCGGTGTCTGGACACATCTGTTGGAGCCTTGCTGTACTCACCAACTACATGTACCCAAATTGTCATGGTATGTGCTATGCTACATAATATGATCTTGCAAAAACAGTTGCAGCAGGACCAGCATAGAGCCAGGCCAAACAGCCCTCCACCATTGCCAAGGCCATCACAGGCAGAGCGTGACTCAGAGGAGGAGGAACAACCTCAGCCTGCCCCAGTAGGCAGAAGGAGGCATGCCCAGTATGCCCTGGCCTTGGCAAAGAGGCAATGCATAGCACATACACTGGCTCAGTAGGAACCCTGGGAATGATACCCCTCTCTGACTCACTCATATAATAACATGGATGCCTAAAATGACATAACCTGCTCTCAAACATGTACAGGGAGTGTAATATGTGCATCTGACAGAGACAACTCTGCAGCACCACCTGAGGCATGAATGCCATGTGTTAAGTAATGTAACACCATGTACTATATGCACACTTGAGGACCCTGACTAACATCCTACCCTCACCAAGCATGATGCCACAATATGACGATGGGATGATCAATTGCAATAATTGGCTGAAGTATTGCAGTTAGTCAATGGGGATCCAATGTGTGCCAGCCCGGGATGACATGCTGAGCATGACATGATGCTCCACCTGCTAGGGGTGGCGTGCACCTATCAGTCCAGGCCTCATGGATACTGGCAAAGGCTGTCGTTACCCACAGTGCGCCCTTAATAGGTAAGGCTCAAAACACAAACCCACCTCCACAGGTACCACAAGGGATAAGAACCTAGATGTAATGCTACCTAATGCCAGAAGTCTAAACAGCAAGATGCGTGCAGTGTTAACTCACCCAGTATGGAGAATGTTGATATCTGTCCTGTAACAGGAAACTGGGTCAAGGCTCACAACAGCACCCTAACACTACCAGGTTACACCTCATACTGTGCTGTACTGCCTCAAAACATGGAACAAGCTACAAAAGGAGGGTGACTAGCAATAATCGTCAAGGATAAACACACCCCCATGTTAGTACCACAACAAGAAGCAGCATGGACTAGCCATGGTCAAGTAACACTGGCTAAAACTGCTTCCCAGTTAATAGCCTGCTACAGACTACTGTCCTAACACCAGGAACTGCACCTGGCCTATGTTGGAATACATGAATATATCAAGCCCCCCAAACCACATTATATTGGTTGACAAAATACCCAGACATACACTGGGAGCATTATACTAGCACCAACACAGTAGGAGAAAAGTTCCCAGAATCTAGAAACCAAAATGCCCAGGAACAATGTACCACTCCCACAAGACGGGTAAGCATACTGGATGTGATAATCAGCAACATGCACACTGGATGGCAAGATGAGAAGGGTATCCCTCACTGGTAAGACCAGACCATAGAGTAATCACACCGGATATACACATCCTGACCACAGTCCCTGGCCAGAAAACCACAGTGATAAACATGTGTAAAGCATAAGTTGCACCCCTTCAAACCGATGTGGAATCCACTAAAGGCCCTGTGCAGGTGCAGAATATGGGACACACCGCAGAACATGTTATACAGGCATTCCATGAACACAGCCAGGCATGCTTGGATTATGCAATCACAAATAACAACAAGACACAATGCCATACACGCAGGCATCTGGCATGCTGGACTCCAGCCATTACCAAACCATGCAAGAGAATGAGGAAGCTACTACACGATAGAGCAAACATAAAAAGGGAAGTAATACATACAATCCACTAAGGCCAGCCACAACAAGTAGAATCTGTGAATCCTGAGGCAATGTTACACCTGCCCCAAGTACACAGACAACCCTCAACTCCCCCCAATAAATACAAATATATGTGAGAGATGCAACCATTTATCCAAACTGGAGGCTGAGCTCCCCCAACTCAGTACTGTCAAAACTAGTCAGGAGGAGAAGGTAACCACATACACCACAAACCCAGTCCCACATAGACCTATCACAACTGTAAACCAAACACATAAACACAGAAAAACATTCCCGGAAGCCCTAATAACAAACACACCACACCAACAGAGGCCTCCAAAGCAGACCCCAAGCAACCACAACCTCCAAACATAGCACATGCAACACATAGTACATAAAGCTAGTGTGCCAAACAGTCACAGGCCAGAAGGAGAAACAACATGCCTGATACAGTTGTAATAGGTGTCTGTATAGGCAGACGCACTGCTGTCCTACTCACCAGACTGAACAAGGGAAAGGGTACAGTAAGCTGCCTGTAGGCTGCCACAATATGCCACACAACACAAGTATGCAGGTCACCCCAAAGCAAGCAGAAATATGATGCACTCATTGTCCATGCTGGTGTGAATGACCTGAGATGTACCTCCCTGGATTATATGAAAAGAGACATGGATGAGCTCTCTGAGTATGTACTCCAGGCCGGTATGACATTGGCCATTTGCAGCATCCAACCCCCACCAAGAATGATGCCACAGTGCAAACACAGAATGGTCAGCTTTAACAGGTGGCACAATTACAGCTGTCAGTCCAAGAGGGTCTAATGTCTGTCTGCTTGAGATGTCATGCATGACAAGCCATGCTGCTGTTCCAGGGATGGCTTGCACCTGTTACCCCTGGGTGTCTGGATACTGGATAAGGCCTTTGCCACCTCCATAGAGCCGAATGTAGGCAAGGCCAAAAAGACTAACCCACCACCCTAGAAAACATAAGTGGTAAGAAACATAAGGGTAATGCTGACCAATACCAGATGTGTAAACTGCAATATGCATGCTCCTGAGGCACTTCCCAGTATGGAGAACATCGATGTCTGTGCAGTGACAGAAGCCTGCTGCAAGCCTAATGACAGCACACCAGCACTACCAGGTTATACTACATATCATGCGTTATGGCCCCAACACCTGGACCAAAACATCAAAGGAGGGGGAGTATCCATATGCAGCACAGACACCCATACGGCCAGGTAACTGACAATGCACGAAGCAGCGGAGACCACACATGTGCACCTAACTGTACTCAAAACTGCTGTACAGTCTGTAGCATGCGACAGACCGCACTCTCACACACAGGAACCCCACCCAGACATCCTGAAGACACTGGACAGTATGAATGTCCCACCAAATACCAAACAAGGTACTCACAAATTACCACATAGGTGGTAAACCATTATGTATGCAAGGAGTAATCAGGGACCTAGGGACACAAGTCAACAGTAACCTGTCATGTGACACTCACAATGCCAATTTGGCTAGGAAGACTGTCTATATTGGACACTGTATCATGAAAGGATTCACATCTACATCAACAGAGGTCACTGTGCCCCTGTACTGTTCCCTTATCAGACCCATAATCTAGTACAATGACTCATATGGGATGTACCATACCTGACACCTGCAGCGGTTAGGAAGACCTCAAAGGTACCTCACCAAGAGGATAAAGGGTGTCAAATATATGTCATATGCTGCCTGGCTGTAGACACCCCAGCTGAATGCAGTCACAGACTGCCTAACAGAGGCATTGTATGTCTGTTGCACAAGGCCATGTCCAACACAGGTGTAATGTACATGCTCCACCCCAGGAAATCAAAGCCATTGGAGCTGTGAGAGTGACAGATGTCAACCTCAACACATAATGAAATAGGATGTGCTGGAGGGACCGATACATAATCCAGAGGCTCCCCACACCCTGGAACAGGATCCCACTCCATGTTAGGCAGAGCCCCTCACTGACACCCCTCAACAGGAATATTGCCAAGTGGATGATCATAGATGTACACTGGGGGTCTTCACTGTGTCACGTCCAGACAGAGGCACAGTAAAGAAATTCATAAATGGCCATAATATTCACATAGCAAGGGGTGGCGAAAGACACACACACTCTGGCTAGGCTTACTAATGCCCTAGGGTGGATAGACTAGTATGAACCTATGAACCTATGAAGATACAAATTGTACAGGACACTAAGGATAATCACAAGGCTTACTCAACTGAAGGTAGGAACCATGTTGGGAATTCACAGATATGCTCCGAATCACACAGATATTACAAACAACATACCAAACACACACATATTGCCAACATACAACCTGACAGGTGCAGTGCAAACCCCCCACCCCCAGAATGCAAAATATCTATCCCAGCAGACTGCTGGCCCCCTAACATTGCAGATGCTGAGGTAACAGCCATCATCTACAAAGCAAAAGACACAGCAGCAAAGGTATGAGATGGTGTCCTGGGCTGAGGCCAACATGGACTCCAAGAAGAATGGAATGCCAAATCACACTACTGCCCAATGTCAGCCTTACCACAGGATATGTACCCAAAGAGCAGTGTACAACAACAGTGGTCCCTCACAACAAAGGTGTTGCCTGAATGGATACTGCAAACTACCACCCCAGGATCCTGACAAGCTTGGTCTGCACAGCTATGGAAAGGATCAGCATGTACCGCAGACATAAAGCTATCGGGGACCTACTGACACCAGACCCTACCCAGTGTGGCTGTCGTAAGTGCAGATCCTGCCCCTAAACATGTTTGACCCATTTGAAACAGTCATTAAGGTCATCGATGAGGGCAATGTGGTCCACACAGCGTAGATGGACCGTGCAAATGCTTCCAGACAATACCCTATGAGTTCAGAATGGATATGTTCACCAGCTTAAATATAAACCCCTATATCAGTAGAGGGGTTGCAAACCAGACCAAGGACAGAACTGACATGGTCAGACATGCTGCATCCATGTCAGACTACAAAGCAGATATGAGTGGCATCCCACAAGGCTTGGTCCTGGGACCTCCCCCATTCCGTATATATGTCCCATAGGTACAGGCCAACATGGAATGACTGTGACTGAACATGTATGCAGAGGAGTACAAACTGCCCACCATATCTGACCCCCAGCTGACACAAGCAACCCACAAAAGGGCCACATAGGAACAGACAACTGGAGCCATAGCCATGTCAGCAAGCTAATTGCAGAAATGTGTATTGACAACCACCGTGGATATACAGTAAATCCCCACCAATTACCACACAGGTGTTAACCCATGACGTACCTAACATGTAATGAGAGACCTGGGGACACAAGGTGATAGATATCCTGCATTGGACAAACATGTGGCTGTAGTGTTCGCATAAACATACCATATACCCACCCAATCATGAAGGTTGTCAGATCTAGATAAGGGGAGGTCACTGTGGCTCTGCAGTCATCCTTCATCAGCATCACAATTGACTACAATAGCCCCTGTGGGATGTACCTCAGCAGACACCTCCATCAACTGTAAAGTCCACAACAGTACCTCACCAGGAGTAGCAAAGAGCATGAACAGATGCCATGTGTTGCCTGATTAAACAAACTGCAGCTCCACACACTGCCATACTGCCCACCCAGAGGCAAGCTGTGCCTGATGTATGAAGCCATGTCCAAGCTGGAATCAATGGACATGCTGCACCTTGTGCAATCTGAATGGCAGTGAGCTATGCACATGAGAGACCTGAACCCCAGCACTGACATACATAGGACAAGCTGTAATGAATGATCCATAACACAGAAGCCACCCCCAGCCTTGAGTATACTCCCAGTACAGGTTAGCCAGAGAGTCACCTATCGACACCCCTCAAGAGGATTCCTGATGAGTGGATGGGAGATGGTAGGTTTACCCTGGGTATCACTGTTATGTCAGAGGTAGGCGGAGGCACAGTATACTAACCATGACATATGTCATGGCAAACTCCAGTTACAATGTGTGTCGAAGGACAAACACACTCTGTGACTAGCATCAGAACTGGCCTAGGGAACATGGCTAGTGTTTGCCAATGTCCACCTATGTTGTGGAATACACTACCAATGTTGGACAAGCCTGGTGTAGGTAGTCCATATTTGAACATAATGCAACATGGTGATATGTGCACAACTGGCCCCTACACAGTCTGTTGTGCTCACTATGAAGATGTCAAGCAGTGATAGGACTAAAGCCCAGGATACTGTCCACCACAGTGAAAGTACTGAACCAGTACACTATACGGTACTACAGTGTTAGGTCATTATGAAAGGATGTTGACAACTGTATGCAAAGTATCCCATGCAATCCCTGCAGGCACAGTATAATCCCTGTTGTGGCAGACACGAAGCAGTTGGCCATTAAGTACACAACATGACACCCAACACACAACCATAAACGTGTGATATTGTTGAAGTTCACACCCACCCAAATATGTGGTGGACTGCAGAGTTCAACATATGGAAAGCTCACACTGGGCATGCTCGCACACTTTGATAAATGAGGCATATGTCAGACAACATGCCATGGAAAGGCTGAACTGGGCATGCTCACACACTTAGGCCATATCTCCGTTTAGCAGTTGGCCACACATATCTGGTATTTGTACGTGTCATTCCAGGAACCAACCACAACACAGCAATCTGCCCAATGCACACAGTAAATGACTACAGAGACATAAGTGATATAGTGGATCGCCCTCATATTCAAACATCTTCCATAGATACACAAGTTGTTTATAGGAACAGGGAATGCTATGGCAATAAAGACCTGCAAACAGTCTAACAGCAACAAATATTGTGCATCTGACAATTAAACATATGGGTGTAGAGGTCAATACTAGGCTGTTTTCCCTAGGGCATGACAGCTTAGCCAGAGTGTGCTTAGCATCTGCATCCCCAGTATAGTAGGCTACTGTGCCACTGTAAAGTAGGTCACATAAGCCAACGTGTGAGGCTAGTGAGCTGTGCCTGTCAAGCAGGGGCACAGTGGAGATCCCAGGGTTTGAATGTGCTAAGCCACATCCATGTTGTTGGTGTGTGCTGGAAGAGGGTTGCTGAGGACCTCTAACAGTAAGTGGGCGTCAATAACAGACTGAGGGGAGCCCTATCTGCATTGTCTGGACAATTCCACTGTCAACACTGTGTTGTGATGATTATGTTAGATTGAAGTGTCGTGCTTGTACTGTTCACAGATGTCCTCCCTCTGTGGGCTACAGCTCTGCAATGTATTAGCTCACTCTGTCTGTTGGACGGCTCATATATGGCTGGTGTGCACCTGACAGGAGTCCTGTTGTGGAGCAGTCATGGGTATATGTGGGATAGCATGATCAATGCAAACCTTACACATGCTCATAGAATGCAATTGTCAAGGATTATGCAGAGTGGCCAGTATAGTCCCCCAGCATGGGTCCTTTGAAGTCGTCCACCCCAGTCTTCACAAGTGTAGAGTCTGCTTGTGCTAAATACAGTTTGTTTGCAGTGACAACCTTGCCTGGGGGTGGGGATGGGATATGGATGTCCAGGGAAAGGTGGGTATGGTCAGATGTCAACAATGGTGGTCTACCTCTGGTGTGGAACAGTGAGTACCCATGTTGCAGATGGACAGGTGCAATATGTATTCCCCCATGTGGCTGTGGTGAGTGGTTCTGCCATAGCACATGGACCCACAAATTGTAGTGGCTGTAGGGTAAAGTTGTAGAGGCCTGAGTAGTTCCCACACACAATATGCCTGTACCTGATGTTAACAACTAGAATGGTGTATGTGAACACCTGCATATCCTGGCACTATTCCCAGGGAAGCAAAGTGTGTGTCCTGGATGTGGGAGTGGTGTTCTGGACTGGTTGTGTTGTGTGTTACAGGTCCTGTGGTCACGATGCATGGTATAGAACATAACCTGCCAGTGTGATGTGCATACCTGACCCTGAAGTAGGTGGCTGCAAATGCATATATATGCTATCCCCCACCTGACAGGTAGTATTAGATGTACATACCTCTGTAGAAATAAAGATGTCAGCACCCTATAAATACTGCAGATGCAGAACAGATGCCCAGTAATTGGGATAGCGTGCTCTGCTAATGCGTCTCCCTCATGTGCCATAATGTAGTTAGGTAGGAGTTTGAACCATGCAAATGCTCAGTGTGTGTGTGGGTGAGCGGGGTTGATGTCTGTGTGAGGGAAGTGTCCCTTTTGGCAACTGGGAAAACACTCTACAGGATGCACATTCCCCTTTCTAAGCACTGATGATTTCAGCACCCTATAAGTACAGCAGGAGAAGGGAAACCTCCCAGTAATGCGAATAGCGTGCTCCGCTAATGCATCTGTCAAGAGTGTCATAACATAGTTCGGTAGGGGTTTGAATCCTGCAACTGCCCAGTGTGTGTGGAGGGCGGTTAGTGTGTGTGCAAGTCTGTATGAGGAAAATCCCCCCTTTTGGCAACTGGGAAAACAGTCTACAGGATGCACATTCTCCTTTCTAAGCACTGATGATGTCAGCACCCTGTAAGTACAGGAGGAGAAGAAAAATATCCCAGTAATGCGAGTAGCGCGCTCTACTAATGCATGTGTCATAACATAGTTAAGTAGGGGTTTGAATCCTGCAACTACCCAGTGTGTGTGGAGAGGGTTAGTATGTGTGCAAGTCTGAGGGAAATGTCCCTTTTGGCAACTGGGTAAACACTCTACAGGATGCACATTCCCCTTTCTAAGCACTGATGATGTCAGCACCCTATAAGTACAGCAGGAGAAGGAAAACTTCCCAGTAATCTGAATAGCGCAGTCTGCTAATGCGTCTCTCTCAAGTGTCATAACATAGTTAAGTAGGGGTTTGAAACCTGCAAGTGTGTGTGTTTGGATGAGGGGAGTTTGTGTGTGTGCAATTCTGTATGAAAGACATGCCTTTTTGGCAATCAGGAGATCACACTAAATGATGCACATTACCCTTTCCAAACACTGATGATGTCAGCACCCTATAAGTAGAGCTGGAGAAAGAACATTCCCAGTAATCTGAATAGTGCACTCTGCTAATGCGTTTCTCTCAAGTGTCGTAACATAGCTCGGTATGGGTTTGAAACCTGCAAGTGTGTGTGTTTAGATAAAGGGAATTTGTGTGTGTGCAATTCCGTATGAAAGACATGTGCATTTTGGCAATCAGGAGATCACACTACATGATGCACATTACCCTTTCCAAACACTGATGATGTCAGCACCCTATAAGTACAGCAGGAGAAGAGGGACCTCCTAATAATCCGAATAGTGCGCTTCTCTAATGTGTCTCTTTCACGTGTCATGACATAGCTAGGTAGGGGTATGAATCCTGCAAGTGTGTGTGTGTGGGGGGGTAATAGGGTGTGTTTAATTGCAAGTGTGAGAGAACAGATCCTTTTGGCAAATACTACAATACACCAGATGCTGCATATTCCCCCAGTAAACACAGGGGATGTCACCACACTATCAGTACAGCCAAACAGAGCTACTTGGCCAGTAATGCCAATAGTGTGCTCCACTACTGGGTCTATTACCACTTTCAGAGCACAGATAGGTATGTTTTGGAAACCCACAACTGCCACGTGTGGTTGTGTCACACAATATGACTATGTGTGGGTTGTTGTGCATAACAATGCATGCCATTGCCTAAACCAGCAATGGCAATGCACACATGATGTATGTGTGTGACACATACACATATATACCTGTGACCTTCAGTAGTTACCATGTCTGACACATGCCTCAAGTGGATAAATGGTATTTGCAATGCATAACAATATGACTGTGTCTTACTGTGCAGGGGCCGCACGCGGTATGTGTCTATACAGTGTGGGTTGTATATGGCATAATACCTACAGCAGGGGATACACATCTGGTCTGGGCCATATAGTCTACATGTAGTCGATGAACAGGTGATGCATGTTCCCACATGTTGTGGGAGTGGTAACATGTTATTCCACTGCAATTCAGTGACCACATGCTGGGAACCTTTCAGCTAGTGTGTTGTAGCTACAGTAATGCTCACACACAGTGTTTGGCTGGATGCAGTCCAGCCATATAAAGACATTTCTTGAGACTGTCATATTGCCAGTGTTGTTAGGGAGGATAGGTGGGTTTCCTGTGTATGGGAGGGCTGTGTGTGCCAGGCTATGAACCAGAAGGCAGTCCAACACACTGTTAGCTGCTCATGGATTGGCCCTGATGCTTTGTGCTGTGCCAACAACCTGGTGGTGTGTGTATCTGTGGTGCCTTGGGATACCAACCCCTGTCCATGTGTGTTACATGTGTAGGGGACGACAGGCATGGTATGAGGTATAACCTGGCAGTGATGGGTTGCACCTGTGAGCCGTGAATCAGGAATCTGGTACTGCACAGATATTGCAGTTCACCGTGCTGAGGACAGTGTCCAGTGCATGCATCTTGCGGTGTACACTGCTGGTGTTGTGTAGCATCACTGTTAGTGTCCTATCCTGTGTGATACCCGCAGAGGTGGCTATGTAATCCGTGTCCTGCAGCAAAAGGCACTATGTGTGTATCAAGGGGCTTCGCCAATATACAATGGCCCATGGGTGTCACGTGCAAGCTGCCCCTCGCAAATCATTGTGGCTTCCCTAGCATGTAAGCACACAATGACAGCCATTGGATACCCTATGAATGACATTGGAGATTGAGCAGAATGTAGACATAGAACACCCTTCCTACATATTGTGGTAGCATACCTGGTGAGAGTATGATGGCAACCAAGATCAGGCTCATACTGGCCCATGCCACATGCAGAGAGATCCCTTTTATGTTCCCTATCATGTAGTCCAGGGAGGTATGTCTCAGGTCATCCATAGTGGCATGATCAATGACCGAGTCATATGTGTCCATGCCTCTGACTGACCTGTATGCATGTGTTTTGTGGAGGACCATAGTGCCCCACAGGCATATCACTGTGACCTTCACCATGTACAGACTGTTGAGCGGGACCCCACTGCAGCGGCCAAGAGAGGTACCTGACACATCTGTAGCAGGTGTGTTGTGTAGCCCTACAGGCTGTGAGTGTGTGGCACACGGGATATGTGTGCCATGTATGGCATGTGCTCTGTTCTGATGTAACGTATGCCTGTGTGCCAGCTGCGGAGGTGTGTGCTGCTCAGGCAGGATGCTATTCTGAGTCTCCAAGTATGCCCCAGTGTGTTCAGATTGCTGTCAGTGCGGGTCTATGTTAGACTGGTATTGTAGTCACTGTAGTATGTCATGCCACCTGACAGGGTATGGCAGTACTGGGTTCAGAGTGCTCAGTCCCCAGATTGGCTATGTGGTGGCATCCCACACATGTGTTGTACGTTCCTGGCCAGGGGAGAGGGTTGACTGCATACATGTGGCAGCTGTGACATTGCCACATGACTCACATAAACCACAACTGGACCATAGAGGTGATTCACATGTTACCTTTGCACATGCTACCATAGTAGTGTGATTGCCATGGTGATTACCAACACATAGGGCCAATGGGGAACAACATACTGAAGGTGTGTATGTGTGCGTGTACTGCTACTGATTTTATAGCGCTGGCATATATGACTGCACACGTAGGTAAATGCCAGGTAAGTCATGTGCAATGTGTTACAGGCAACGTACATGCGAACAGGACAGACAGTGACGTTCTGTCATGTGTAAACTTGATATACGTATAGTACGCTATGCAGATGTCACTAGGAGTCCACAGAAGCACTGTAACTCTGCATTGCAGGTGGAAGCAGTGTTCCAGGGAACCCCAAGCGAACATGCATGCAAACAAAGCTACAGTAAGCAGGGCTGGCAGTAGTCCATTGTACAACAAAGAAGGGGTAACACTTACAGTAGGTAACAGTGCAAATATGTAGGCACTATCAACATGTACCCAGGAATGCACAGCTCAGATGTCCATGGTAGAACTGATATTATGTCATAGTTAATTGTGATTTGTATTACATTGGTACTGCACACATATCAACATGCACAAACATCCACATTGCATAGTCATTGTGGGCAACTTGCCACCATTACTGTACATGTCCATCATTGCGTATCACTACTTGCATTAGCTTCCCCCCTGTGCTACCTATGTATGTGGCTATCTGTTGACATCTTTACCACCGGTATGCAATTATGTGCAGCTGTTACACTATGGTACTTACTATGGGTGTAGATAACAATTCAGGACAGTCATACAGTTACTGCATCAGGCATGCTGGGATATGCACACAGTCATATCAGCACACTATACTGTTACCAACATGATACTAGTAATACACTTCTATGTAGTCACCATGTGCATCAGCAACGTGTTTACCTGTTCCTGCACTGATGTTGTAGATTGCAGGAGGTGGCACAGTTTCATCATATGCACAGGGTGTGAATTAGGCATGCCTGAGTCTGCCACTGATACCACCAATTGACATGTGTGTGTATGTGTGTTGGTGAGGGACAGCAGTACAGGGTGGGGCACTGTTGGTGCAGTGTGTGTGTGTATGTGGTAGCCCTAGGTGTTAACATTTCACATGTGTGTATGCATGCACACAGTTCCACCTCATGGCTGCCATATACTGAAGTTTGTGGACAGCCACAGACTGCACCTGGCAGGTCATACAGATCAGTGTCTGTGGGCACGGAAACGGTACCTGTGCCTGGCAGGGGTGCTACGGACTGTATCCGGTACTAAGCCAGACTGGGTACTGTCAGAAGCAGGAGTGTGTTGACTGGACACAGGTCCCTGTTGGGACTGTCCAGAGCCATGTGCACGTGGTCTCCTGGGGTGTTCCGATGACAGCACAGACCCAGCATTGCTGGGGCTGCTGCTGGCACTATGGGGGTGTCCGTGGGCCTGTTGTCATCCGCGCCGACTGCCAGCTGCTGCTGTCGCTGGCATATGGCCACGTCAACACTGCAACCGTCCACCATTGCCCTGGCTCATGGACATGTGGTTGTGGAACTGCTGTAATATGTCCCGACAACATCTGTCTATAACATCGGTGAAATTATGGATAGCATCCGCAATGTCACGCATACTGTCAGTCATGGCTGTGCGACATGCTCTCAGCTCCCTCAGACCCTGTCTGGTGTACCTTTCCATATGCGACTGTGCCTGCATGACAGCCCAAAACATAGCTGAGGTTGCATACCTCTTTGGGCACGTCTGCCAGAGGCAGTACGCCCACGGATGTTCCCACGAGAACCCATGGGCAACTGTCTGTGTGGTACCATCACAGGACCTGCCCATGGCTGCTGTGTGGGGAAGCATGTGCCACAGATACCACATTACCCTGGTCAATGCCCACTGTATCCTGTCCATCATCTAGGGACAATGGTGACATAGGATGTACTGGCAGGATGACTGTGCGCAATGATGGGGTTGGCAGCTGTGTACTGTCAACTGGCTGACCAGTGACGGATCCTGACACACCTTTCTGTGCCATTACACAGATATCATCATTATCAGTACCTGTGGCACCAGATTCAGGTTCCCTGCTGCAGGACACCAGAGCAGCACCAGAACCTGTGGGAGGAAGACAGGAAACACAGTTTACAATGTCTACACAATGTTACCAGTGATGCACTAATGCACACATGCACACATGCACACATGCACACATGCACACATGGACACTGACACACATGCACACATGCACACATGCACACGTGCACATGTGGACACAGGCAGACATGCACACATGCACACATGCACACGTGGACACAGGCACACATGCACACATGCACACATGTACACGTGGACAGAGGCACACATGCACACATGCACACCCCGCAGTATACACACAGAGTACTACTGAGTTACACTAGTATTACTAGCACTATCAGGACTATTATAGGTATTGGTAAAACACACTCACCAGCATGCTGTAACAATGGTGGGACCTGCAGAAATGAGGAGATTAATGTCAGTGGGCACAACTGTGCCATTGATACTGCATATGATACAGTGCAGTAGTACACCAGTTGCCTTTCACATGTCAGCTGCTGATATTGGCAATATCACATCTGCACAATTACATACTATATTGACAGCTACATACCACAGACACACCTTACACATGCATAAACTAACAGTGTACAGAACAGTCAAGTGTACATATGGCATATTACCTGCATGCTCCATGTCGTGTTGCTGTGTGGATCCAGCCTCCATCATGATGCAGGTGTGTTGCTGTTGATTTTCCGGGGCTGGAGCCACTACACTTAGGAGTAGCCCCACCAGTCTGGTGAGGGGGGGATGTGTGGCCAACCCACCTCCTGTGGCGACCTGTTGCCTGTGGATATCCGACGCACGCTGACGGACATTTCTGATTAAATCACTGCAGTGATGTTGTACCTGCTCATATGTCCTATTATGCGTGCCAATGTCATTTACCCAATGGACAAGGTCTTGCCACAGTGCAGCCCTCTCCTGCTGATTCTGGCTGGTGCGGGAAAACAGTATGTCATAATCCAGCACCAGGCTCTGGTGTATCTCCTCATCTTCTGCTGCAGAGTAGGCAGGATTTCGCTGACGCACCATGTCCCTGGAAGAGAACACAAACAGGATATCAGCAGACTATGTCAGTAATATATGGCACACATACTATACATGATACTCAACTGTAGTGATATACTACTACTCCCATATGTAGCATGTGTGTGTCTCTTGGTGGATACACAAGTGCATGGCCAGATATCAGTGCTCAGCCAACACCTGTGCAACAATACCTGCCACATTCCATACAACATAGTAGCATGCCCCATCGGTCAGCACACTGAGACAGGTCCAATGCACAACCTCACTCTGGGGGTTCATACCAAAGTACTGTATGTGGAACGCCATCCACTAGTGTGATCTGGACACAAATTACTCGGCCTGGATATACATATCCCACCACCACCACCAGCACAGTAGACTACTTTGATATATATGTGATTAGACAGATATTCACTTGTTAGGACTGACATGATATCCATGCAGCCCACTGGGCCAGTGGAACGCACAACCCACACTACTGACCCCTTTGCGAATGCTTCCCATGGACATCCCAAAGACTGCATGGAACATGCACATACATTTCTAACCCAGACCCTATGCACAAAGGTTAGGCATCCTGTCTGGTGGACCCCAGCCAAAGGCAGATTGTATAATGATAGCAGGAGGCTACTGCAGGACAGAGCAGATTCACATAAAGGGAAGACATCTGTGGTCAGCACTGGTAATAAGCTACGGTCTCTCATAACAACATCCACGGCCTACTCTGGGAGGGAAATGGCCACGAACACTATAGATAACCACAAGGCCTTCTTCAGTTATGTTACACATATGGGCCAAATGCCTCAGATATGCTCTGAGTTACTACACACCTACTTAACATTCACTGAACACACAGATATTGGCAACATTCTGGCAGACAGGTTCAGTGCACGTATCCCCCCTCCTTCTCCCCCACACTTAGAAATACTTATCACAGCTGAATGTAACCTCCCTATCATCTCACAAGTCCAGGTGAGGGCCGCCCTCAGCAAAGCAGAACACACAGCATCAATGTGACCTGATGGTATCCCTGGATGTGTGCTACGTGAACTCCAAGAGGACATACAACCGCATATTAGACTGATATTTAACCTTGGCCGTACTACGGGATATGTACCTGAACACTGGCATACAGCAACAGTGGTCCCACTCCACTAAGGAGGCACCTCTACTGACCCTGGGAACTACCACCCCATAAGCTTAACCAGCCTGGTCTGCAAAGCTATGGAATGATTCAGTATGGGACGCATATACAGCGATATTGGGTACCTGCAGACACTTGTTCCCAGCCAGTTTGCCTTTGTGATGAGCTGATCCTGCCTTTTGAACCTGGTTGACCTTTCAAAACAGTCACTACAGCCATTGATGAGGGCAACGCAGTCCATACAGCCTACCTGGACTTGCCTAAGGCCTTCAACACAGTACTCCACTCAGACATCATAGACAAGCTCATTAGCTTACATGTTACTACATATGTCACATGATGGGTTGCACACTGGTTGACATACGGAATCCATAATATCGATATTGCAGGAGCCATGTCAGACTCAATGCCGGACACATGTGGTATCCCACAGGCCTCTGTCCTAGGACCCCTCTTGTTTGGCATTTATTTCTCAGAAGTGAAAGCAAACATGTGCGGGTTGTGGATGACAAAGTTCCCAGATGACTGCAAACTAAGCACCATAGTCGTTACACCAGCTGACACACATCCTACAGACAGGCCTACTGAAATGGACAACTGGTGCCAGGATCATGGCCTAACACTGAATGACATGTAATGTATAGACATCCCCTTTGGGTGAAGCTACGTGCACACAACATATCACATGGACATACCTATAGATACAGACCTATGACACATATGGAGGGTTCACAGTATGTAGACTATTAACTTGTTACTTTACAGTACCTGTGTTTGTCACAGCTGGTTGCGTTACCGTTACTACAGCTTCCTGCTGCTGCTAGCCCAGCTTGGTACTGACACTGCTGACAGCTTCAACTTAGTTTGTGTACCGTGTGTTGTTGTTTGTGTTCTTATTGCTTTTTTGTTTTTTTTCTTTCTCTCACTCTCTCTCTCTCTCTGTCTGCCTCCAGACAGTGCAATGAAAGTATTGCATGTGTGGAGTGTGAGTACAGGATGCTTTTGTAGGTATCTGCATAAGTCCATGTGATGGCCTCTGCACCAATTGTATGCCAGCATTTGCTAATTGCATATAGCCAGTTGTGTACTGATTGCAGTTCTCACTGTGATTTCAGGACAGTGCTATAAAAGGGTATGTGAGACAGGCGTTGCCCTTTCAGATTGTAAGGGTGGGGACCATGCTGGTAAGCTGTGGACACTGTTCTGTGAGTGTAAAGGTTAGTATCTCTCTCATGATTCAGGCTATGTTGTAGATTCACATTTCTCCATTCCTCTCTCCTGTTTCCTGTAGTAAGTGTGTATGCACACTGACACCTACAACTATATATATATATATATATATATATATATATATATATATATATATATGTAAATATACATACATTTATATATGTACATTAACTGACATTATTACCTACTAGCTACCAACTAGCATGGCTGTTTCTGTTCACACACTACTATTATGGAAATCCACTAGTTTTGACAGTAAGTATAAATGACATGCTTTGTGTACTACACATCCTCTACTCCCTTTACATTCATTCCTACTATTACATGATATATTTATTTTAGCACAATGTTCTTGTACAGCAGTCATGGCTTAATGGTAGGTCATGCAGACTACTGTTTCCAAGGTCCTGGGTTCGGGACTGACAGTGGGATTTTATTTTGCTTTTGAACTGACTACAGGACCTGTCAATCAGAGTGACTAAGGCACTTTTAAGCAGTTGTAACCGGGTAAGCACTGGTTTGTGCGGAGCTCCCGCATGCACACTTGCGTTCAGCTCCATGCACACCCGCTTACAACCGCTTAACCGTGCTTACTCTGGCGCACACCCGCGCTATTTTCTTTGAAAGAAATGAAAATGGGGAGACAGGACAGTGGTGAAAAAGGGATCACAAAGAGGGTAAGACAGTAGGGAAACAAGCTTGGGTTTTGCAGGAGGGATGTAGGTAAGGCCCATAGCTGCCCATTTCTTAATCAGCAACAGCTGTGCATATGTATGTAATTTGGTGTGACATTTGAAACCTTCCACCCCTGAGAGAGGTGTCAGGACAACAATAATACTTGTTGTACAGCCAATTGTAATTGATAGTTTCCATGTCCAGCAGACATGTGTGCGGAATGGGCAGCTATGTATGGGGCGTAATTTTTTTGTGGGTACAGAGTGCCCTGTTTTTTTTTTTTTCAGGTGAGAGTGGTATGTCAGGTGAAGGAAGTCGGTATAGCTGGGGAGGTAGGTTGGGTAGGTCAACAGACAAGACAAACAAGACGCATACAGGGGCAGTGTATGACATGTGTTGGGTGGTTACACAATTGACGGGGACGGATGTTTGGATATCCAGAGCCCATGAGCCCACAGATGGCAACAGTGGAACTGATATCCCCACCCATGGGCAGTTGCCACTGTTCCTTCACTGCCCAGGATGGGGCTGTGCTGGGGGCTGTGTAGGCCAGGCAACAGGCATGCCCGTAAGTTGTGCCACCTGTGCCTCAAGCTGGCATAGGGGCCCAAGAACAGAGTCCCGGATCTCCCTACGCACCACAATCCGGATGCTACGGAGGGTGAGTGGTGGTTCTCCTCCGGTCTCACTTGCAGAGGGGGGACGGGCCCCATCCACTGCAGCGCTTCCACCCACAGGTGGCACAGGGCCACTGCAGGAGGGTCCAGACTGGGCACTAGTGCTAGGTGCACTCGCCAGCTGAGGTGGGAGAGGTGGGTCCGCTGGAACCCGCCTTCCCTGTCGTCCTATGTTTTGCATTATGTCATGACAGTTTGGGTTAGTAACATACAATACCATTCGCAATTAGTTGTAACAGCATGCATTAGTAGTCCCATTAACCAAGCACCCAGATATTCACACCATTGAACAGCGAGCATAACACATGCATAATATGAACAGCAATACACAGTCCAACAACATGCAGGGTTGATTGATGGCAACAGGCCATCAGGTTTGGATGTATGAACAGGGCAGATGCTTCAACGTACATGCAAATATTTATAACCCAACAGGACAAATGTCCAGGGGTGTTAATTGTGATTGCACATACCAATTTCACGTGGAATGGATTATATGTGGTTATAGGGTGGGGTGAAGAAAATATTATTAACACCTTCGAATACCAATACATATGCTGTACATTTCTAATAGCTGCAGATATATACACACTACTGTTCTAACTACAGTTTCCTATATGATAACTACTTCAATTTGGTGATAGGACTGTTACTGCTACATCAATATACATTTTATTGTTATTCATACACGTTCATATCTGGCTTTGTTCAGCTACATCATCCTGCTACATTTGCTTTATATAGCTATAGACAACTGTGGATGTTTGGTATTTCAGACAATCATACTATCTGCATATTGCAGACTGAAAGCAATATATCCAGATTTTGGGATACACATTCCAGCTGCAGCAACACTTTGAACACATTTTGCAGTTTGGTTCTGCTTGTCACATTCATTTCATTCTGTACTGACTGCAGTATACTTTATTCAGGGGTAATTACTACTTTATTGGTGGATTCATAACTCTTTCTCACACTCTCACTTATTTTTATTTTACTATTCAGGATGGTACTTACTTCTAGGCTTTATTGACATGTTTTACCTGTAGTTATTACAATCCTTTCCAGCAGTCTCACTTCTGTCATGTTTCAGTATTTCAACAGGGATATATTTCACACATGTGATTTGCTCATCTTCTGCAGCTGTACTTTTCAGCCTGCTGCAGGTTGTGTACTATTATATTACAGGTGGGGCATCTTTATTTCAGACTTTATTTCAGACATTTTCATTTTTCTTTTTGGATTACAGACTGCAACACACTTTTGTAATTAAGCAATACTTGCAAACACTCTTACACTGTTACTTGCACATTTTATTACTTAGTGACTACACTGCAGTCTTTTGCTAACTGTCATACTTTTTTATTTCTTTACAGTTACTGGGAGAGGATTACTGACCTGCCTGGTGGTGAAACTGCACCAGCCTATCGCCATAGGCTCTGCGGTTCGCAGAACGGACACCTGCAGCTGTAATATAAATGAAGTAATATTGGAATACACATCTCCATATTATCAGCTAGTTTAATTTCTTACATACATGATTGAATGTAACTTACTCAGTAGTGGGGCGTTGGGCATTTGCCGGGCCTCCTGGATCCAAAGGTTCAATTGGTCCTGCTTACGTCTCTTCAGGTCCACATAGTGGTGACGGACCTGCTCACCAGTCCTTGGAATCCCTGTGGCACTGGTGAGATCATGAGCCAACGGGTCCCATGCCTCAGCCCTATATGCTCCCCACAGGACCTGGCCCTGCATGAGTTGAGCCTCATGATTGTGGACTAGGAGCCAGACCATGTATCTGGACTCCTCAACACCCCACCTCTGTGCTTGAAAGCAACTACTCTCACCTACTTCTGACATTCTGGCTGCAAGTTAGTTCTACAATCGTTTATGCTGTGTATTCCCGCCTATGGGGCTTATATATGCCGTTTTTCCCGCACTTATCTGTGATTGGCCATTTTGGAATTGTATCAACTTCGCAAAACCTGCTTTGTCATGCTCCACTTTCTATTCATTCCAATATATTTGCGATTACTGCATTTCTAAGTAAAGCTGTCATGGCTTAGTGGTTCAGTACCGTGACTATGGTGCATTGTATCCTGGGTTCGAATCTGGCCACTGCTTTTTATATTTTATGACTGTCTAGACAGGCTAGGGGGTGTGTCTGTGTAAAGGCAGTTTTGTTACAGCTTGCTCAACGTTGCCCGTTGGTTAGCTTGTTGGTGCGGTGCGCAGCTCCGCGCAAATGGGTTACGCTGGTTTACGCTTCATTTGGCTGTCAGCACGCATATTACACTCAGCTCAGATAGGGGCACACAGTTTCAGCGTGTTAAACCACTGCTCACCTACAGGCACACATTTTACACCTGTTAAACCACTGCTCACCTACGGGCAAATGCACTCACCTTGTTAAACTGTAGCTCAGCTATAGGCACATCTGGCATTTTTTATTATTTTGTTATCTCACATTTCTTCAAAATAAATGGCCTATTTCATTACATTTTACATAAAATATAATTTTATATGTGTACATATATGTCAGGGACTTGTTTCATGCTTATTTTACTAAAACTAAAAATTGATGTTGTGGGGGCTCGAACCATGACTGCCTGTTCTTCAGCCAATGACTCTACCGCTACGCTATTACTTTTTGGCTTACTTTGCATAGTTAGTTCTTATATGCTTTTCCATTGACTGCTAACTGTGGCTAAGCTCTGGGCACGCCTGCGCAAATGAGCGCACTCACGGGCAAACATCTTTACGATTTAAAAAAATATATATAACATGTTCATTTATATATTTTATGTTCATAGTCTGTGGGGGCATGTGTTGTGTTGTGTTTATTAACATTTCCATGGACTCTGTCGTGGGTGTTTACTTTGGGCACTTTTACTCTTCTGGGGGCGTGTCCGCTTGCAGGGCTCAGTCTACGGACACGCCCCCTACTGTCTTCCACTGACCGTGTTAGCCTTATGTGTGTTTCAGCATGCCCTCATGCATATGCATGACATGCTGACGTCACACCATTTAACTGCAGCCTCCATGTAAGCCTTGTATCTCTTACACGGAGGCTTTGTGAATCCTGCCCAATGTCTATTTATGTAGTATAAATGCATAGTTATGCAAATCACAAATACTTATTATATTTCTAAGTGTTTTATAACTGCATTCTAATATCAAACTGCAAGTGTACTAACATATGATTAAAGGAAAAATGCTAAAAGGGTTAACTATAGTCTACAGAGTCTAAAATGTGAGCTCAGACCTTCCCAGACTGGATAAATAGTTACAGGAAATATTGAGCAAATAAGGTAAAAAAGACTGATTGCCAAACAAGTGGCTTGAGTTTTTCTAAAACATTACTGTTATTAAAACATAATTATTAAATGTTCACATGCCATACTATTTGGTAATTGTAATAAAACATCACAATTGTGCATATATGTCACTGATAATCTGTTTGCAGATAAATATTAAAAGTAATAAATAGTAATATGGCTTGGGGTTGCATCCAGCTTAGCACAGCAAAGCCAGGAGGTGCGTCTAATCCTGCCCAGCATGTACGACACAGTGTAAGTGGCTGTAAGTGCCGTACAATGGGAACTACAGGAAAATAAAGGAAGTAAACTCAGGAAATAGCAGCAGTGTGCACATTGCAGTACACCGATTGTGTTGCGCGCCCCTGGGATGAATCATAAGGGCAATGGGAAGGTAAAGCAGCAGTAGGAAGTTAATCAAGGGGTACTAGGTTTGTTGCCAGGTGAAACAGATCAGAACCAGCCAATTACACAGGCAGCAGACCAGCCCAGCCCAGAATGCCACTATAAACTATGCAAACACCTACCCCTCCATTTTTCCCACACCCTACACCACCGGTGTAAACAAGCGGGGAAATTTTAACACTCACAACAGCAAAATGTTAGGGGCTGCATTAGCTATCATACAACTTTTGGAAGAGGCTGAGGGTGGTGAGGATGGAAATGCTGCCGACCAACCCACGGTGAGGAGACGGAGAAGAGTGTACAGACCCAGGGTTTCCTACCAAGGGCTACAGGAGCTGGAGATAGTGGAGCACTATAGGGTGGACAGGGACTTCCTACAGCAGATTGTTGAGCCTGACACACAAAACAAACAGAGGGGAACCCATCCCAGTGGAAATGAATGTATGTGTAGGCCTATGAATACTAGCTACAGGTACCTTCCAAAGGCCAACTGGGGATATGATTGGGATCTCACAGGCATCAGCATCCAGGGTACTCCACCAGTTCTTGGATGCCATGGCAGCAAACATCGGTGAGCACATATATTTCCCCCTCACCCGTGAGGTGTTGGCCAGCAGTATGCGTCTTTTCCACCAAATAGCAGAATACCCTGAGGTAGTGGGTGCAATAGACTGCACGCACATACATATCAAATCACCACCAAGTGAGCAGGGTAGGGTTTACATCAACCAGAAGGGCTTCCCCTCCATCAACTTCCAGGTCGTGTGCGATGCCCAGGGCATAATACTGAACGTGTGTGCTGGCTGCCCTGGTAGTTATCACGATTCCCACATCTGGCATCTGATGCAGCTGTATCAGAAATTTGCCATTGGGGACATCCCACATGGTCACCTAGTGGGGGATGCTGGATACACACTGGAGCCATGGCTGACACCCATCAGAAATGCACATAAACCCGAACAAGAACTCCATAATGAAGCACACGCACAAACAAGAATCATAATAGAGCATGTGTTTGGCATGCTCAAGTCATGGTTCCGGTGCTTGGACACATCCAGTGGAACCTTGCAGTACTCACCAACTACATGTAACCAAATCATCCTTGTATGTGCCATGCTATACAATATGATCCTGCGGAAAGAGCTGCAGCAGGAGCAGCAAGGGAGGGGCCAAATAGACCCCCACCAATGCCAAGGCCTGCACAGGTACAGAGTGACTTGGAGGAGGAAAAACCTGAGCCTGCCCCAGAAGGCAGAAGGAGGTGTGCCCAGTATGCCCTGGCCCTGGCAAAGAGGCAATGCATAGCACATACACTGACATGGGAGGGACCCAGGGAAAAGCACCTCTCTCTGACTCTCACATACAGTAAAAGGGATGCCAAACATTACACTACCTGTGCCTTAACCATGTGTAGGCAGTGTATTACGTGCATCTGACATAGGCAGCCCTGCAGCACCACCTGCAATACTGGGGCACCCCCAGGATAAGTGACTCACACATAGTTTCATAGTTTCATAGTTTAGTACTAGGCTATCTACCCTGAGGCATTTGCAAGCCTAGCCCTAGAGATGTGTCTTTCGCCACCCCATGTAGTGGTACTAAGGTGTATAGAATAAATTTAGAATACTGTGCCTTTGTCTAGTAGTGACACATTGAAGACCCCCTTACTTATTAAAATTAGTTTACTGTGCCTCTGTTAAGTAGCGATACAGGGGTGACCCCTGGGTAAACCTATGATCTCCCATCCACTCGTCAAGATTTCTTTTGAAGAGAGTCAGTGAGGGGCTCTGCCTAACATGGACTGGGATTTTGTTCCAGAGTATGGGAACCCTCTGAGTTATGAATCTGTCCCTCCAGCATGTTCTATTCATGTTTGTATTGAGGTTTAAATCTTTGGCTCTCATGGTTTTTATGGATTTTGATTTTTTGAGGTGGAGCATGTCCATCAATTCCTGGTTGGACATGGCCTTGTATGTCAGGCACAGATCACCTCTGTGCAGGCGGTATGCTACTGAATAGAGCTGGAGTTTCTTTAGCCTGGCAGAATATGACATATGTTGGAAACCCTTGATCCTCTTGGTGAGGTACTTCTGGGGTCTCTCCAGCTGTTGTAAGTGCCGGGTGAGGTACATACCAAATGGGGCATTGTACTCAATCATGGGCCTGATAAGGGAGGAGTACAGGGGTACGATGACCTCCTTTGATCTGGATGTGAACCCCTTCATGATAAGGTGGGCAAGGTAGAAAGTCATTTTAACCACTTTGGCAACATGGGTGTCAAATGAGAGGTCACTATCAACTTGAGCAGGAGAAGATGCTAGCAATCTACGACTCGACATGCTGGAATATTATAAGAGAGTGCTTTGCCTTTAAGGGAAGTGGTTGGGGTGGTAGATGGATGTAGTGCTACTTGAGTTTGAGAGTGCTTGCTTAGAAGAGTAGCTTAGAGAACAAGTGCTATGCTTATAATGTAAAGAGTAGACTTTCTAAGGGAAAATTTGAAGAACAGACTTGGCGGAGCCAGGAAAAGTTTAACCCTAATGCGGATTTTAAACAGGGAACTTGAAAAGAGCTAGAAATGGTCCAAAACAACCAATTACTACAGCTCTTGTGCTGAGGTCACTTCCTTCACGGACAGATAGGCTGCTCAAGGCTCCCCACTCCCACTGGTGAGCAAAGAAACTTCCTTCTTATCCAAGTAAGGTAATGGACAACACAGGAACTACACCACAGCCCAGAATACAGCAAAGCCTGTATACTGGTCTAAACTAGTCGAGGAGAGGCGGGAAGACAAGGATTATTTATTCATTTTTTTTTGTTTTTAGATAGAAAATGCTCAGAAATATAGAAGGCAGCAATAAATCAGTTACACATGCCAGTTAGGAGGGAGGTCACATACTCAGCAACAGTCACAGCCAGCAGGACAGGTGTAGACAAACACAAACAAATGCTGTACTATGGCCTCTTAATGAGGGGTATGGCTGACCTCCACCCAGGCCTACATGGACAGACCACAGCAGGCCAGGTAGTGGGATGTTAGTTGTGACAGCTAGGAAGTCTGAAACCAATGTGTATGCAATCAAAAGACAGAAATGGAAGTACACCGGTATGGTGTAGCCAGCATGATGGGTAAGGCCACTGACAGATCTGGACTACAGGACATACCAGTACAGTCCTAGCAAATGTGTACAACTGTCAGTTGTACCCCCTCACCTCACATAAAAATGCAGTAACAGTCAGGTGCGCGCCCCCCACTCCTTTGTAGAAACATAGAAATAGTCAGGTGTACCCCCCGCTATGCAGACATGTTGCAACAGTCAATGCTAAATAGTCAGTGGATACCCTGCAGACGCAGCGTGCTACCTGTCAGTGTATAACACAAAGGTTAGCTGTGCAGTACAAACCACACATGCATAACAGACGGCCTTACTAGGCATGCTCACACACAAACACATGAAGGCCATGTATGCAAACACCAGTGGACCAGACATATCCAGCGGTTGCAATAGTTACTGCAGAAACATGTCAGTATGCACCACTCATGCCTTGTACACACAGCGGACGTAAACACAGACATATATGTAAGGACAACACACCATAATACCCCAAAGGTAGATGGATATAGATGTGTGGAAGACGGTGACCGTGACAAGGAGCCATCCAAGCTGGACCCACCAAGCACACAGCCAAAGGGCCCCAAACACATCAGTTGCAGATGAAACACACTGCAGTTACTAGTGACCAGTACCTGTCAGCACCACAGACTTTGTTGTCCACGTGCCAGCTGTGAAACATGGTTGTACAAGTACATAGACAGCTACTTGCCCTAGACACGCACCTGTGACATATGGCCTTGTGTGTGCCCACCTGTGGTGTGTCACCCCTACATTAATGGTGTATGGGCCATGCACACACTGGCCACCCCATAGCGGTACACTGAGAAGCCTGCTGAGGTTATTCAATGTGTAATATACCTTTGGGGGAGTTGTAGGCCAGTAATCTCTGTGGTGCGTCCCATAACTGCTTACTGCTGTAGTGTGATAGACTAGTTAGGTAAGAGTTCTAACCCCAGCCATGGCAAGTATGAGTGTGTGTCATTGTTCATGTGTGTGCCAATCTCTCACTGACTATGTAGAGAGTAATGCTTTTTAGGCCACTCACACCCCTTACAAGTGGAATACCCTCCTTTGGCAAGGCTGCTGATGTCACGCAACTTGAAATACACCTCTGGGATGATCGTAGCTAAATAATCTCCGTAGCACATCCCATAACATCATATGGCCATAGTGTGAGTAAGGAGTTAGTTGGGAGTTCTAGCCCCCGACCTGACGACTGTGTGTGTATGCATGCATGTACGACTATGTAGAGGGCAATGCTTTTCGCTAACTCACACTCCATACATTTCACATACCCACCTTTGGCAAGGCTGCTGATGTCACCCACCTAGAAATACGCCCCAGGGAGAGCTGTAGCCCAGTAATCTCTGTAGCGCATGCTGTAACTGAGTACTGCTGCAGTATGATAATGTAGTTAGGTAGGAGGTCGAACCCCAGATGTGGTAACTGTGTATGAGTCTTTGTGTGCGTGTCTGTCTGTCACTGATGGTGTAAGCAGCAATGTTTTTTAGGCCACTCACACCCCTTGCAAGTGGAATGCCCTCCTTTGGCAAGGCTGCTGATGTCACGCAACTTGAAATACACCTCTGGGACAATCGTAGCTGAGTAATCTCCATAGCATGTCCCGTAACATTGTATGGCCATAGTGTGAGTAAGGAGTTAGTTGGGAGTTCTAGCCCCTGACCTGATGACTGTGTGTGTGTATGCGTGCATGTCTGACTGTGTAGATAGCAATGCTTTTAGGTAACTCACACCCATTACAAGTCAAATACCCTTGTTTGGCAAGGCTGTTGATATCACCCACCTAGAAATACTCACCTGGGAGAGGTGTAGCCCAGCAATCTCCACAGCGCATGATGTAACTGCATACTGCTGTAGTCTAAATTAGACACGTGTTTGGGTTCCATCCCTACACATTGCAGTTCTGGATATATTTTGTGTGTCACTGTCTATGTAGGGAGCAATACATTTTAGGCTAGTCTCTCACAGTCATTTCAATGCCCTACTTTGGTAATCCTGCTGATGTCAGTCAGTGTGAAATACACTTATGGGCAAGGACTACCCCAGTAATATCCATGGCACTTACTACAACTGTGTAGTGCTGTAGTGTCATATACTAGTTAGGTAGGGGTTCTACTCCCAAACATAACAGGTCAGTGTGTATGTGTGTGTGTGTGTGTGTGTGTGTGTGTGTGTGTGTGTGTGTGTGTGTGTATGTGTGTGTGTTTGTAACCCGTATCCTATGTACAGGTGGTTGTGACACCTGTGGCCAATGTGGAGTGGGTTTTGCATTTTCCTATATGGAGGTTATACTATATATCACAATGTCCACTGTACATGGATAACACATGTGATATGGCTGAGAGGCCAGGGTGCAGAGCCATACCCAGACATGTGACATCAAGGCCAGGCAATCACAAATAGCAACCCCAGTATTACTCAGAGCACACTCTCACCTCATGTGTCAAACACACACATGCCTAGGTAACAGCCAATATGTGAGTAGTACACTGCACATTGGCCACCAATAGTAACTATGGAGTAACAGCGGTGGGCCACAGAGGGCATTACACCCAGTCCATCTGTCCAATATGCACGTATGTGCAGAAAGTGCACCTCCCCCATGTTTTCCAGTGGACAACTGCACCACCTGTGGTGCCATCACATGTGACCCACAATGGACATACCATGCCTGACAACATGCCCGTATGGACAGGTGCCACTGACAACAAGGAATGCTGATAGCATGCACACCATGTAGGTGCAGGGCAAAGCTGCTGGCCATTACCAGCCCCCACTACAGGTGGGCAGAACTGGCATATCTGATGATAATCTGTGTTCACAACATGGGCCGGACACTCCAGGTACAGTTCCACATGCCACTGTACATGCATGTGGGAGGTGTACACATCCCAGACACAGTCCATGTCATGGACAAAGGAACACAGACATGGCAAGTGATGTACAGTAATGCCCACACACAGTAGTCACCCAGGTGTCCGAATGGGGGATACAATACCCCACCTGTGTGTGCAAATGCAGACACTACATCCCTGAGCCACAAAGCAGACCATCGTCATGTGGCCCGATGCCAAGGTACACCCATCATCTAGCTGTGGACAGCCGTCTGGCACAGTGGAACACCACACACCTGTGCAGGCATGCAAACATGAATGTCGGCAGTGGCACCCTGTGTGTTTGTGTATGAGTTGCATGCTGCAGATGTTCACATCCCTACAACAACCATGGGCATACTGCAGCATGCTGTCTGATGTCAGACACCTTCCCATACCCTTTGCCCATACAGCCCCCGTATGACCTGTGTGGTGCATGGGATACCTGCACAGTGATGTGATGTGGCAATTCCACAACTGATGAGTTGTACACCTGGCCCAGCCACGTGTGCCAATGTGTGTGTGTCCTTGTGAGAGTGTGACTGTGTTGACGCTGTCACCTGTTCATACCAACAGGCACGTGTATGTCACCTATCATACAGCTACTGTATCCCTGTTGCAGATGTCACTCCCCATCATGTATATGTTCTGAGTGGTCCACAACAGGTAACCCATGTGGCACATCCAATAATTGCAGCAGACTGTGCTAGCACTACATAGTTGTCAGGGGTTTGGTACCCTGTGCTGCTATGTGTGTGACACAACCATGCCTCAATTCTACTCTCCCACCCCTCCCTGACATGTATTAGCCTCTGACTGCACCCCCCACCCCCTCTCAGGTGAGCATGGAGACCTGCACCTGCCTTGCTTAGGCAGCAGCATGTGTAATGTAGGTAATGGTCATGATCAGCTGATGGCCTCTGCATGAAACGCAGCCCTCCCCTAGCTGATTGCATGTGGAACAGCTGTGGTAACATCCCCATCTCCAATTGTATGGAAACACACTCCATTACCCAGAAACATCATGGTGGTGTTTGCCCATCTCACCCACTGTGAGCAGGAACTAGATCTGGTGTGTGCCAAACAGCATCCCAGATGGATTACGGTGTACCTCTAACAACATACACTGTGGAAACAGTGCATCAAATGGGAGGAGGATGTGCCTGACCTGACTACAGCCTGTAGGTGCTGCTATACCACATTTGGAGTAATGTTGCTTTCACATTGTTTGTGTGGCTATGGCTGATGTACATGTCTCAATACCTGTCATCTCAGCTCCATGTTGATGGGGAATCACCATCTGCAGGGTCATCTGGATCCTGGGTAGTGTTGTGTCCATGGCTGCATGTGCCACCCGCAGAGCATCTAGCTGTCAACTGCTCAAGGTAGTGTAAGGATTGCAGTCAGTAGATGGAGAAATCTGTGGTATTCACAGACATCATATCACTCAAAGGACATATGTTGCAACAACCCTGTATCAACAGTAAATGTATGTGGTCATCACAGCAGCATGTCAATATTAGTCCTGTGTATGTGCTCCCAGCCACACCTCTGTCAACCTTTGTACATATGTCAAGCATGAAGTGGTGCATATGTGCTGTACACCATACTTTGTGGCATCATATCTGAGAACAAGCCACAGATATATCTGACTGCTACACGTTATGTACAGTAGGGGTTACATTACATTACATTACCTGCACATTCTGAGGATGTTCGTACAGTACTGAGGTCTGTGTACCTATGGTGATTGTCGACAGTGTATGTAGTGTTGATATGTACCTTAGCCTGTGTACAGACTGTGGTAGATGACATTGTTCTAGTTCCCCTACTTGCAGATGTTACATGCTGCCCCACTGTATGGTACTGTAGTGGTGTACATGTTTGTAGGGCCATAAATGCATGTGTCCCATACCACAGACACCCACCAGACCAAACTGTGTAGCAGGCTAGTATACGTAGGGAAGTCTGTGAGTGGCACATATGAGGATGGTGTCAAACATATAGTCCATATACTGTCATACCATGCTAGCTAACCATATGTGGCTGTGCCTGTGTTCACAGTGGTTGTGGTTATGCACTGTCACACAGGTGTATCCTACCCTGTGCTGTGACATGACTGTGGAGCCTGCTATATATGCAGGTACATGTGCATCCCCCCTTGGGAGGTGTAGGCCAGTGTTGAGCCAGTCTGCCTGCAGCCTGCACAGTGCATTGTGACATGCCTAGCATCTGAGTGTAGCTACCCAGTGCAATGTCATGTGCAGATACTAGCCAGATGTCCAACTGCTGGACCTCCCCTAATAATCATGTATTTCAGACAGAGCAGTGGGATGCAGTGTGGACGTATGCCATTACCTATTGTGTAGTATATGGCCATGGCACCCCTGTATCAGTGGTCATACCATTACAAGCCAGGCAGGGGTGTGTGAATGCATGACCTATGGTGGACATTATATACTTGTCGTCATGTGTTGTACCCATCTACATGGCCATCCACATCCATATTGTGAGGCATGATACACATGTGTAGCATTAAGGGCATATGTGTATACCCCTGGAATGTACAGACTGTGTCAGACCTCCGCATATACTGACCAATATCTCTGCTCCAGTCCACAGCAGCATTACATGCTAGCAGCAGTACTGTACACTGATGTCCTTTGGATGTTGTTCAGTAACCAAAGACACACATGTTATGAGCAGATGTGACCTGCCACACACACCATGTCTGTGAAGACATCCCAATGACAGTAGCAATAGCCTACTAGTATACCTGCTAGAGATACCTGACATCTCCTGCAACTACGACATTGAGAACATACGGGCTGGGGTGGCCTACACTTCATGTTCAGGAACTATGGTGGGAATTTATGTAAATTTTCATATCCAGATAGCCAGATATACAAATACATGTGTATAACATCCATTTAACACTGTCATGGCAACCACCCACCATTGATCCCCACATCATGTGTGCATGGTCCCATTACATCTCCTGTGTGATGGGCATCCATCCCGTGTGTGGGCAGCAGTGCTACTGACAGCATATAGCAATACCCCATACAGGAGAAGCGGCACACTCAGGGCAGCCACACATTCATTGGAAGATCAGAATGTACAGACAGACTGCGAGTGGAGTTGTGTTATGCATTGTACAGTACTGGTGTTACAGGGTGTGGGTGTACATTCTAGTTTGCCATGGAATGCAGTCCATCTGCATAGCACTCAACTGTGGGCCTACGTTCATGCCAGCCAGAACTGTGCCTATCACATCTTGTCTGTCCACCACACTGGTCTTGTGTCAGATAATACACTGGCAATGTGTGTGCTGCATGTTACCAGTACATGGCTACATCCATGGCCATCATACCAGCAATTCCCTGACTAAGGGTATGTTACGGACTATTCTGTAACACCTGCAGCTTGCATAGTTTATGGCAATAGTTGTTCACATATGTTCCTGTATTCCAGCCTCTGTCCATCACCTACATACCACGCTGTGCACATATGTCATGTTGCTGGTGGTTGATCCATAGTGGGCTGGTAGTATAACACACTGCCATGTCTGCCATCAGTCCACTGCTATTGCAACCCCCACACATATGGTGGGGCTGGGGCCATATATATGTGTGTGGATGCCACTTACACAATACATGTGTGCCCTCATGCACTGCAGAGCCCAGTGTATATAACAGTGGTATATGGCCCTGTATAATTGAGTCCAGGGAGGAGCACCTGAAAAGACCTTGGCTGCTACAAAATGTGGGGTTATCAGGGCTGAGCTGCCTTAAGGTATTTGGATGTACAGAAGCCACATACTTCACCTATATACACATTACTGTCATAGATCTTGGTACGGCAGGACTACTTCCCCTGCCATACAAACTGTTCTCTGTGTTAGTGTGCACATGATGGTGTCAGTTATGCCAAGTTATGTAGCAGTTACATCCCATGTGGTCATAAGATGTCCATACCACCTACTGTGACTGGACAGTGTGTAGACAAAGGCTGCTGAACTACACACCTGGAGTACATACTGTTGATTGTTAGGTATCCTGTGGCCCAGTGTGTCTTTCCTATTGTACAATGTGTATGGCTTGACCTGGACAGCAACAGCTGTGAACCTTTCCAACCTAGTGTATGAGTGTAACTGGTCCACTATAGCATCACTCCATTGATATAGTTGTCAGTGTCTGAACAGTTATATGGCATGGCATGTAGAACTGTAATAGTACACAGTGACAGGTTACCATGTCAGCATACATGTGGGGGTTGTTTCACCTATGACCTCTTTGTGGGTGTATGTTACAGGCAACGATTGTCATCTGTATGGGTGGCACATACAGTGTCCAGTCATTCAGGGGTCAACTGTAGGCATAGTGGCTGTTCCATATTGTGTGCACCTAATGCTTATGTTTTGTACTGTACATATAACTGAGTGTGTATGTGTAGTCACATGTATATGTACATTTTTTTTATATATATATATATATATATATATATATATATATATATATATATATATATAAAATCATGTATATGTATACCTGTATCTACATATCTGTGTCTGTGTATCTGAAGCCTGGTAATGTTGATGGCATACACATAATACATTCCCCATGGGAGCCAGAATGCACTGCATGATATGTTACTAATAACAGCCTGACATCATACAGGTGGGATGTAGTACAGGTAACATTGTGTGCCCATGTTGCCACTGGCCCTGGTTATGGGTTTGCCAACACTTGGTAGTGTATTGCAGGGCAGACGTGCCTGGCTGGGGGGGATATCTATTCGTACAACCCGTATAATGTGTGGTGCCTCTCAACCCCATTAATGTAACATGTAGCCTGTTACACTCCACTCCCTAACAGCTACATGTGCCTTGCAGTACCAGCACAACAGTGTTGCACCAATGGGTTGGTAGGCATGGGAATCCCATTGAGGTCTTCCACGTGTGTGTATATGTGCATATGTGCTTATCTGTAGGGTACACCGGTCCAAGTCCACATACTCCTATTACAATACACATTGCCACACAGTAGTACGGATATTGTTGTTGTCACCCATAGGTGTGGCAATGCAATGCAACATCCTACTATGCTTGTGGCATGTACATCACATGCATAACCCTGTGGTACCACTGTTGTGATATGCAATGGGTTGTTTTTGCATCATGCCCACTGTGTGTTAGTGGGTATATCAGAGTATCTAGATGGGTTCTAGTGTGTACAATACCCAGTGGGGTATGTGGATGCTGTGTATACTGTCTTTACACCATGGTACATCTGGTATATGGCCCACGTACCACCCTCAGGTGGCCAATGTCACCATCACCCATACAGGTAACAGAAAACAGGATACGGCCCAGTTACACATGTACTGTGTGCAGCCTAAATGTAACACATTGGACACATGGACTAGTTAGTTATCAACTATATAACCAGACCTCTAAGATGTGTGTCTACCCATTATGTGTTGGTCAATTTGTATATGATGGTATGACAAACTATGTATTCACCATATGCAAACATTACATCCCCCATTAACATATTGTACGTGTCTGTGGATGGTCTGCATGTTGCACGTGACATGGTACACACCCTACCCTACAGATGGTGTCATGTGTGCAATGACAGCCACACAGTATAGTAGCACTAGATACCCGGGTTAGGGTCTAGACACAGTGTCGCCAAGTCAGGATGTGTGTGTATATGGATGGTTTGACATTAAGGTGCAGATCATACCTGTACCAGCAGGCCACTGGTCACGTTTGCATGGTCAATAGCTGTTATACATACCTGTGGCATGTGTGCAACTGTACACCACATATGTCACGGTCATGTTGTCACCACACTGACATACCCCTGTGGAATATGACTGCGGACCATCCTCCTGCTGACACATGTATGCCTACAGCACAAATGGATGACAGTATGGGGATATCAGTTGGTGTTACTAACAGCTGGGATGCATCCCAGCTGCATGGCTACACTACCTGACATGTATGCAGTACATATTACCCCTGACTACATTCTACACTGCAGTACATTGCAGCACTCTGTCACAGTCACCGTGTGCAACAGAACCATGTTAGCCTGTCCCTGCATTGATGTTAGGGATGGAAGGGATGTGGCACAGGTATCATCATATGCACAGAGTGTGTGACTGCCATTCTAGCTGCATGGCTACACTACCTGACATGTATGCAGTACACATTACCCGTGACAACATTCTACACTGCGGTACATTGTGGCACCCCATTACAGTTACCGTGTGCATCAGAACCATGTTAGCCTGTCCCTGCATCGATGTTATGAATGACAGGGATGTGGCACAGATATCATCATATGCACAGAGTGTGTTTCAGGTGTGCCAGAGGCTGAGGGTGGTCCAAACATTGTCACCATGTGTGTGGGTGAGGGGTGTGGCTCCTTGATTGGGGCATGTTGATGTGGTGTGTGCCAGTATGGGACCTTCCTAGGTGTGGTTGCATAGTGTGTGTATATGCATGCACACAGTTCCGCCATGTGGCTGCCCCACACGGGTAATCTTGGACAGCTGCAGACCATACCTGGCAGGGTGAGCAGTTCAGTGCCTCCAGCCATGGACATGCCAACCGTGCCTGCCAGGGGTTCCAAGGGCCCGTGCAAGTACAGACCTTGAGGAGCTAATCTCCCCTGATGATGACATATGTCCGCTGGAACCATGTCTCACCTGGACATGGCCAGGGCCACATGCACGTGGCCTGCTGTGGTGTGGACAGCAGCCCCTGTGGTGTGCTGGGGCTGGTACTGCCACTACAGGAGTGGCTGTGCATCCTGGCACATCCACATTGACTGCCAGCTGCTGGTGTCTCTGGCCTACGTCCATGCAGATGTCCCACCACTCCCACCACGTTAATCACAGACATACCACGGTCAAGAAGGCCAACCATCTCACCCCACCATCTATCTAAGACCTCAGTATATTCATGGAAGGCAACAGCGATTTCATGGAGGTTGCCACTTACAGCTGCGAAAGCAGACCTCTGCAGCCTCAGGGCCTGTCTGGAGTGCATTTCTGTATGTGCCTCCATTACAGCCTGAAACATGCTCCTGGTGGTACCAGTTGTGGCACCTCTGCCAGGGCCAGGATGACCTGTGGCCCTCACATGAGCACCACAGTACATCTGCCGATGTGATGCACTTTCAGACATCCGGCTATGCCGACTGTGACCCGACACAGTTGGCATGGACACCACACTTTCCTGGCCTTTGCCACCAAGTGTCAACTGCCCCTCTGCTATGGCCACATGTGATGGGGTTTGTAGGGGCAATGTAACTGTGTGTGGGCTTGGGGTGGCTAGGAGGGTGATGACACATGGCACAGTGCCAGCCTCTGACAACCCCACCTGTGCCTCACCTGCACCTTCATCAGCATCGATGTCTGTAGGGACACCTACCTCAGTATGTGAGCAGGAGGGACTCTGACCCACCTCGGCAACTGTGGAGGAAGCAAATACACACGTTAAGACCTGTACAGCAGTGCATTACAGTACACATACTCACACACACTCACACTGACAGCCACCTTACAACCTCACCTTCCCTGTGTTTGCAGACAGTCCCACAATCAGTTACATATGTTCCCCTTCCTGCATGGCACTTGCTAATACACACACATCACTACAGCCCATTAATATCATCCCTTCCCATGCCTACACATGTGGTTACCACACCTGACCTGTTACTCCATAGGTTCATAGGTAGGTACTAGGCTATTGGCCCTAGGGCCTATATAAGCCTAGCCAAACGGTACCCTGGCTTTTGCCACCCAAAAAAAATTTTCCTGTGCCCCTGTCAAGCAGAGCCACAGAAGTGATCCCCAGGGTGAATTTTCTATCTCCCATCCAATCATCAAGATTTTTCTTGAAGAGTGCTAATGAGGAGCTTTGTTTGCTATAGAAAGTTAGTTTGTTCCAGAGTAGGGGAAGTCTCTGGGAAAGGAATCTATCCCTCCAGCATGTTCTGTTTATTGTGGTGACAAGGTTTAGGTCCCTAGAGCTTGTAGCTCAGAGGGATTGGGATTTCTTTACGTGGAGCATGTCCAACAGCTCTACATTTGACATAGCTTTGTATGTTAGGCAGAGATCACATTTGAGTAGGCGATATGCGACAGAGTAAAGCTGGAGTTTTTTGAGACGGTCTGCATAGGGCATCTGTTTGAGGCAGGTAATCCTCTTTGTGAGGTATTTCTGTGGCCTTTCCAGTTGTTGTAGATGTCTTGTGAGGTACATACCAAAAGGGGTATTGTACTCTATAATGGGTCTAATGAGTGATGAGTAGAGGGGAACAATGACCTATTGTTTCCTGGATGATAAACCTTTTGTGATGAGGTGTGCCATGTAGAAGGATTTCCTGACTACTGTGGCGATGTGATTATCAAAGGAGAGGCTACTGTCCACCTGCGTCCCAAGGTCTCATCACACTTTCGGTGGTTAGTATGCTACCACCTATGTTGTAGTTCACGGGTATAGAGTTTTTACCAGAGGGGATGACAATGCACTTTTTGGCATTGAGCTTGAGGCCATGGCTTTGACACCAGGCATCTGTCTCAGTAAGGCCCTTTTGTAGGATGTCCACATCATTAGGAGTTCTGATTATGGCTCCTAGTTTGCAGTCATCAGAGAACTTTGTTAGCCAAAGACCTTCTGTGTTAGCCTTTACCTCAGAGAAGTAGATACCAAAGAGGAGAGGACCTAGGACTGAACCCTGTGGTACTCCACTTGTCACTGGTCTGAAGTTGGATTTAGAGTCTGCTACTTTCACAGTGTGGGTTCTGTCAGTGAGCCAGTTGGCAACCCATCTTGTGACATAGGGATTTATACCTAGTTTAGTGAGTTTGTCTATAATTCCAGAGTGGTGGATGGTGTTGAAATCCTTAGTGATATCTGGATAGGCTGTGTGAACCACCTTACCCTCATCTACAGTGTTGGTGACCGCTTCAAAGAAGTCTATCAGGTTTAGAAGACATGATCTGCCGTTTACAAACCTAAACTGGGTAGGGTCCAGAGTTTGGAGATCACCAATGTCATTGTTTATAAGTTCCATGATGATACACTCCATAGCCTTGCAGATCATGCTCGTCAGGCTAATGGGGCGGTAGTTCCCGAGGTCCATGGTGGCTCCCCTTTGTGGATTGGGATAACGGTTGCTGTGTGCCATTAAGTGGGCACAAAGCCTGAGGAGAGGCTATGATTGAACATGGTACTTAGGTGGGGTGCCAGTTGGTTCTGTAGTTCATGTAGAACGCAGCCTGGGATGTCGTCAGGTCCCATGGATGCTGTGTTCTTGGGTTTGGAGAGTGTGCACCCTTGATTACAGGAACTTTGCATTCTTCTGGTATAGAGATTGGCCCTTTAGGGGATGAGAGAGGGGTAAAGTTAGCACTGAACCTATCTGCCAGGATGTTGGCAATATCAGTTGGTTCTGTATATTTAGTGCCATTGTGCTGTAACTCAGAGCAGTTCCAAGTGTTGCCATTGAGATTCTTGACATAGCTATAGAATGCTTTGTGGATGTCTTGAGAATCATTGGCGATTTTGTTTTCATAACTAGCTTTGGAAGATTTTATGAGGGATCTCATCTCAACATCTTACTGAGGCTGACCACGAAGTTCCTCCAATCATAGGATTTTACTCTTTTTTGCAACTGTTTCTTTCTTCTGCTGTAGAGTTTGTTTATAGTAGGGGACCACCAGATTGGCTTCCTTTTTATGGAGGAAAGCATCTTGGTTCTGTTAGGGATTGCACGATCCATGCACTCGTGTAAGTGCTAATAAAGTGCAATTGTATAGGATTCAGCAGTCGTACCTCTATTGTCCATCAGCATGGGTGTCATGAAGTTTGCCAGAAGCACAAAATTGGCTTTGGAGAAATATTTTATGGTGGTTACCCTAATGGGGGTGGGGGTGGGATGTGGATGTCTATGATGATTTGCTTGTGGTTGGCTCTGACCAACGAGAAATTGACCTCTAGTATGGAACACCGGTTGCCCATGTTTGTAATGACCAGGTCTAGGATATTGCTGCCCCTGGTGGGGGTGTGGATAAGTTGATCCAAAGCATTGGAATTTATGAATTCCAGAAAACATTGAGCACAAGAGTTGGTACATGAGTAGTTTTCCCAGTTAATGGCGGGGTAGTTGAAATCTCCCATTATTAGGGTGTTAGGTTGTACCCTAATGTTTTCCATTGTATCAAGAAATGAGGCGTGGGAATCCTGGGGCATGGTGGGGGATCTGTAGCTAGCTACAATTTGCATTGTGGTCTTGCCCATAGTTAGTTGCACGTAGATAATCTCGGATGCATTATGCTGAGCAACTAGCCTGGAGGTGTGGATATCCTTAATGAATATGGACATGCCTCCGCCTTTAGTGCTTCGGTCCAGGTTATGTTGCCGAAAAGTGTGGTATGAATTATAGCCTGGTAATGCAGTGGTGCTCTCTGGAGCCTTGAACCAGGTCTCTGTCACTGCACAGATGTCGATATTCTCCATTTTAAGGAGTGCCTCGAGTGAGTGCATTTTGAGGTTTAGACTTCTAGCATTAAGTAGCATTACCCTCAGATTTTGCTTGCTTGTACCTGTTACGGTGGTGAATTTGTCATTTGAATCTTGCCTAAAAAGGCACTATAGGGATGGCAAGAGCCTTAGCCAGTATCCAGAATCCCAAGGGTGACAGGTGCCTCCCTGACCTGGGTGGAGTAGGTTGTACATGGCCTCACAGCTGTCACCCTGTATTACCCTGTGCATGGGCAGTAATGGTGTATGAAGCCCCTATATGGTTAGGGCTGCTAAATTCACTACATATGTCACATACCAGAGCCTCCTACTACAGTCTTACTCAGTCCATGCCACATCTGCTACACAAGTGACCCATCATGCGGACAACAGTACTACCTGGATACACTCACTGATTTTCTGTGGTGATTCCCCATTACATTTGTAGTGCTGCATATGTAGGTAGCCGGTTACCTATCTGCTGCTGGCAATATGATGTGTATACCTGGAATGTCCTGCACCTCCCAATGTTATGCTATCAGCTGTCCTGTGTTCACATACCTGATAGGTTGTCCTGGTGTCCTATGTCTCACTCCATGTACGGCACAATCCCAAGGGGAGGTACCGCCATGTGGTCAATCCCACTATCGCCTGTGCATACATGGACACACACAGATCTGACATGCATCATTCACACACCACTAGATTGCACCTATGAACACAACCAAGTCACACACACACCCCACACTCCTACATGTGGAGTTGCACAACATTTGTACACACAGTCCTCCCATTAGTCTTCTGTCAACATGCATTACACATGGAGCTCAACAGCATGCAGTGCAACAATAGTGACATCATGATAGTGGCAGTATGCATGTGTGTGAGGCATGGACTTTGTTGGTAAGTGATGGCCCCTCCCCGTGTTAACACTACACCCATGTACAATGTGTCACTGTGGCCTGTTCCGCCTAGACAACATTGATGCATCTGAAGTACTGTGTCGGTTATGTCAGCTCCACTGCTCACAGCCTCTGTGTGTTGTAGCAACACATGCCTGGGATGGTATGTAAACAGCTATCAGTTGTGGATACCTAATGTCTGCATTACAGATCACAACATCAGCAGTATATGTATGACCAGTACATGATTATTACATTGACAACCAGTGGACCTTACCATGGGTGTGAGGGGTGCCCTACACATGTCCCAGACCTCTGCATGGTTGCAAGGTCTACTCATGTGCACATTCCTTGGAATGTAGACACTGTTGTGATGAGTGCTGTGGGGTCAGGGTTACATCTGCAATGTTTACTTAACCTGCTTGTGTGCAGCTGCAGCCATGGTGGAGGTGAGTCACACATGATCCTACTGTAGGCCAGGTGTCCTGCTACATGTCACATCCCTGTGGATACATTGCACATTAACAGGATGTTAGTTATCTTGCATGTCTGTTGTACCCTTCTGATACCCCAGCATGGTCTCTACTGTGATGCAGTGCATTTCTCAGCAACAAAACGTGAATGTGTACAGCATGCAGTATGGGTAGGTATGTTAGACTTGTGCATGAGGGATAGCCCATAGCTATTACATGCCCAGTTAATCATCATGCATGAACACGAACCATACTCACCGGCTACGGGCTGTTGCTGTGGTTGTAACCTGGAGGGACCTACATTGGAGTGCGAAAAAGCTGTCAGTGGCCATAGCTGTGGCATTCGTAACAGGTGAGGGCAGCATTACATTACATCAACAGTAGAATTACACAATATTACAGCTTCTACACAACTGTTTATTACTACTACACAGAGCAAAGTATATGACATCTCAGTTCTGCATGATGTACCTGTACAGCTGCAGATGCATACACATGAGTGGTGTACCGATGTGCCCTGGGGCCTTACCTCTATGCTCCTCAGCTAGTGCGTCATTGGCACCCACCTCCAGGATGTGCCTGCCAAGTGTTGGTGTTGCGGGCAGACAGGTGCCACTACGCTGCTGAGAAGCTCCTCCATATAGGTGAAGGGTGGATGGACAGGTTGCCTCCCCCTGTTGTGAGGTGGTCCCCCCTTACAGCAGCTGCATGCTAACGTACATGGTGAAGCAGGTCGATGCAATGATGCTGGACCTGGTCATAGCTGCGGTTCTGCAGTCCGACATTATTGAGCCTGTGGACTAGCTAGTTCCACAGGGCAGTCCTCTCCTGCTGGTCATGGGCTGTCTGGCCAAAAAGAAGTACGTAGTGCTGTACCAGGTGGTCGATGATGATAGCCATTTCTGCGGTGCTGTACGCGGGAAGGTGACAATGCGACATGATTCCTGGAAGACATAAAGATGGAAACAGGTATGAGCCACCCATACAGCAGGGTTACCATAGTTCTTAATACACATATATGTCTCCCCCCACCTTATCAGCTTCAACAATTCACAGACTGCAATTGCTATGTCAGCTGCTTACCTACCATTGGGACATATGTTGTATTGTGCCAAGCTTTGTGCTATGTGTATGTGCCATGCTTTCTGCTATGTGTTTGCCGCCATGCTCCCTATGGGGACACCTATCTTTGCTGGCCTGTTACAGACTATTGCAACTGCACGCCATTGTCAATGCCACTATAGATATATAGATATATATATAGAGATATATATATATATAGATATAGATATATATATATATATATATATATATATATATATAGATATAGATTATATATATATATATATATATATATATATATATATATATATATGTGTGTGTGTGTGTGTGTGTGTATGAATATACATCTATGTACATATATGTGTAGATATAAGTTGTATGTTGTTGATATACCTATGTCTATATGACTGTCTGTATCTGTACACATACACATCACAGTCCGTATCACTCAGTGTGTGGAGTGCATACAGACATCCGGTCAGCATTCTGTAACCGTCTTTCATTCACAGCGGCACTGTTTTGCTTTGCTGCAACACAGACAGGTGCCACATGTGAACACAGCCTAACATTAGGGTGGTAACTATGGTGTGAGATTGCTGGTACACCTATTACACACCTATGGCATTCGTGTATGCTACATTACACATTCACATGACTGCCCTGCAAGTGCTGTGCACTGACACACGTCTGTCATGATGGCAGTACATCCACTAACAGCTATTCTCTACACTAAAATAACATACACAGATATTATGGCTGACATCTTTGTCATTCATTGCTGATCTGCACTATTGGTAGGTATGTCCCACTGCTTACAGGGACAGACAGTATTGTCCAGAGCAGTTGTTTAGCGGGACATCATTACAGGGACAACTACAGATGGCACATATCAAACAGTCTACAACATACATCCTATTTATCTATACCACATCCTACATTAAATTACATACAGTTGTGTTTTACATACCTTGTCGTGTTTGGACAGATGTGACGCCTTCCTGGTTGTGGCCTGTAGTACTGTATTCCCCACTGTGTAAGTTCCGAGGTATACATATGTTTTCAAAATCCTGTTTTGTTTGGTTGGTTTCTTCTTCTTTTCTCTTAATTTCTCTCTCTCTCTCTCTCTCTCTCTCTCTCTCTCTCTCCCTTTCCAGTAGAGTGAATGAGTTGGTTTGAATGTATTACTGCATGGCTTTTGTAGGTGATGCACATGATCAGGTGATGGGCTCTGCACCAATCAGTGTGCAACAGTTGCTGACTGCGTGCAGACTGATGTGTAGTGATTCTGTTAACCATAGTCATGGCAACCCAGTAATATAAAATGCTTACTCATGTGGGCATTGTACCTTCACCTTTCCAGTATGGAGGACATCCTTCCTGTTTGTTGGCAGCAGTGTTACAGACGGTAGGTTGCGGTACCTACTACACATTCTTAGGTTGTTCCAGACCTACAGACAGAGTGAGTGGTGTTATGTGCTTTGTATATTGCTCATCTTGCAGTGTTTGCATGTACATTGTAGTTTAGGATGGAATGCAGTCTGTCTGCATAGCTCTCAACAGTGGGCCTATCCACATAATGGCCAGTGGATTGTCTGTTTGCTTTTGCCTGTGCACCACACAAGGCTTGTCCTAGATATATCCCCGGAAATCTGTCTGTTGTGTGCTATCAGTACATGGCTACTTCAAGTTCTGTTCCTGATGTGTTATTCCTGCATAAGGGTATGTTGCATCGAATCCTGTAACACTAGCAATGTGCAGGGTGTGTAACTGCAATATTATGGATATGGCCCTGTGTTCCTGCCTCCGTCCTCCACATATATGGCTGGCTTTGTCCTGCTGTGATACGGTTAGGGGTTGTTTGGTATTGGCCTATCATTATTTATTGCTAGCATTCCTGCTATCATCCCAGTCATATCGTGGACGCCCACGACATTTTTTGGTCAGGGTCCATACATGTGACAGATACATAGACATTATCATAGGTAATAATTGTCCCCCTAGGCCTTGACTACAGGGTGTAACTGGTGGCTGCTGACCTACATCAGCTATTGTTTATTGTTACCTATCTTGATGGCGAATCCTTTGGCCACAGTAGTGCAAATTGACGGGCCTGTCCTGGATAGCATAGTATGTTATATATCCGCACTGTCTGCATCTACTTTTCTGTGTGGGCCTTGCATTCCTCACTGATTACATAAGTGCAGATCTATGTGCTGTCAGTAATGGCATACATTATTGTAAAACCAACTCTGCAGGGAAAATTTGGAACAAACTTCCCCCTGATATTACCTCTCTCTCCACTTTAAGTCAATTTAAAACTAAGCTAAAAACACACCTGGGTTCAATGCGAACTTGCCATTGCCTAAACCCGGGATAATTAACTCTCTGTTTGACTAAAAGCCCGAGCACCTGGCTAATATCCTACATTTCCTTATTATCCTAATCTTACTTACATCCAAGATAAATTTGATGGAATAACTTATTGTGTTCTAGTTTAATATGTATAATTTTACACAGTGATATAAATGTTTTTTGTTACATGTTCTGGAGCTTTTCTCCCCGGGCCTCCGCTGAAAATGGACATATATCCAGTCGGATCCTCCCGGTTAACAAATGTAAAATAAAATAAAAATAAAAATAAAATAAATAAAATACACCATTTCAAGTTGTCTGTGTATACATATCTGTGTGTCATCTCATGTCCTGTGAATAGTGAGTGGGCTATGTGTAGTTCTGTACTCCTGTTCAAGTGTAAATGTCATTTAGTAGGTTATACAGCAAAATGATTATGTTATACCGATTTCACACAGGAAATGGAATTTGCTGCAGTGGGACCCGAACTGAGAATGTGTGTGCAATAGGAGGATGCTCTGCCCACTTGCACTATTGCAGCTCTGCGTAAGTTGCATATTCCTACATTAATGTTGTACCAACGCTCCCTTTCCCCAGCCCCCGATCCTCACATACTCAGCATCCATCCATTAGGCAGTTGCTAGCCCTGCCATACCACACCTCCACAAATTTCCCTCTCTGCACGTCTCAGTATTCCTCCATATTACTGTCTCGATGCAACCTTCTGCAAGCTCTTCATCAGTTTAGTCCATGTATGTTTGAGCCTTCCCTTCATCCACCTCCGTTACTGGTGGGAATATTATTGTGACCCATAACGTCTGGTGCGTCCCGGCAGGGATGGACCTGTTGTTGTGTCAGGAGTACACTTTGCTGGTCTACACTGTTTCTGCCACTGGTAGCATACTGCCAGGGTTTTCAGATGCAGTGGTTTGCTCACTCACTAGACCAGCTTCATCTCCCACTTCCGTGTATGAAACACGCCCCGACGCCATGCCCTGTTTTCCATTCCTCTCTTAACTATTATATGAGACTACTATTCTTACAGTATGTGTGGACAGGCACTGTTCATTGGTACTCAAAGACTGCTCGGAATACTGTGACTGAGCAGTACGCACATGTTTGCTGGTATTAATGTACATACTTAAATACATTTCCTATAGTGTTGACTGACTGTGCCAGATGATATGTTTGTGATAACAGCAGCTGATTGTATATCTGCCATGCCTTTGTGGTAACTCACTTGGACTACAGTGTGCAAGAGGGGGAGCTGGGAGTGCTGATTATGTTGTTACTGGCCAATGCAAGGGCTGTGGGCTACAGCATGCCTAAGGCACTGTGGGGAAGTGTAGGTGAGTATGCGCTGGTGTGCGCTAGGCTTGGACTTGCTGACTTCTGGTTACTGCATCTTGCACTGGGTTAGCCTCCACATTGCTTAACCAGTGTGGGCATTGCTTACTGCCACCCACACAGGCGTACTCCCACTTGCTGCTGCATACCCCCGTGCTACTTCATGTACATGTCATTATTATACATGCTTACGTCAGTTGTACATGTCAGGTATGACTGTTCACGAAGGTCAGTCTAAGGGTAAGTGGAATTCCAGTTTAGCATTTCTGGTTAGACTATACTCAGGTATTCTGGTAAGGTTTAGTTATGCCATATCTGTGTTGTAGAGTAGATGTGAATAGTGGAGGTGTAGGCAGGTAGGTGGAGGGGGGACATTTTGACTGTATAGTAGGCCATTCGACTGATTGGTGGGGGAGCGGTAGTACAGGTTTGCAGGGTGTTGGGATATATATGCGAGGCAGAACAGGAGGTGTCAGTGTCAGTAGTTGGTGTAGGGGTCTGGAGTGTTGGGGGGTGGACTTTGCAAAGTGGTGATCCCAGTGTGCTTGGGTTTTTCATTCATGTGTTATTTACATGTGTAATCTGGGACAGCTGTGGTAATACACCTGGGTTGGGGGTTCCAGATTCTGCCGATATAGTTGTGTGGAGGGTGTCACCTTCCTGTGACTGTGAACATTACTATGAATGCAACAGAGGTTGATAGGTAAATGGTGCTATTGGGCCACACAGGGGGGCTGATAGTGGGGACATGTCTAGGGATGTGCAGGACAGATGACGGGAAGGTCCACAGCTGGCCAATTCTTCTACAGCGACAACTGTGTATATACCCTGCATTTGGGGGTAGGTCTGGACAATCACACCCATGGGTGGGGGTGAGGACAGCAACATAGCTCTCAACCGATCAGAGACAAATCTCAACAGACTCAGGGACAAATCCTTAAATAATAAAACAAATAAAGCCAACCAGCATCAAATAGTTGACCGTTTATTGGATAAGGCAAAAATAAAAAGTATAAAATTCTTTAAATTCATTAAAATCCACTAAGCACTTTCACCCACTCACTATCCTGGGCATCATCAGAGTGGAATAAACATTATGTATTCCCTTAACTTTATAGGAGTACAATTAATAAACACACCCCCTTGTGGCCATTAAAAATTCATCACTCAAGTGCTTGCATTAATTGTTTACATAAATTAATAGGTAAAAGCACCTAAACAGTCTAAAAGCACCTAAATCATTTAACAATAAATAAAAATTGCTATTTGATACATCCTCTAAATAATTTAGATAATTAAAAAGTTAATAACTGTGTGAAAAAGAAACAATATATACACCCTAAAAATACATGGGAAATATAAAATGGCCTACCAACATTTAAACCAAGTGTGATTTTAGTTTTAGTATACTGGATATAGAGATATGTTCATTTATTCCAGAGGCACCGGACGCATTGAGTCTTAATTGCCACAAACACTCCTTAACTTCTAAAAGATTTTTGTCATCGCCACCCTTCACATTGTAGGGAACTCTGTCAATGATAAAAAATATAAATCTTTTAAAGTCACTACAAATTTGACTATGTATATAAAGGGGACTAGTGGCTTTATTATTTCTAATGTCCCTGACATGCTCCAAAATATGTGTCCTTAATTTCCTTATAGTTTTTCCTACATAAAATGTTGTGCAGTTGAGACAAGTCGCAATGTAAACAACCATCTTGGTGTTGCAGTTGCCAAAACCGGGACATAGAATGGTTCTTTTGTAATTTTGTACTGCAGCATAGGATCCATCATTGATATATTTACACGTGGAACAGAAGCCACATTTACTCATCCTGGACATTTTATATAAATTCTTGTCCACATCAATTTCCATTCATTCTTTTAGGTTCATACCTCTGCTATAAGTAAACACTGGACCACTACCTAAAATAGGTAAAAACCGTCTATTAAATACACTATTCCAGGTTTCTTGTATAATAATTTTCAATTTCACAGCCTCATCATTAAAAGGGAGTACCATTGCTTGCCTTTTGGTTTCGTCTTCCACATGACCATTATTTATACAATTTATCAGAGTGGTATTTGTTACTTCTTTTAAAAGACCACCCTTTAAAAATAGGCCTAAAAACAATATTTCTTTTGGTTTTCACCTCATTGCTAATGTTAAATAAGATGGCTTGGGGATATCCTCTTTCTATAAACATATTCATCAGTGTTGACATTCGGTTAAAAAACATTCACCATCACTCATAAGCCTAGATATTCTCACCATTTGTCCTTTCATAACATTTTTCTTTTGAAAGTAAGGGTGACAACTGTTGAAGTGTAAAAATGAATTTGAATATGTCTTGTTCTGGTAAATGTTAGATTTCAAGATACCATTGTCTTTGTACAGTAAGATGTCTAAATAGCTGTGTCTCTTGTGAGTCAGACAGACTTTTTCCCACCCTCCTACCCTTTTACTATTGTGTTCTTGAATATTTGAACTGTATCTTACTGAAATTGGTACACCTTGTTTGCTCTAGCATAGACTAGATCCAGGCCTGCTGAATCTAGCTTTGTTTATATGCTTGTTGTTTGTTTGCTTGTTATTTCCCTGGAAGCTAATTCCACCTAATACGCGGCTTCTCAGTGCTTCTGTGGATCACTAGTGATATCTGCATTGCTTACTGTACTTATTTCCTTGTTTCACTTGAAAGAAAGTTACTGTTTGTTGTTTTTGCATTTAGTTACTTGTAACACATTGCACTCAAGTTACCTGGCACTTGCTCACTAAAGCAATTATATAAGTCAGCACTAAAAATTAAAAGCACTACACCCTCACTCCCCATTGGCGCTTGTTTTCAATTATTAAGGAATTCCCAATATTATTCTAGCATGTCCAAAGGTCAGTTGTCAATCTCCTCTCCAGTCCAGCTGGTGAATCTGGGAATCTTGAGGCAATGTTATAACTGCCTCATGTACACAGACAACCCTCTCCTCCTCCCACATAACACAAATACTTGCGAGAGATGCAGCTATTTAGCCAAACTGGAGGCTGAGCTCTCTCAACTCAGGACTGGCAAGACCAGACAGGAGGAGAAGGCAACTACACACACCACAAAACCAGCCTCACATAATGCTACCACACCACTGAATCAAACACATAAACACACAAAGACATACTCGGAGGCTCTGAGTAAAAATTTACCTAAACAGCAGAGGCCTCCAAAGCAGACACCCTAACAACTGCTACCTCAAGACACCCCACAAGCAACACATAAACCACAAAAGCAGTGTGCAAATCAGTCACAGCCCTTAAGGCCAAATACAACACCAAACATACTTGTCATAGGTGACTCCATAGTCAGACACACTGACGTCCCACTCACCAGGCTGAACAAGGAGAGGGTCACAGTAAGCTGCCTATCGGGCGCTAGAATCCGCCACATAACACAAGCACTCGGGTCACTCCAAGGCAAGTACAAATATGACACAGTCATTGTCCATGCTGGTGTGAACGACCTGAGACATACCTCCCTGGACTACATGAAAAGAGACATAGAGGAGCTCTCTGATTATGTAGCCCAGGCAGGTATGACCCTAACCCTGAGCAGTATCCTTCCTTCACCAAGAATGATGCCACAATATAGAGACAAGATGATCAGCTTTAACAATTGGCTTAATGTCTGGTGTCATTCAAAGGGGATCCAGTGTCTGTCTGCCTGGGATGACATGCTTGACAAGCCACGCTGCTTCGCAAGGGACGGCTTGCACCTGTCACCCTGGGATTCCGGATATTGGCTAAGGCTCTTGCCACCCCATAGTGCCTTTTTAGGCAAGGCTCAAATTCTAAACCTACCACCCTAGAAAACAAAAATGGAAAGAAACTGAGGGTAATGCTGCTCAATGCCAGAAGTCTAAATCTCAAAATGCACGCACTCGAGTCCCTTCTCAGTATGGAGAACATCGATGTCTGTGCTGTAACTGAAACCTGGTTCAAGGCTCCTGAGAGCACCCCGGCACTATTAGGTTTTACCTCATATCATGCATTCTGGCCCCAAAACCCGGACCACACCACAAAAGGAGGAGGTGTATCCATATTCATAAAGGATACCCACACCTCCAGGTTGGTGGCAATGCACGAAGCTTCGGAAACCATCCAGGTGCAACTAACCATAGGCAAAACTGCTCTACAAATTGTAGCATGCTACAGGCCACCCTCTCAAACTCAGGAACCCCACACAGCCTTCCTGAAGACACTGGAGGGTATAAATGTATCTCCAAACACCATCATATTGGGTGACTTCAACTACCCGAATATAGACTGGGAACATTACTCAAGCCCTAACTTTCTAGCCCAACGGTTCCTGGAGTTCATAAATTCAAATGCCATGGAACAGCTAGTCACTGTTCCCACGAGAGGAGAAAATATACTAGATCTCATTATCACAAACATGTGGACAAAATGCTCCACACCGGTAGTATAATCCTCATTGGTGCGATCTGCTCAGACACTAATCTCACTGGAAATCCACATCCGCCCCCACCCCAAACAAAAAGACCACAGTGAAGAACTTCTCTAAAGCAAACTTCACACTACTCAAGACTGGTGTGGTATCCTTCAAGGCCCCTGAGACAGTGGAAACCACAACCCAAGCTGCGGAAGCCCTTACAAATGCCTTCTATGAACACCTCCAGGACTGCATGGATCAGGCAATCCCAAATAAAACCAAGACTCTTTCCACAAAGGGCAAACGTCCAGTCTGGTGGACCCCAGCCATTAACAAACTTTACAATAAGAGGAGAAAGCTATTACATGATAGAACAAAATCCATAAAAGGGAAGTCACCCTGATCATTATTAGTAAAAAATACGAGCACTCATAAAATCAACTAAGGCCAATTTTGAGAGAAAAATTGCCATGGATTCAAAGGACAATCATAAGGCCTTTTTCAGCTATGTTAGGAATCTGGGTGGAAACTCCCAGATATGCTCAGAATTAGTCCAAAATGATACAAAAATCACTGAACCCACAGACATTGCCAACATACTGGCAGACAGGTTCAGTGCAAACTTCACCCCTCTCCCCTAAAGGAGAGATAACTATCCCAGCTGAGTGTAGCCTCCCAGACATCTCAAATGCGCAGGTGAAAGCTGCTCTCTCTAAAGCTAAAAACACAGCATCAATGGGACCGGATGGTGTCCCCGGCTGTGTGCTACACGAGCTAAATGAGGAATTAAACCCGCACATAAGGCAGCTGTTTAATCTCAGCCTTACCACAGGATACGTGCCCAAGGAGTGGCGTCGGCAACTGTGGTCCCACTCCACAAAGGCGGTGCCTCACGGACCCTGGTAATTACAGCCCCATAAGCTTAACAAGTCTAGTCTGCAAAGCTATGGAGAGGATCATAATGGAGCTCATAAACAAAGATATAGGGGACTTGCAGACATTGGACCTGACCCAGTTTGGCTTCGTCAAGGGAAGATCATGCCTTTTGAACTTGGTCGACTTCTTCGAAACAGTCACCAAGGCCATTGATGAGGAAAGGCAGTCCATACAGCCTACCTTGACCTTGCAAAGGCTTTCGACACAATACCCCACTCGGGTATTGTAGAAAAACTTACCAGCTTAAATGTAAACCCATATGTCACAAGATGGGTTGCAAACTGGCTTAAGGACAGAGCCCACAGGGTTAGAGTTGCTGGCGCTATGTCAGACTCCAAGCCAGTCACAAGTGGTGTCCCACAGGGCTCGGTCCTTGGCCCCCTATTGTTCAGCATCTACTTCTCAGAAGTACAGGCCAACATGGGAGGACTTTGGCTGACAAAGTTTGCAGACGACTGCAAACTGGGCGCCATAGTGGAAAGTGCATCGGTCACGGATATCCTTCAGAAGGGACTCACGGAAACAGATAGCTGGTGCCAGAGCCATGGCCTGAAGTTAAATGCCAAAAAATTTATAGTCATACCCTTTGGGAAAAACAAGGTAACCCCAAGCTACCATATAGGTGGCAATCCACTAAGCACAGAAGAGGTTATCAGGGACCTGGGGACCCAGGTTGACAGTGGCCTTTCTTTTGACACTCACATTGCTAAAGTGGTTAGAAAGACCTTCTACATTGCCCACCTGATCATGAAGGGATTCACATCCAGATCTAGTGAGGTCATTGTTCCCCTGTACTCTTCACTTATCAGACCAATGATCGAGTACAATGCCCCATTCGGGATGTATCTCGCCTGACATCTGCAGCAATTGGAGAGACCCCAAAAGTTTCTCACCAAAAGGATAAAGGGACTCCAAAATCTGTCATATGCTGCCAGATTGAAGAAACTCCAGCTCTATTCAGTCGCATACCGTCTGCTCAGAGGTGACATGTGCCTGACATACAAGGCCATGTCCAACCCAGAATTAATGGACATGCTCCACCTCAAAAAATCCAAATCCACCAAAACCACTAGAGCAAGTGACTTAAACCTTAGCACAGATATAAATAAGACATGCTGGAGGTATAGATTTATCACTCAGAGACTCCCTATGCTGTGGAATAGAGTCCCGGTCCATGTGAGGCAGAGCACCTCGCTGGCTCTGTTCAAGAGAAATCTTGACCTGTGGATGGGAGATCGTAGGTTTACCCTGGGAATCATCTCTGTGTCACTGCTGGACAGAGGCACAACAAACTAATGGGTACAGTATTTTTTCATATAAGGGGTGGCGTAAGCCACAAAAATTCAGGCTAGGCTTATAAATGCCTTGGGGCAGATAGCCTAGTATAAACCTATGAACCTATGAACCTATGAACTGTCTTTCTATTTGCCTGCTCCTTACATTAATTTGACCATATATCTCCTTCCCTCTCTCCTTCACTGTCTGGTGTGAATAAGCACAAAACTATCATTTTGTGAAATCAACCGCCTTCAACTATTTAATTTTTTTTGACATTCCACTGTATTCCATAGTACCAGAATACAAATGTGCCCACCCCTTTCAATCTAATTTGCCCTTTTAAAAATAGTGGCTCTCCACTTAGACAGCTAAACGTTCAGTTACCCACTTTCATATCTAACTTCTTAGTGTACACTGCAGTGTTTAGGATAAACCATTTTTTTCATCTTACCTTTAAACATCTATTACAAAACCACCAGTTATTGGGGAGCCCACATTCTGCTTCACAGTAGTCATCTTGGAATTAGTGCTTCTGTTTTCTCTTGGTGAGAGGAGTACACGGACATTATTTCTTGGAGACTGCTGATCACCAGAAAGCCTAATAACTTTATAAGTGATAGCTTGGAATCTGTGTTTATATTCTGGTCCTGGTAAGAGAAAGAGCATAGTGCATTGATTCCTGATTGTTTCTGGTTGGAGAGTGAGTGTCTGTACCTAATGTTCCTGATTGGTCTAGTTGCTATTCAAGACATCTACCAGGAAAAAGCTACAAGCCTACAGACCCTTGCATCATCTGGAACAAGACTGTGGCTCAATAAACATGATGTGGTCTGTTTCTCATCTTAGGATTGGTGCTAACATTTTGCTTCTGGTGAGAGAAGAAGCAAAGGAGCATTGCATCCCAACACAGTGAAGCTGAGGAGAGACAAGCATTAGTAGTAGCCAGGCAGTAGCTATTCATGTGACTACCCTCTTTTCATAATTCTTGACAAGCTAATTCTTTGTTTTAGTAAGTACTGTTTGATTTGGTTCTAACTTCAGAATATCCGCCTAAATACTTCATCCTTAAATTTTCAGGGTTTATATATTAGTTTCCACTCAAGTGATTGGCAGTGCTCTGTATAGACTCTGATTCCTTGAGTGACATTTTTCCTATAAGAGCACAACTGAAATTTCTCCAATACCTAGTTGCACACAGGACAACCAGTTGGCAGTGACAAGCACTGTCCACATAGTTGCAAACTGGATACTCCTGCCAGTGATTGATATTCTCACTCTAACTGTCTAATCAATAAAAAAGAGTCTGTTGCCATGGATATGAACTTTCCTACTGTCTCCATTACCAGCTTGGCAGAAATGGGCATCCTGAGGTAATGCAGAACTTGCCTCATATTTACTGATAACCAGTAAATTCTCAAACAACCTGATATGGTGTGCGAGAGGTGTAACCTTCTGTGATGTCTGTGCCCTGGCCCAGCAATCAAGGAGCCTCAGTCCTCACCACTAACACCAGAGAGGGTGTCTCATATAAGAGGAAAGGATAACAAATAAACACAGTAAAGTACAATTTCCCTTAAGTGCACACAGAGATCACAGTCAGTCTGGGTCTGGTTGCTCCCTTGCTCTCCAGGTCCCCAATAAGACTCCCCACTGGCACAGCTATAGGGTCCAAATCTCAGCCTAGCTGGCAAGCTAACCTCTGTCCAACCAATGCTTCATGTCCCTGCCCAAGGAGATGACACACACACACACTTTGAGATAAGTATTTATACAACTTCACAGACACTACTGGGAAAGGCTGACACAGATTTTCCAGCTGTGCCCCTTTACCTAGACTATATGGTAGTAATCACTGTCACCACCAGCTAATAATTATCAGCTACCCAAAAGCCCTTAAAAGGGTGTCCAATTATTACTGTTCAATATTATTATCCAATAGTAGTGCAACATAAGCAATTTTAAGGCTTTGGAAGGGCTTATTACAGGATCACTTATAAGCATGCAATGTACTCTAGAGCTTAATTATCTCTACATAAACCAGCCATAGTTAAGAGGTTTTAAAAATATTTAATAATAAATATTAAAAACACAATACAATACTACTACTACACCACAGTGCTCTTCAAGAGTTCAGTGATCACACAGAAACTTAAAACAGTACTGCAGTTCTGACATAACAGAAATAAACACTTAGTCTAACTTTCTTCTAAATTCCTAGCTATTACTACAAGAAAAAATACTTCTGAAATAACTTACTTAAGACACAGGCAGAGTTCTGATGAGATGGGTATCAAGACAAAAATGATTAAAAATCTGTGGTTCTCACTGTTTAAATTGAAACTGCAGTTCTGATAAAACATTACATCATTTGTTTACACTTTCCTGGTTCCCAGGCTGACACAGAAACTGCATTTACATTATTTTACACTTAGAGCAATAAAGGACATTCCATATGTAAATTCTGGTCATTAACTTTAGCCTTAAAAAAATAGGCAGGAAGCTTACTCCAGACTCATTGACTCCAAATTCTAACTTTAAAAGAACAGAATAAAGTAATTTTAATTTCAAAGGACCAATAAGAAATGCTTGACTTAGTTTTCCTTACAGCAGATGGCAATGTTGCCACATTGTTGAAACAACATTTCTTTACATTTAAGACACAAGCCTGTATTTTACATTTATATTTACAAATGCCAGAATTATGTATCAAATTCTATTTGACTAGGCTGGCAGCCTTCACCCTTCACTACCAGTCTTCACATCTCTCCCTCCATGGTGAACTCAAGCTAGTTTTTCAAGTGAACCTTGATAAATGCCGCTTGAGAGGGTTAGGTCTATCTGAGTGTACCTCACCCCATTATCTGTCTTGCGATCCGATCTGCATTGGCATTGCTAATTGTTCTAACTTCTGTGTGACTCCTTAACTGACCTGTTCGAATTTCTGTCTGACTCACAAGAGACACAGCTGTGGTCTCCTTTCAAGTTTAATATGCAATTAAAAGCAGAATACTAGAAAAATGCAGTGCAAAGAAACAAACCACAGTATACAAAACAGAAAAAAGGCAATAAAGTAACACAAAGTACAACAAATCAAAAGCAATCTAGCCTTTGTCTGACAGCAAGCTGTGGCAGAGTCTGCATGAAATTTTCCAGCAAAGATTTTCATAAATGATTTTATTTGAGAACTGGATGTATACTTGAACTAACAGAGACTATTTTGTGAAATGCAAGCTATTATACTTAATTTCTATGGCTATAATAAATTGAAATTAATAAACTTAAATACCATCACTGTTAATCAGAACAAAAGGGAAGAATGACAATTGCCCTTTATGCCATTTGTACTTGTCATACTTGTTATAGGCACACACACACACACACACACACACACACACACACACACACACACACACACACACGCACACACGCACACACGCACACACGCACACACACACACACACACACACACACATTGTTGTGACTGCTGCTGCAGTTATTAATGTTTTTTTTTCTTTTTGTAATTTGCTTACTGCAGCTTTTTAAGAGCACTGGTTTGCGAGTGAAAATTAAATGATAGGGTAGTCACAGCTAAAGATTTCATTCTCAGCACATAGGTTCACAGGTAAGTACTAGGCTTATTGCCATTGCAGGACATTTTGAGCCTAGCCAGTTTCCCTTTGACTACTTGAATTAACCTATCTAATTTGGTGTTAGGCTGACCTGACCAATCCCATGCTCAATAATTATAAATTATCCCTAGTGAGAATAACTGTGATCATAACATAATTTGAGGGGACCCATGCATGGGATAAAGCATTTAGGAGCTATCTTCGTCCATCGGTAGTATGGGGGTAGTCCTAGCATAAATGTTCTGTTTTTATCCATAGATCCAAGTTACACTTGAATATGGACAAGGATAAATGTTGTTTTTTGTGGATAGGTAGTCTGTTCTAGAGCAGTGGTATCCTCTAGGAAATAAATCTATCCTGCCAAACAATTCTGTTAATGTTGCAGAAGAGGTTTAGATCCCTAGACAAAGTATTTCTGATGTAATTTGACTTGCAGATTTCATGCTGGAATGCCCGAATAGGTGCAGTTCTTTCTAGCAATTTTTCCCTGTACTTTATTTAATCTCTTTAGACCATCAAATGCCCAGTGCAGATCATGGATTTTCCATTCCCATTTTAACTAACTAAAAATGTACATCAAACTTTATTTGGATAGGGATATGCCTTGGGATAAATAAGTAAATTGTGTCCCCTATTATATATCTTTATGTAACAGCATCAGCAGAGTGACAATATTTCATATCAAAAGGCTAATCACTGGGTTTTTTTCTTTTAATGACCTACCCATTATCCCCTTCATCTCAGTGACATGGTTATGTCCCAGGGGAACACATGCATTGGGGATGTTGTAGCATATCACCCCACCTCTGGCAACTCCACCCCCTTCCTCATGCCTCCCCCACCAACATCTCCAGTCTTCACCAAGAATTATCACAGAGAGACACCTGTGGTGCCTACTCTCCCCGATTATGGTACCATTTAATACTCCCTATGGGAGATAGTCAGTGAAAATCTTCTATAGTCAGTAAAAATCTTCTGCTGATATGGTATATGTATAGCTCCTCCCTAAACAACATATTTATGTATGTATTTATTTATTTATACTTGGTTGACAGGTTTAGTTCCCTAGTCTGATGGCCACTACTCATGTGTGAACCATATTGGTATTCATACTAACTAGCATATTCATGGCAAGCAGCTCTATATATTGTATTACAGTGCAATGCAACAGTTCCCCCCATTGGGTAGGCTGTAAAATTATTTGCTAATATGTTATGTGTAAACCTCTTCCCCAAGCAGCATACTCACAGTATGTAGGCTACTACAGAAAACATCTTTACAGAGAATAGTCCATTAAATATTCTGCTGACATTGCATGGTACAGCCTTCTTCCCAAATGAAATGGCTGTTAGATGTTGCTGCAGTCATTTAAACATATAGACAAACAGTAAGTATACACAAAAAAAAACATTATGTTACATGTACACATTACCCTAGGAAACATGCTTACTATTCTATCATGTGCAGTTGGGTGAAATGAAAATATATACCTTACCACCAAAACAGGCATATTTACAGCCATGGGTAGTTTCACAACTGTAATTCTAGTATTGTGAGTCTTCTGAAAAACTAGTGACCAAAATGGTGACAACATGACAGAATATGCAAATGTAATTTTTATTATTTTTTTAAGAGTCCATATGTCTGGCATGGGCCTCATACATACACAGGCAAGAAGCATCTTACAGTCAGGGGCACAATGCCAATATCACTATGATGATCTGAACTGAAGGAAGAAAGAGTCAGACAGGCAAACTATTTAGTAAAAACTACAAGAGAGATCCAGCACAGCTGTGTCCTCAGTGTGTAATACCTTAAACCTTCTGTAATAGTGGCCCATGGGATATATGCAAATGATGCTTTAAGGACATGCCAGTGTTTCAGGTACATGGCTTCTGACTGCCCATGACTTTTACTTTTTAGTCTTTATTGTGCATTCAAGATAATAAAGCACCCCCACAAGCTGTTGACATGCTGTGTTTCACCCTTATTATGCCAAGCTCATAAAAGGAACTCCATTCTCTGAAATGTAAAATTTTCACCAAATCATACTCCACCCATGATATTAAGGAATTCATGTTCTGATTAGAAGACATTAAGTACTGATTGCTCCACAGGGCGGAAAAAAAAATTGGTTTATGAAAGATATTCCCCAACCAGGGGCTCCAATATCCTAGACCTGGTCATTACCAACATGGGAAATTGATGCTCCACACCTATGGTCACCCCCTCGTTAGTCAGGTCTGACCATAAGCTAATCACCCTTAACATCCACATCCCACCCCCACCCCCCAGTAAGGAAACCTCCATAAAAAACTTCTCCAAAGGCAACTTCATGCTACTCAAGTCAGAAGTGACAAACTTCATGACACCCATGCAGACAGGAGCTGAAAGTTCAACTGCTGAATCCTACACTAAGGCACTGTATGAGCACATCCACTCATGCATAAATCGTGCCATCCCAAATAGAACCAAGATTCTCTCATCCGAAAAAAAAGAAGCCAGTCCCCTGCCATAAACAAACTCTACAACAAATGGAAGAAACTGTTGCAGAAAATAGGAAAATCCCAGGATGCAAAAAACTTCCTTACCAGCCTCAGTAAGAAACTGAGATCCCTCATAAAATCCCAAAGATTCCAAAGACAACCACAAGGCATTCTATAACTATGTCAAGAATCTAAATGGCAATGCTCAGATCTGCTCTGAGCTAAAACAGAATGGCATTAAATATACTGATCCCAAGGATATTGCCAATATCCTGGCAGATTGATTCAGTGCCAACTTCACCCCCCCTCACCCCCTAAATGGCCCATCTCAATACCGGAAGATTGCCAAATTCCGGTAATAATGGCCACACAGATAAAAAACGCACTCTCCAAAGCTAAGAATACAGCATCCATGGGACCAGATGACATCCCGGGCTGTGATCTACATGAACTACAATATGAACTGGCACTTCACCTAAGTGTCATGTTTAATCATAACCTCACCTCAGGTTTTGTGCCCACTGAGTGGCGCAGAGCTGCAGTTATCCCACTCCACAAGGGGGGATCCACCATGGATCCCGGAAACTACTGTCCCATCAGTCTGACAAGCCTTATCTGTAAGGCCATGGAGTGTATTATCATGGAACTTATAAACAAAGACATTGGCAACGTTGAAACACTGGACCCCACCCAGTTTGAGTTCATGAAGGGCCGATCTTGTCTCCTGAACCTGATTGACTTCTTCAAATTAGTCTCCAGAGCCATGGACAAGGATAAGGTGATCCACATAGACCTTACCAAGGCCTTTGACACCATTCCCCCACTCTGGAATCATAGATAAACTTACTAAGCTGGGCATTAATCCCTACGTCACCCAATGGGTTGCTAACTGGTTTACTGATAGAACCCACACTGTAAAAGTAGCCGACTCCAAATCCAGCTCCCGACAAGTGACAAGTGGAGTACCTCAGGGTTCAGTCCTGGGACCGCTCTTGTTTGGCATCTACTTCTCTGAAGTACAGGCCAACACTAAGGGACTCTGGCTAACAAAGTTTGCAGATGACTGCAAACTGGGAGCCATTATTGAATCCCCAAATGATGTGAATACTCTACAAAAGGGCCTTACAGAAACAGATGCTTGGTGCCAGAGCCATGGGCTCAAGCTCAATGCCAAGAAATGTATAGTTATCCCCTTTGGGAAAAAACATGTATACGTGAATTACCATATATGTGGCAGTACACTAAACACCGAAAGTGTGATAAAAGACTTAGGGACACAGGTGGACAGTGGTCTCACATTCGATAACCACATCGCCACAGCAGTCAGGAAATCCTTCTATGTGGCACACCTCATCACTAAGGGCTTTTCATCCAGGAAAAAAGGAGGTCATTGTCCCACTGTACTCATCCCTCATTCGACCCATTATAGAATACAATGCCCCATTTGGTATGTACCTCTCAAGACATCTGCAACAACTGGAAAGGCCGCAGAAATACCTCACTAAAAGAATCACAGGCCAAAAGCAGATGCCCTACGCTGACCACCTTAAAAAACTCCAGCTATACTCTGTCACATATCATCTACTCAGAGGCAATCTTTGCTTAACATACAAGGCCATGTCAAACCCAGAGCTGTTGGACATGCTACACTTAACGAAATCCCAATCCCTCAGAGCCACACGCTCCAGGGATCTAAACCTTGTCATCACAATAAACAAAACATGCTGGAGGGATAGGTTCCTGACCCAGAGACTCCCCAGACTCTGGAATAGATTGCCCATACATGTCAAGCAGAGTACCTCTTTGGTCCTCTTCAAAAGGAACCTTGATGACTGGATGGGAGAAAGGAAATTTACCCCGGGGATCATGTCAGTCGCCCTGCTAGACAGGGGTCCAGGGAAGTAAATAGTGTGGGAAGAAATAGCCAGGGAATTGTTAAGGCTAGGTTTGTATAGGCCCTAGGGCTGATAGCCTAGTACCAACTTATGAACCTATAAATTGTTGGCAGAAGCTTTGAAACTTTCACAATCTAGAACAAATTGTTTTCTACATGATTCTTTGAAGAAAGATTAGATGTATCTTAGATACATCTTAAAGAAGCATAAGAATTTGACTGGTTTTTAGACTGCAACTTTATTCTGTGGAGACCTAGACTAGTTGGTTATTTCATTCAACTACTCATTTCTTCTGGCATTGGTGAGGTTAATTTGCAGTCAAACCACTGAGCAGGAGGCAGAAAGGATGTGAAAGTAAACTGTACATCTTTATTATGAAAAGGTTTTAAAAATCTATCTGCTGTAGAATAAGGCATTGCTAAAACCATAGCTGATTTTGTGTATGTGTGTGTGTGTGTGTGTGTGTGTGTGTGTGTGTGTGTGTGTGTGTGTGTGTGTGTGTGTGTGTGTGTGTGTGTGTGTGTGTGTGTGTGTGTGAGACTGTGTGTGTGTTTGTTGCCATTTTTTGAAGAAAAATGTTTAAATTATTTACTTCATTTTGATTTTTGCTACACTTTCCCCTGGATTCAACAAGCTCAGCATGGAGTGCAGGAATAGTGCAAGAGCTGCTGCATGCAATATGGCCACAGAGCGATCCAGGATCAAGGTCCCGGGACATGCACGAGCGCTCCTACACTATTCCTGCATGGACACCACTGCTGTATGCTAATTGCCTCATTTGCTGGTGAAAACCATGCAAATGTGCTGAATTAGCGATCCAAGAAGTGGGCAGGCATCTGTGCAGGAATAGCGTAACCTGCAGAAATGTATTCGGTTACTAACCGAATACATTTCTGTAAATTACAAAATGGAGGCATGACAGCTCGGAAGAAAGCATGTATTCATTGTAGTAGACATGCCAATGGCCAAATATATGGTCATTAGCATGAAAAATAGTTTCAATATTATAAAAAAAAAAATAATAATTTTTTTGGCCAATCTCGGACGTTTACGCTTAGGGCAGTGGTGCACAAACAGGATTGCCATGAAAATAAGAAAAAAGGGGGAAATAAGATTTTATACCCAAATCAGCATATTGCCATAATAATCAATGGCATGCATAAGACAACAATACCAGAGAATAGTGGTTGCTAAGGGGGAAGGCTCAGTGTGAGTGAGGTAACAATGAATTAGCATTCTGATTTATGTAAATGAGGGGATTGATACTGAATCAAAGATTTCCTCTCAGTGTTAGCTTGCACCCAACCGTGTAGGTGCAGCAACACCATTGTATAAGAGGTGGATGACCTCATAAGGGGGAGTGTCGTGCATGTTATATGCTTATTGGAGCTGTGTGGCCTGTGTTTGCCCTAAGCTAAGCTAAGGAAGGGGGTGTGTCTCACATTGTTGAGCACTGTTTTCCCTACTAAAACGGGTATGTGCACCACGCACCAGGTTTTAAACAAAAAAAAAAAAAAACAGGAAATAGCAGCTCTGTTTGCATCTGAGCACTGGGTATACATGGTGTGCCTCAGAGCTTAAACAGGAAGTCAATAGGACAGGAAAACAGCAGTAGAAAGGCAATCAAGAAGAACTAACATAGCTGGCAGGTGAAATGTATCAGAATCAGCCAATTACACAGGCAGCAGCCCAGCACACTACTATAAACTATGCAAACACCTTTCAGTCTGTTTTTTCCCATAAACTCTACACCACTGGTGTACACAGATGGGGAAATTTTGCCTGACAAAACTAACAAAATGTTAGGGGCTGCTGTCACTCTCATACATCAATATATGCAAGAGGCTGAGGGTGGTGAGGATGTGAATGCTGAGGACCATCCCACAGTGAGGAGGAGGAGGAGAAGAGTGTACAGACCCAGGGTAACCTACCAGGGGCTACATGAGCTGGAGATAGTGGAGAGCTATAGGGTGGACAGGGATATTCTACAGCAAATTGTTGAGCTGTGCCAGCCCCGCCTCACACACAGAACCAACAGAGGGGAACCCATCTCAGTGGATACCAAGGTATATGTAGGCTTAAGAATACTAGCCATAAGTACCTTCCAAAGGGCAACTGGGGGTGTAATGGGGATCTCACAGGCATCAGCATCCAGGGTACTCCACCAGTTCCTGGATGACATGTCAGCAGATGCCAGTGAGCACATATATTTCCACAACACCCGTGAGGCGTTGATCAGCAATATGCATCTCTTCCACCAAATAGCAGACTCTGAGGTAGTGGGTGCTATAGACTGTATGCACATGCACATCAAAGCACCACCCGGTGAGCAGGGTAGGGTCTACATAAATCGCAAGGGCTTCACCTCCATCAACTTCCAGGTCATGTGCGATGCCCAGGGCATTATCTTGAATGTGTGTGCTGGCAGCTGTCAAAGCTATCACGACTCCCACATCTGACATATGACACAGCTATACCAGTTATTTGCTAGTGGGGTCATCCCATATGGCCACCTAGTGGGGGATACTGGCTACACACTTGAGCCATGAAATGCATACACACATGAACAAGAACTCCATAATGAGGCACACGCACAAACCAGAATCACAACAGAGCATGTGTTTGGGATGCTCAAGCCATGGTTCTGCTGCCTGGTTATATCCGGTGGAGCCTTGCAGTACTCTCCAGCTACATGTAAACAAATGCTCATAGTATGTGCCATGCTACACAATATGATCATATGGAAACAGATGCAGCAGGGACAGCAAGGGGCAAGGCTACACAGCCCCCCACCATTGCCAAGGCCATCACATGCACAGAGTGAATCAGAGGAGGAACTATCTGAGCCTGCCCATGTAGACAGAAGGAGGCATGCCCAGTATGCCCAGGCCTTGGCAAAAAGGCAATGCATAGCACATGCACTGACATGGTAGGAACCCAGGGAATGACACCTCTCTCTGACACACACATACAGTAAAAGGGACACCAAACATGACACCACCTGTGCTTTACCATGTATATGGAGTGTACTATGTGCATCTGACATAGTTAGCCCTCCAGCACTGTCCTCAATACTGGCCCAGCCACAAGGTAAGTCACTCTTCCTATCAATTACTGAATGGAGTAGTATGTTCTGATAGTTGTATCTATGGTATGGTCGTGAGCATACAAGGGAATCAGGTGGTTGAATGGGATGACAGCAGATAGTGGACACCTATATGGGCAACATGAACTCCATAACAAATACTGGTGTCAATATATTAGGCAGTACTAGACAAGGTGACAAATCCCACTGCAGTACATGTGGTGGCCCAAATGTGTGTCCATAAGACACACACTTGCATGTCAATGAGGCTCACACACCCACCACCAGCCTCAGCCAGCAGGACAGGTGTAGATGGCCATAAATAAAGGCTAGGCTAAGGCCTCCAATTGATGGCAGTAGTGAACATCCCACTTCCAGACCTACACAGAAAGACTACAACAGGTCTGGCAGTTGGATGTTAGTTCTGAAGGGTAAGAAGTCTGAAACTGAAATATAGATCAATAAAACCTGATCTGTACCCAACTGATATGCTTCCAGTCTGCATGATAGTTCAGAATACAATATAAAATGGAAGCCAACAGAGTACCTGAAATACCAGTACAGTCACAGCAAATGTTTGAAGTTGTCAGGTGTGCCCCCCACACAATACTATGTAGAAGTGCAGTAACATGTAACTGTGGGGAGTAATATCAGTGGAGCACAGATTACCAAAGCTGGCCCAATCTACAGGACAGATTGTTGCATGTGTACAATATGCAGAGGTCTGTGTATTAGGTTGTTGTGTGTTCAGTGTTATCTGGAAGTGGTCAGCATGTAGGCATGGAGGGTTGTGTCTCGGTGGCCTATGGGCAGTACTGTTTTTGACAGGGCCATGTTCCAACAACTGATGCTTCTCAGCAATACCCATGTCAGCAGTCATCCATACTGTCTAGATGTCAATATCTGTCACCATCTAAAAGATGGATATGCCATGAATGTAGGCCCATACATACACACATTACACAGGTGGAAGTACCCTAGACAGAGTACATAAAATGTAACTGTCAACTGCACACAACTTTGGAATTGTACATACAGGTTAGCAGCACATTAGTTGTCTGTGTAGTATGGAATACTGATGTAGTCTGGACAATAACGGGCAGACCACAAAAGGCACAATTATGAAGTAATGAGAGACTGCCTATGCCCCCGCACAAGGCAGAATAAAGGAAATGTCCCAGGTATATCTGTGAGTCAGCTGCAAGAAGCTTCCATGTCACACATGCACTCAGCTCACCCCACCATCAGCCACATGTTTATCACAGGCCATATCCTTGCAGTTGGGAATGAGCACAGCATGATCCCACTTCTGTATGGGAATACCCACAAAATGCAGCAAGCTAAAGAGGTGTCCCATGCAGGTGTGTCCCTAGCTGTAAGCAGTACCCTTCATGCATCCAGACCAGTGGATTAATATGGACAGGAATTATTGCCATTAACACCTTGCACACTTACCCTGTCACCCCAAGAGAATCCACTGGCTCACAGTCTGAGAATGTAGGAGTGACAGAATGCATTGGCCTGCTACAGATGGCCTGCATCACTACCAAATGGCCTACAGTCCTCTGTCAAAGGCCTGTGCCTCACCCATAGTGCCAATGTGTTATCTCATGGGGTCCCAACTAACAACCTAACACAGTCAACAGAACACAAATGCAAGGCCATGTTGATAAATCCCAGTAGCGTGCCCCCCCCCCCATGTCCCACTGCATGAATTGTGGACCAGTCCATAAATACCACTGGGATGAAAGGCCAACTATAGGGGTACTTCTCAAATATCGCTTGCATAATGTTAGGAAGAGGATAGAATAACAGAGTGGGGAGTGTAGAAGCATGGACGTCATGGAGTGTGTGAAGTCTGAAACTCTGATGTGTGCCCATACTACCCCTGCCTGCAAACCCAGTAATGGGTGGCTACAATCCTGCTCATAAACCACAGTGTGAAGGGGAACTGACCAGATATATGAGTCCTGCCTCAGTGTAACATGGGTGAATCTGTACAGCTGAGAGGTATGGACACAGAAGGATATGGCCATTCTTTTAAGTCGATATATGTACAAGAAGGGGATCCTTAGCCACCATACTACTAAGGTGCTGAACCATTTACACAGACCCATCAGCAAGTGTCTGTAGCTACCCCTCCAGAAAGGCAGGAGTGTGCAAGAATGTGTAGGCTGCGGCCCACAATACTGGACTCAGCTTCATTCATCTTGTATTTCACGGTAAATAACTGTGAGCAAATAATTATATCTGTCAGTAGTTGATGACATAATACATCACAGTGTAGAACAGTACATATGTCTGAATATCTCTGCTAACACTAACCATGTAACACAAGCAGTAGAGACAGCAATAGTTACAGTATCCCCCTAAATGTCACCCATCGTGACTCCATATTGTCAACCTATCTACAGATATCCTGCAGAAACAGGTTGCTAGCTGTAGGTGTAGAACACCAAACCCTGTACTGGAGTACAACCCTACCTGGAATGGATTCACACACTCAATACAGAAGGTCATACTGGGCATGCTCATACATTTAGAGAAACGAAGGTCGTGTCTGACAACACAGTGGACTATACATATCTGTCATTTGCAGATGTCTGTGCACACATGCCAAATTGTACACCATTTATGCTTCACACACACATTGGATAGGAATACTCACACATATCTAAAACCAGCAGGCATATGTCAAACATACACACACAGAGATGGGGGAAAGAGAGAGAGAGACAGGCAGTGACAGAGAGAATTCCATTATGAGGCCTGTCCCACCCACTACACATCCAATTGGCCTGTATCAGATGATGTGCTTATGTCAATCACTGTAGACATTCCTTTTGGAAACCCTCAGCCCTATAGTGCCTGTGGTACTTGTGATAACTGTGTAACATGGTAGTACAAATAAATATTCATGTAGCATTTGTGAACTCAGTCCTGTCAAATGTAAAATTATGTGTAACTGAGTGTGTGTGTGTGTTTCCAGAGGAATGATTTATGGCCCATTCACACACACTGCACTTCCCATTTCCCATGTTAACACTCCTGTTGATGTCAGTCACCTGAAATAACCCTTTGGGAAGTCTCAGCCCTATAAACCCCATGGTGCTTGCAATAACTGTGTAATACTGTAGTGTAGCATACTAGTTAGATATGAGTTCTAATCCCAGACATGGCAACAGTGAAACTGTTTGTGTTCAGGTGCGAGAGACTGTGTGTGTCTTTGATAACGCCTGATTTTGTGGACATTCACACTTACTACTCTCTCCTTACCCCTCCTTTAGCACATCTGCTGATGTGACTCACCTTCATAGATACCTTTGGACAGCTCTCCAACATATAAGCTCTGTGGTGCATGCGATAACTGTGTGATACTATAGTATAGCAAACTAGTTAGGTAGGAGTTCCAATCCTGATCCTAGCAACTGTGTATATGTGAGTGTTTGTGTGAGAGAGTACATGTATCCTTGTAGAGACCTTATTTTGTGGTCATTCATACTTAAAACACTTTCCTTACCCCTCCTTTATCACTGCTGCTGACGTGACTCACCTTCAAAGATGCTTTTGCATAGTTTCCAACATGCAAGCTCCATGGCATGTGTGATAAATGTGAAACAATGCAGTAGCAATAACTACTTAGGTATGGGTTTGAATCTCACCCCTGGCAAGTGTTTGTGTGTATACATATGTATGTCTGCACATCAAATATTTTGGCCCCATTTACACCCAGTACACATCTCAGTGCCTGACTTTAGCAGTCCTGCAGGTATCATCCACCTTAGAAGTACCTGTGCCAACCCTAAACAATATAAGGTCAGTGGACCATATGGTAAATGCGTAACATAATGGTCCGAAAAGATTGTTAGATAGAGATTTGAACCTCACCCCTGGCAAATGTAAATGTATGTGCAGGGTAAAATATTTTTTGGAATCTCTCACCTGCTACATCACCAATGCCAGTATTTACAAGGGCTGGTGATGTTCCTCACCTTAGAAGTACCTTGGGACAACATCCGTCCTGTAAGCTCTGTGGTACGTGCGATAAATATGGTGCACTGTAGTAGCAATGCATAACTAAGTAGGGGTCTGAATCTCAGTACCGGAAAGTGTGTGTGGGTGTGTGTGTGTGTGTGTGTGTGTGTGTGTGCGTCTGTCATCAGTATCCTGTGTGGGGGTTGGTTTGATTGTGTAATAACAGGATCCATTGGGGGGGTGGATTTTGCTAAATTATTATGTTGAGGACCTAGTATATGTCACAATGTCCACATTACAAGGCCAACAGATGTCAAACACCGAAGAGGTTGGTGTAGACAATCAACAGCCCTAAATGTGATGGTATGGATTAATGAACAATATAGGCAACCCTTCTATTACTCAGAAACCATTCTCCACCCACGTATCATGCACAAACACACTTGGCTAAGCAAAAAACACTATTGGTAGTCCCCCTGCATATTGCCTCACAGATAGTACCCACAGTGTGATAGCAGTGGACTACATGCCTGTTGACCACAACAGTGCCACTAACATCAGAAAGTACTTTGATGTGTTAAATCTCGCAACTGACTGTGTGTTATCCAGCAAGTAAAAGGGCATGGCACCATGTTCCATCCCCTCAGTAGCCAAATAAATGTGTACAGAGGCCCTTTGCCATGTTCCCCACTGGACACCTGCAACATCTGTAGAGTCTGCAAATGGACCCCACAAAGGGAATACCATGCCTTATACACATGCCCTGTATGGGCAGATGCCACTAACTCCACTGAATACCCATATCATACTGTCAATGTAGGTGCAATCACAACCTCAGTTACATAGCCAGATCTCACCAAATGAGGTCAGGAATCTACATCAGAAGATACCAATCTGTCCACACAACATGCCCCAGAGACCTCAAGTACACTTCCATATGTTAAAGAACATGCATGTGGGACATGTACACAACCTAGACACTGTCCATGTTATGGAATATAGATCACATACATGGGAAGCAGTGCACATCACTGGCCACCCACAATAGAAACCTGGATGAGTGGATGGTGAATACAGTACCCACCCCTGGGGACCACTCCAGTGACTATACCCCCGAGCCATACTGGTTGTCATGTAGCCTGATGCCAGGGTATTCCCTTGGGCTAGCCTTGTAGAGCCTTCAGGCCCATTCACCTGCTATACACCTATGAAGCAATGAACCTATGGGTCTCAGTACTGGCAAGTGTCTGTGTGTGTGTGTGTGTGTGTGTGTGTGTGTGTGTGTGTGTGTGTGTGTGTGTGTGTGTGTGTGTGTGTGTGTGTGTGTGTGTGTGTGAATATTAATCCCAATGTGTTTGGTTGATGAATATCCCCTGTGGCTATAGTTATTAGCAATTGGAGGTGTGTCCAAACCAGAACATGTACCATTCTCCATTCTACAACACATGTTGTACAGCAACATGTACCTGTGTACAACCCTCAGCCCTATAATCTGAGGCATATGCAATCACTGTGTTACAGACTGGGAATTAACCATGCACATACTGTACCATGCTTATGACATGGTGGCTGTGTCACCACACTGCCATACCCTGTTGACTTGCTGCAGGGCCACATCCTGCTGACACACAGACACCTAGAATGGACATGGGATACAGCATGTGAGAACACATTCACTCAGCACTTCACTTGTGGGGGGACAGCAGGGTAAAGCTGGCACTGATTGTGTTGCCAAGACTGTGGCCAATATCTGTTGTCTCAGGATAGGTATTAGCTTTGTCCAGTAACTCGCATCACTTGCATTTAATGCTGTGGAGGTTGTTGATGTAACTATCACGGCTGTTGTGACTGTTGTCAGTGTCTGCTGCATCTCTACTGCCATAGATGCCTGTCAGGGACTCCATGAGGGTTCCAAAGTTGTGATTGAGGCTAATAAGGGAGTTCAACAGTCATGGGACACCACCCTTTCCCTGCAACAGTGTCCTCCTTCTGATGTACACTTCAGTAGTGGCAGGGGACCATCACATTGTCTCCCAGTGTTTGGAGGACAGTATCTGGGTTCTTTTGGCTCTGGCTAGTACCATGCATGCATGTACCTGTTTGTACAGTGCCTATGTGTATGATTCCACAGTCATACAGCTACATCCCTTTGCCATGGGTGCAGTGAATACATCCACTCCTGTTTTCATGGCTGCAAAGCCAGCTTTAGAGAGATTTTGCAAGGTGGTTATCTTTGCAGGGGGTTGTGGCTGACATGTTGAGTTCTATGTTGATTACAGCCTGTGTGAATCTCACCATGCAGGGATTGACATCTGGGGATGAGCAATGGTCCCATATTTAAGTGGTCATCACAGGTCATGGCTGTTGCATCCTTGACTATGGGTCAATATGAGCTGGTGTAGGGCAATGGAAATGATGAATCCCAGAAGTGTTGGGCCACTGTACTGGCGATTGGCTACATTCCCCAGGTGATCGAGGGGTAGTTGAAGACTCATACTATGTCAGTGTTGCTTTGGACCATCAGAGATGGCAGGGTGTTGAGGAATGTGCATTGACAGTCTAAGAACATAGATGTGGACCCATAGCAGGCTATGGTCTGGATAGCACCATTACCCCAAGGCGGTTGTATTGGAAGTATCTTCAATGCATTGTTATGGGATGCTAGTCTGGAGGTGTTCCTATCCATAATGAATATGGAAATAACACCACCTGTGAAAGTGTGGTGTAGTCCATGTTTGGGGCTGACAGCTGTGGAATGTGTCATAGCCTGATACTGCAGGTCTGCAGTCTACTGCTGTGAACCACCTCTTCACTAGAGCAGACATGTGTCCTCCACTCTGACTGCTATAAGTGACTGCATCCTGACAGTTAGATGTCCACTGTTGAGCAGCATGACCCTCAGATTGCATATATGTGTAGCTGTTATGGTGGTAATAACATTAGGAACACTGCCGAATAAGGCACCATAGGGTGGCAAGACAGATAGCCATTACCTGGCAACCCAGTGGTGACAGATGTAGGACATCCATGGCAAGTCATTGGGTTCTGACAATCATGGCATCCCAGGCAGAGAGGCCCTGGATCCCCTGAGAATGACACATAACACATAAGCCAATGTTGCAGTCAACCATCTGTTGATAGTACCGCAGCATCATTCTGGGTGACAACAGTACATTGCCCAGGGATACTGTCACACCTGCCTGAACTGCATAGTTAGAGAGTGCAACCATGTATCCTGTCATGCAGTCCAAGTTTTATGTATATACCATACACAGCTGGAGACCACCTCCCACTGCCATTACTTTATACAGTGTGGTGACAGCATCTGCTTCACATGCAGCAGGTTAAACCATTGTACAGTCCTCTGTACAGATGTGTCTGGAATATCCATATGTTTGAAACCTATACATGGTCAGAAGTGGTCTGTGTGCCTTAACAATGCCCAAGTATGTGATATTATAGTCAAATAAGCCACAGTGAGTGTACAGACACATATGGCAGCATGAGGAATCATACCAGACTGAAACATCATGCCGATAGGATGTCTGCCACCCTCACAGGTGGCCTGCCTTGTAGGTGCAATACATGAGTACAGATGCTTGATGTTACAAGTGAACTGTACCTGTTATGGGTCACATTAAAGGCAGGAAGAGGTGTGGACTGTCATATTGTGGTCTTAATTAGTATGTAACAGCAACACCTTGCATCTTAATAGGGGTGTGTACACAATTTATATCCACTGTAAACCAGTAATGTGTCACACATGACTTTACCTTAGGACGTTTGTCCAGCACAATTTGGTGGCCTCTGTCCAGATGTCTTGGCACTAACAAGTTGTGAGGTATGCTACAGGAATGTTGAGTTCATGTCAGATAGGCCCCAGTGGTGACCACTGTGATGCAATACAGTTAACCCCAGCACAGGTGAACATGCACAACAAGCAATGTAGCTATTACATAAAGGAATATAGCTATTACTGCAGGTTGTGTGCATGGTAAATTGCATGCGCTTCACAGGCCTGGGGTATTGCCAGACAACAACAGAGCAATGTAATAACCACCAGCTAAAGGCTGCTGTCCCATATGCATACCAGTGGGTCCTAGGTAGTCGTGAGAGGGGGTTATTGTCAGCAGACCCACATGTGGCCTTCGTATAGGATGAATGCAGCATGTCTGCACATCTATACTACTAACCGGAATAATACACAATGTCCTGTCCTCACCATAGATTTGCAACTCTGTGCATTAGAAAACCCCATCACAACTGCAGTCGGACCTGACACATGCATGTAGATACAATACAGACATATGTATGTCTGATACATTAGTGTGCTAATCCCCACTGGGACCTTACCTGCATACTCCTCATACTCCTCATCCAGTGTGTGTGTGCAACCCACCTCCATAATGTGTGTTTGGCGTGTGGGCCATGTGTGGTGAGGAGCTCCTTGGTGGGTGTCAGTGGGGGATGGATGGCTGGGCCCCCACCTGCGTCTAGCCTATGCATCCATCTTGGTCTGGACTCTAGCATCATGGTACAGCAGCAGCAGCCCATTGATGGGCATGGCATTTGAGGTTGGTGGCCCGATGCTGCATATGCACGTACATTCTGCTGTGCAGGCCGGCATCATTTACCCTGTTGAGCACACTGTTCCACAGGACAGTCCTCTCCCACACATCTTCTGCTCTCCATCCACATGACAGGGCATAATGTCCAATCACATATTGGGCGATGATGTCTGTTTCCCCAACAGAGAATGCTGGTAGGTGAGCACTCTGTATGTTACCTGGAAGACGTTAACAGGAAAGGGTCACAGGACCTCATATGGTTGTCAAGATACACATCAACAGTGGATATTACTTGCAAATAAACCAGACTACCCCGGAAACCTCCAAACTATCATGGCTATAACAGCTTGCATGATACGCTTGTCCCTGAGCTATCTTATTCCCCCAATGTTGGACACTTAATTGTAAATGCTTCTATCCTCCATTCATTTCTGTGTAGAGGGTTGACAGTGGTCAACTTCCATGTAGATGGTATGTGGATGGTGGCAGGTCTGTGTTTGACTGTGTTGTGTGATGGAGCTTTGAGCACATGCCTGAGTTCATGTAGGAGGCAGACACTGATGTTAGTATGCCCCATGGAGATATGCTGTTGTTGCCATCAGTAGGCAATATGTACATGCTCACCATTGCTGTGGGGAGGAGTGTGGTTGATGTGCATATCTCCATGTAGGACTAGGGTGGACAGGGTGTCGATGTTCCCACCTAACCTGTGTGATGCAGGTTGCCTATATCCATGGCATGTGTGTATGAGATATTTTTTACCCCCAGTACAGGGTGAATTGTGTTGTTTCATCTGAGACTTACAACATATGTGGAGAAATGGTTGCAATTGTCCTTGGTGGTGTGGATATGTCCGATTTATAGTCATACTCAGCCTTACAGGATGTCACATGTGAACTTACCTGCTTGCTCCGATATAGGTGGACTTGCATCAAAGTTGTTGCCTGCACCTATGTGTCCTTGCACAGCCAATGTAGCAACCTATTATGTTGTTTGTGTATTGCTACTGTCCACCAAAGGGGATTCCTCTATCTTGGTGGAGGCTGGATATACAGGTCAGGTACTGTTGTGTCCATATAGCTACAGTGGATATAAAGGCTGCACACCCCTGATACACTGCCTGGTATTTTTGCAATTGGAACATGACACCATAATAACTCATTTTATAACAATTCCCACCTGTAGTTTGACCTATAGCCTGTACAATTCAATTGAAAACATAACAATCTGGTTTGTGAAAACATATAGAAATAATACTCAGTACAATAAGCCAGTTGAATGAGTGTGCACACCCTTAAACTTGTGTATGCACCTCTTGAGATGGTTACAGCATGCATCCATCTTGGTCTGGACTCTAGCATCATGGTACATCTTCACTTGGCAATAGTTGCTCACCTTCCTAGAAACACCTTTGATTGTATTGCAATGGAATTGAAAAAGTTAGGGGTCATATTCAAGATGAGAAACATTATGACATGATCTTCTGTGGTCTGATTGTCATATAGCACACAAACCTGGCATTCCAACAGGGGTGTGTGCACTTATGATATCCACTGTATAGAGGTGTTGCTATAGCTGGTAGTGGTAGGCATGGACAGAGGCTCATAACACAGATGGACACTTCTCTGATTAATACCTGATAATCATGCCTACTCCAGTACCCACATTAGTGTCAGGGCAATGCAACCACTGGTAGCTGTACACATATATGTCTGTTTTATGCACTGACACTGATATAGCACACATGTGCAACATGCACAACCTATTTACCTGACTGCTTGAAACCCGTGTGATTAGTTTTGTACATTCCAGCTGAACATATGCATACATACATGTGCTCAGGGGATACCTGCTATATATTTCTATTGAATGTAAGTATGGCACACTGTATTTACAGTCTTGCTGCTCAATCATACTTCTCAACCTGTTACAGCAGTATGTCTGGACAATGGCACACATAAATGGGTGTCAAAGGGGACATCAGTATTGATACTGTATTCATATAGCTGCACCATACATTAGTACGTTGATTGCACAGTAGGGTTTGACATCACTGTGATAACCTGGAAGATGTCCAATAGTCATAAGTAGGCTATTGTGTTACAATGCTATTGCTCACAGACCTGCCAATCATTTGGGTGACATAACACAGGTATATATGTATGTGACTACAGATAGTCACAAATGTGTTTATTGTCCAGCCGAACACTGTACAGTTGAATGTTATTAAGTCAATATATCACATGCAGTTCAACACACATGTCTGCAACAGTACTCTACTATGCACATGCCCTTTATAGGTGTCTTAGCTTTACAAGGCAAATGTGTCATACTCATAATCACAGGTAACATGGATATGTAAAACATCCCATTAACTGACCCAGCAGTTGCACAGTCACAACTCTTTGACAGACACCCCTGCAGTTGTCATATATGAGCTGTCCCTCACAGGTGAGTCAGGCTCATGAGCTGTGTTCCCACCTCACAACCTCTCAGAGCATCACATCTGGACAATGCCTAAAACGATGGGGGGGATAAATAGTGACAGAATTTAAATATACCTGCTACAAACATAGGAAGTTCATAGAATGATACATTTAGCATTACAGTGAATATTCTTAAGGATGTCGAGTCTCAAACTCAAGTGTTTGTCATTACCTGATGACTTCAGTCCTCAGCTATTTGCCAGTAAAGTACAGATCTCAGGAGGAACAGACAAAATATATGATGGTAATATGTGAACATTCCTTGAGGATCTGTACAGTTGAGAGGTATTTCTGTGATATATCTCACTGCAGAGAGGGCCAGATGCTATTGTCATAGCAGCTGTTAGCAGGACATTAGTACAGCATGTTTTGTTGGGACATATATTCCTCTGAAGCATATTTCCCATTATTACAGACCAAGTACTAGATTCAATTACTTACTTACATGTTTCACTAACCTCTTTTCTTTCTTCTCTTTTCCACTTTATGTCTCATTTGTTATATCCCTCTCTCTCCCTGTGCACTACAGGGATAGAGCTTGTTTGAATAGGTGGCAGCATGGCTTTTGTAGGTGATGCTCATGACCAGGTGATGGCCTGTGCACCTATTGTGGTTCCCCACTTGCTAATTGCATGCAGAGCAGCTGTTTAGTTCTTCCAATGGCCAATGTCATGGCAACACAGTCCTATAAATGAGTACTCCATGTGGGCGTTGGCCCTTTCCCTTACTTGTGAGGAAGACATCCTGGAGTTGTGTGGGCTACTACCTCTTACAACAAGACTTGTGGAGGCAAGCCAACTAAATGGTGGGAAGGTTCAGGACTTAGGAGCAGAATGTGAGTATTGCTGTTATATGTTTAGAATACTGCTAGTTTAACATGGTTCGTCTGCACATTCTACTTCTGCATGGCTTTCAGTCTGACAAAGGTCTGTCTCTGCATTGTTCTCAACTGTAGGACCATCCACATACTGGCCAAAGATTAGCCTGTTATGTATAGGCTGTTCCACAAACAGGTGTTGTCCTTGGCAAATCAGTAGCATACTCTGGTGATTGCATTATGTAGATGGTAGCATCCATTTGTTTATCTGACTTTATATCCCTCAGAAAAGATATGTTACAACAAACCCTGTAACACAAGCAACTTTCTCAGTGTATAACAGCAATATTTCATGTATGGCTGTGTATTTGGGCTTCAGTCCACCAATTATGTCAAGCTTTGTCCAGATGTCATACTGTAGTAGGTGGATAGGTATACTGGTCTAGCATTATTTACTGCTATAATTCCTACTGAGGGGAATGGCTGGGAAACATGTTGAAGTCTATACATTCAAGAGGTAGGTGTATAGGGAATGCTCTTGGATGGCCTTGTAACATATTTTATGTGGGGGACAGTAAAACAGGTTTTAAAACTAGGCTGTTAGAACATGTCAGATGTATTACTGATAAGAAATATGTCAGTTCTATAGCTGTACATTTGAATAAATCACACCATGGAGACAGTAGTGAGTCTCAAGGTACTGTTTCTGAAAACATCTGTGCCTCAGTGTGATGAAACATTCATAAAAGGACAATTGTTATGTACAGACTTCAATGTATTAATATTAATTGTGATACTTTATCCCGTGGGTGGCAGCAGTGGTGGGGCGGCCGCTGTGGTGGTGTTTAGCATTGCTGCCTCACAGCAAGAGGTCCTCCGGTTGGATCCTCAGCTGGGGTGCCTTCTGTGTGGAGTCTGCTTGTCCTTCCTGTGGTCACTTGGGTTTCCTACGGGTGCTCCGGTTTCCTTCCACATCTCAAAGACATGCTGTAGGTGTATTGGACACTCTAAATTCACCCTAGGTGTGTGTGTGTGCATGTGTGTGCCTTTTGTGGAAGGTTGGGTGCTGGGCTGGTAAATTGACACTGTAAAACTACATTGCCAATCATGAGCAGACAGGTGATCTGCTGTGGAGACCCCTAACCGGGAAAAGCCGAAAGAAGAAGAAGATACTTTATCCCGTAGGAGGTTAAATGATGAGTGTAACTGGAGGCTGTATATTCAATTATGTAATTAGGTCGTAATTGCTTCTTGAGATTAAGGCGTGAATTTCTGGTCATGTTTACTTCTGAAGGCTTTGGTCAAGACATTAGAGTATAATAAAAATGTGTGAATTACTGGCTGGTTGTATTTTTCTTTGCTATGTTCAGACAATTTATTTGTTTTACTAAGAGCTTGTTGTACGTCTGGCCATTGTGTATGGCCTATCATGATTTTGTAGCAGTGTAGTGTTCACTCATTTAGTTGGACTGGGGGGGGGGCAGATGTGAGTGTCATGGCTGCTTTTGTATCCAACTGTGCATGCTGCCCCAGTTGTGGTGGTTGATCTATTAGCAGCATATGTTTATATGGCCATTTTGGGACATGTATGTATATACATATATATGTATATACATATATATATATATATATATATATATATATATATATATATATATATATATATATATATATATATATATATATATATGTATCTATCTGTGTATAATATATATATGCATATATATATATATATATATATATATATATATATATATATATATATATATGTGTGTGTGTGTGTGTGTGTGTGTATGCACCTCAATATTTATTGTTAATATATTTATATATTGTTGCACACATATATGGATCTACCTACATATCTCACATCTCACTCTCTCTCTCTCTATGTATGTTTCTATTCAGATATATAAATATTTATAGCTACCAATCCTTCCTAATTGCACATTGTCTCTTCTCTATTGTAAACTGGGTGTAAAGAAGGGTATGTTTGAAAAAATATTCTTGAACAATGCAGCTGAGGTGGCTTACTAATAAATTGCATAGGATGTGGTGTGCAAGGTCCTGGGTTCGAGATCTGCAAGGCCTGTTTATTTTGTTGCTAGGCAGAACAAGGACTGTTGAATACAAAGTGGTTAAGGCAGTTTTGAGCAGCTTTAAGTGGGTTTGCGTGTGTTTGCCCAATGGTCAGCAGTGCTAACTTATGGTTAAATGTATAGGCGCTTACACTGTGTAGGCTTCACTTACCAGTTCGTAAATATGCTTAGCATTTACATTTAAGCAATGGTTATACCTGCTAAGCATAGCCTAGCCTTGGTAAACAGTGATCACATTCCAGACTGATAAAATTTAATTAATTTTAATTTTAATTAAATTTAATTCCCTGAGCATAAAATACTTCTGTGTGCCATCATTACAGTAGCAAGGGGTGTGAGTATACTGTATGGGACACCTGGATATACACGGGTAGTACCACAATCTGTTCTCTTTGGATTTGTTTCATACATGTGTAGTATCCCAAGTTATATGCATTCACACTTGCATGTTACACCAGGTACAGTGCACTGGTTAACAGAAGTAGTTTAACACATATGGTATCATTATATTAGTAGTTTTAACAGTGCTTTTTCAAGTAAGAGTATATTGCAGATTGTAGCACTGGAACCATACACCCCTGCATGCAAAGCTGGAATCTGAGTACTGAGTATCTTGTTCTACGTGTTTGAGCTGTATGTTTATATGTATCTCCTATTGGATATTGATCTGATATGTTGATACTAACTGTAGACTACTATGTTCTTTGGACATGTCACTGGGGACTGGTGTCATGTAGCAATGGCATACCTTTCAGTTTCAGATGTGTATCTTTCAATACATTCATCCTAATGCATAACCTGTTGGCTATCTACTTTCTGTCTGTCCTCTGTAGAGATGTGCAAATGTCAGGTATTGCTACGGCCATACCACTGTGTAGGTGCCCACATTGTATTCTGCTGTGGGCCTGGTCACTGCTGCAAGTTCCGACATATAGGACATTCCTTAATGTGGGCCTTGCCCAATTTCCTTGCTTGTGTAAGGGACATTACAAAGGTGGTGGCTTACAGATTCACATACAATGGGTAGCAATATGTCACATGACAGGACATGTGGATACAGCCAACCAACAAGGGAGACACAGCCCCAGATTTTATGAACAGATTCTGTGTGATCAGTGGTTATACACATACTGGATTGATAGCTTGACAGGGTTTGTGTGGACATGCATTTAGTGTGTGACATCACGACTCACAGTGCTATGTCTCTGACATACCTCTTCACTGGCACACTTTCCACAGACTGGCCACATGTCTGCCTGTCATGTTTTGTGTGTTCACTAGACAGTTGGTGTCCTTGGTATGTCAACTGTGGACTCTGGGGAATGCAGTCAGTAAATACTCACATCTATTGGTATTAATGATGTCATATTCCTCATAAAGGAGGTTACAACAAACCCAGTGACATCTGCAGCTGTCTCAATGTATGACAGCAGTATGTCCAATCTACCTCTGTTTTTGTGCCTGTGTTCCCACCTAGTGATATAAGGGATGATGGTAGCTTAGTGAGTGGGTAATGTTATCAAAGGGTTTGGCAAGATCAATGTACACTGTAGGTGTCACCTTGCCTTCATAGGTTCATAGGTTCATAGGTTCATACTAGGCTATCTGCCCGAGGGCATTTACAAGCCTAGCCCATCGTTTTGTGGCTTACACCACCCCTTTAGTATGGGGAACTATACCCATTATTTTGCTGTGCCTCTGTCGAGCAGTGACACTGAGGTAATCCCTGGGGTATATCTGCGATCTCCCATCCATTGGTCAAGATTTCTCTTGAACAAGGCCAGCGAGGTGCTCTGCCTCACATATACCGGGATTTTGTTCCACAGCATAGGGAGTCTTTGGGTGATGAATCTATCCCTCCAGCACGTTCTAATAATAGCCGTGTCGAGGTTTAAGTCTCCCGCCCTTGTGGCTCTGATGGATCTAGATTTTTTGAGGTGAAGCATATTCATCAAATCTGGGTTTGACATGGCCTTGTATGTTAGGCAAAGGTCACCTCTGAGCAAGCGTGGCGACTGAATAGAGCTGGAGTTCTTTCAGTCGGGCAGCATAGGACAGATTTTTGAGACCCTTTATCCTTTTGGTGAGGAACTTTTGTGGCCTCTCCAGCTGCTGCAAGTGTCGGGTCAGATACATTCCGAACGGGGCATTGTACTCAATCATTGGTCTGATGAGTGATGAGTAAAGGGAGACTATGACCTCCCTTGATCTAGATGAGAATCCCTTCATGATAAGGTGGGCAATGTAGAAGGTCTTCCTAACTACTTTAGCTACATGGGTGTCGAATGACAGACTACTATCAACCTGGGTCCCCAGGTCCCTGATAACTTCTTCTGTGCTCAGTGGATTGCCACCTATTTGGTAGCTAGGGGTAACCTTGTTTGTCCCGAAGGGTATGACTATGCATTTTTTTGCATTTAACTTTAGGCCGTGGCTCTGGCACCAGTTATCCATTTCTGTGAGACCCTTCTGAAGGATATCTGTGTCAGATGTGTTTTCTACTATGGCGCCCAGTTTGCAGTCATCTGCAAACTTTGTCAGCCATAACCCTCCTGTGTTTGCTTGTACTTCGGAAAAGTAGATGCCAAACAAGAGTGGGCCCAGGATTGAGCCCTGTGGGACACCACTTGTGACAGGCTTTGAGTCTGATATGGCGCCAGCAACTCTGACCTTGTGGGTTCTGTCACTCAGCCAGTTTGCAACCCATCTTGTGATGTATGGGTTAACATTTAAGCTGATGAGTTTTTCAATGATACCCGAGTGGGGTATTGTATCGAAGGCCTTCGCCAGATCGAGGTAGGCTGTATGGACTGCCTTTCCCTCATCAATGGCTTTGGTGACTGTTTCGAAAACGTCAACCAAGTTTAAAAGGCATGATCTGCCTTTGACAAAGCCAAACTGGGTTGGATCCAAAGTCTGCAAATTCGCTATGTCTTTATTTATGAGGTGCATTATGATCCTCTCCATGGCTTTGCAGATAAGGCTTGTAAAGCTAATGGGCCGGTAATTTCCAGGGTCGGTGGAGGCACCGCCTTTGTGAAGTGGGACCACAGTTGCAGTGCGCCACTCCTGGGTAATGATCCAGAGGTAAGACTTTGATTAAACAGCTGTCCTAGCTGTGGGTTTAATTCCTCATTGAGTTCGTGGAGCACACAGCCGGGACACCATCAGGTCCCATGGATGCTGTGTTTTTGCTTTGGAGAGAGCAGTTCTCACTTGGGCGTTGGAGATGTTTGGGGGCTGCAATCGTTTGGTATAGATATCTCTCCTTTGGGGGGGAGTTTGCACTGAACCTGTCAGCCAGTATGTTGGCAATGTCTGTAGGATCAGTAATCTTCACATCATTTTGAACTAGTTCTGAGCATATCTGGGAGTTTCCTCCCAGGTTTCTAACATAGCTAAAGAAGGCCTTATGATTGTCTTTTGAGTCTTTAGCTATTTTTCTCTCGGAATTTGCTTTGGATGATTTTATGAGAGATCTTAGTTTTTTACTTATAGTGATCAAGGGTGTCTTACCTTTTAAGGATTTTGCTCTATTTCGTAGTAGCTTCCTCCTTTTGTTGTAGAGTTTGTTTATGGCTGGGGTCCACCAGACTGGACGCTTGCCTTTGGTACAAAGAGTCTTTGTTTTGCTTGGGATTGCCTTATCCATGCAGTCCTGCAGGTGCTGGTAGAAGGCATTTGTAAGTGATTCAGCGGCTTGAGTACTGTTTTCCACCAGCTCGGGGGCCTTAAAGGAGACCACACTAGTCTTTAGAAGTGTGAAGTCGGCTTTCGAGAAGTTCTTTACTGTGGTCTTTTTTATTTCAGGTGGGGGTGGGATGAGGACCTCCAGCGAGATTAGTTTGTGATCTGATCTCACCAGTGAGGGGTATACTTCCGATGTTGAACATTGTGCTCCCATGTTCGTGATGATGAGATCAAGTATGTTATCTCCTCTTGTGGGGATGGTGACTAGTTGTTCCATGGCATTTAAGTTTATGAATTCCAGGAACTTTTGGGCTAGGGTGTTTGGGCTTGAGTAGTGTTCCCAGTCTATATTAGGGTAATTGAAGTCACCTAGTATGATGGTGTTTGGTGATACATTTATCCCCTCTAGTGTTTTCAGGAAGGCCATGTGAGGTTCCTGAGTTTGTGAGGGTGGCCTGTAACATGCTACAATTTGCAGAGCAGTCTTGCCTATGGTTAATTGCACCTGGATGGTCTCTGATGCATCGTGCGTTGCCACCAGTCTTGAGGTGTGGGTGTCCTTGATGAATATGGATACCCCCCCTCCTTTCTTGGTATTGTCTGGATTTTGGGGCAGCTCAGGTCATCAGCTCATCAGCAGCTCAGGTCACTGACGGCAAGAGGTTGACCAGGTTAAATGAGCAGGTATGACCTACCCTTCACAAATGTAAACTGTGTGGGATCCTGAGTCTGCAGATTCCCATATCCATGTTTATTAGGTACATGATGACACATTCCATGCCTTTGCATAACAGACTTGTCAGGCAGTTGGGGGAGGGTGTTTCGCAGGGTCTGTAGTTACAGCTCATTTGTGGGGAGGGGTGACTGTAGCAGTGCACAATTCAATAGGGACATAGCCTGAGGTGAGGCTGTGCTTTAACAGGGCACACAGGTAAGGTGCCAGGTCACTCTGTAGTTCATATAGAACAAAGCCAGGGATATTCTCAGGTCGCACAGAGGCTGTATTCTTGGCCTTGGACAGTGTTGTTTTAACATGTGCTGCAGTAATACTGGGTGCCTGGCAGTGTACTGGTAATGGAATTGGTCCTCTGGGGGGGAGTGAGGGGTACTGTTTGCACTCAAGATGGCAGCCAGTATATTGGCATTATTTGTTGACTCATTCTGGGAGGTACCATTGTCTAGTTGCTCAGAACAATTCTTGGTATTGCCATGGAGATTCTTTACATAACTGTATGAGGCCTTGTGGGTATCTTTACTATGTGCTTCAAGTCTGTTCTCACAGCTAACTTTGTAGTATTTGATGAGGGATATCAACTATTCATTGAGGCTGATAAGGGTTTATTTCCTGTCTTGGGACTTCACCTTATTCCACAGCAGTTCCCTCCTTCTGTTGCACAGTTTCTTTATGGCAGGGGACCACCAGATCAGCTCCCTTTTTTTGGAGGTGAAGGTCCTAGTTGTATTGGGTAAGGTGGTATCCATACATTTGTGTACGTGTTCATAGTGCATTGTTGTTTGATTCAGCTGTCATGCAACTAGTCTCCATTTGCATGGCTGATGTGAGGTTAGCCACTTCTGCTTTTATGAGGCCATAGTTAGCTTTGGAAAGGCTTTTCATGGTGGTTACCTGTGCAGTGGGGGTAGGATGGCTGTGGATTTCCAAAGGTGATTACTTTCTGTTCATATATAACAAGTGAGGTGTTGACTATTGTCGCCCATGTTAGGAAGGACCAGGTTGATGTGATGGGCATGTGCATCGGTACATGAGTAGCTTTCCCACTTAATGGTGGGGTAGTTGAAGTCAACCAGTATGAGAATGTTAGGTTGGACACTAATATTCTCCAGGGTGTTTATGGACATGGAGTGTGCGTCTTGGGAAATGTATGGGGACCTATCACAGGCTACAACATGAACCACTGTCTTACCCAATGTCAGCTACACCTGCAGGATCTGTAATGCATAATGTTGATCTACCACTCTGGAAGTGTGTGCATCCTTTATGAATATGAAAATACCACCACCTTTGCAGCATTGGTCCACATTCTGTAGGCAAATATTGTGGAATTACATATAAGCTGGTACTGCAGGGGTGCTTCCTCCTGACTTTATCCTGGTCTCTGTTACAGCACAGATGTCATTGTTCCCATTTTAAGGAATACTTCCAGTGAGTGAGTTTCCAGATGTAGAATTCCAGTGTGCAGCAGCATGACCCTCTGAGTGCCATTTCTTTGTAGCTGTTATATATTTCTGTATATTTATGTATACACACACACATATATATATATATATATATATATATATATATATATATATATGTGTGTGTATTTATTAACCTTTCTATATATATATATATATATATATATATATATATATATATATATATATATGTATGCATATATTATGTGGATATGAATGTGGATGTATATCTCTCTATGTATATCTGTATCATGTATATATTTGTCCACATATATTCATCTCCATACATATATACATGTATAAATAGACTACCTGACTGATTCTACAGACTCTTTTCCCTGCTGTCAGATGACTGTACTAACTGATATGTTTGGGATGTCATCACTATTTTGTATGGCTCAGATGGTGTAGTGGTACATTGTTTCGATCATAGTTTACAAGGCTCTGGGTCCAGAACTTGGCAGGCCTTATTATGTTGTTGCAAGGCAGAAGAGTTCAGCTGTGGAGGATGGGATAAGGGCTATAATTACAAGAGACCCCTAGTTTGGGCCCATTTACACAGCCTTTGGTCAGATTTCCTGCAGTAAGAGGTTCAGAGTGTGGAACCAATGCCCGAATGCACTCTACTGTGTATATATATATATATATATATATATATATATATATATATATCTATATATATATATATATATATATATATATATATATATACATATAAACACACACACATATATATATATATATATATATATATATATATATATATATATATATATATATATATATATATATATATATATATATATATATATATATATATATATATATATATATATATATATATGTACATATATATATGGGTGTACCTGACAACACTAACACACTAAAACATCGACAACGAAATCACCGGCACCACAAAACCGAAAGTTCAGAAACACGAAACGTCACATACCCGACAAACCACAATCCCGACAGTCAACAAACAAAACAAATCCCCTGTCCAAAAAGCACACACACTACACAAGCACACCAAAAACCTTACAAACCTACACTGAACCTTACATACAGAACTATCTATGCACTAACCTTAACCCAAACTCTAACCATAAGGTCCGTCACTATCGCACACTCACCTAACCCATGCCCTAACGCTAACTCACTTAACCCACCCCTAACCCTACAGACCATCGCTATCGCTCACTTACCTTATCTGCACCCTAACCCTGACATCCATCCCTACCGCATACTTACCCACTAGCGCTCGTTTGACATGGTGTTCTCAGCGTCGGGATTCTCAACTGTCGGTCATCTTCGTTGTCGATCTTCTCATCGTCGGCGTTTCAAAGTTTCGACGTTATCATGTAGACCCATATATATATATATATATATATATATATATATATATATATATATATATATATACATATATACAGGTCACCATTGGATAATCGAAACACCGAAATGTCGACATTCATATAGCTATGACCATATGATCGACTTTCAGAATTTCGAACATCCGCAAAAAAAAAACACTACAGATTTCTAACACATTGCTAGTAGGGGGACAAGCCCTCTGCACCCCCTGTGGGGAGACCGCCCCCTATAACTTAACTGTACCAACTCCGAGATCGCACTACAGTGCAGGAGTGGAAATCTTTGCATTCTGCACTGTACTGAGATGCCGGTTCTGCTTGTCGGCATTGCAAATGTCGATCATATTGCCTCGGCCATATGAATGTCAGCATTTTGCAGTTTCGACAATGTGAAGGGGACCCATATATATATATATATATATATATATATATATATATATATATATATACACATATATATATATATATATATATATATATATATATATATATATATATATCTATATATATATATATATATATATATATATATATATATATATATATATATATATATATATATATATATATATATATATATATATATATATATATATATATATATATATATATATTTATATTTATATATATATATATATATATATATATATATATATATATATATATATATATATATATATATATATATATATATATATATATATATATATATATATATATAGATATATATATATATACAATTTCCGTACTGTTGAATGACTGTGCTGCATGATATGCTTGAGAAAACATGAGATATGTGTATGGCTTAGTGGTAAATTACTGTGGCTATGTGGCTATTGTCTGCAGGGTCTGGGGCTTGAGACTAGCAAGGGCTGATTATTCTGTTGCTGGTCAGACCAAGGGCTATTGGATACAGAGTGATTAAGGCACTTTTAAGCAGTTGTAAGTGAGTTTGCGTGGTGGTAAGTCATGCTAACTTCTTGTTAAATATGCTTATAGACAGCATTAAAAGTGCTTAATCTGTGTAGGCATTGCTTAGAGCCAAGCAAACAGGCTTAATCTGGCTTACTACTGCTTAAAAGAGCTTACTCTCACTTACCTCTGTGCTAATTTCTTTAAAAGAAAAGAAAAAAATGGGTGATAGGAAAGTGGTGAAAAAGGGGGCATGTAGAGGGAAAAACAATAGGAAAAGTAGATAGGAATGTGCAGGACCAGTGTAGAGAAGGTCCATAGCTGTCCATTTCTTCTACAGCAACAGCTGTGCATTTATACTGAATTTGGAGGTTTATTTGGACACTCAAACCCCTGAGAGAGGGGTGAGGACAAGAATAATGTGTTGTGATGCCAGTTAGACCAGATTACATGTGTGCAGTGTACATGTGTGTAAAATGGACAGCTATGTATGGGGTGAAATTTTTGGGGGGAACAGATTGCCTTTTTTAATTTTCTTAAAGTGAGAGTGGGATGTTGGGGAAGGATACTAGGTATATTTGCAGAGGTAAGTTGGGTAGGTAGGCAGACAAAACAGCATACAGCAGTGGTATATGACAGATGTGAGGGGTAAACACCTTGGACGGGTAGGTGTGTTTGGAAATTGGAAACCCATGAGCCCCCAAATGGAAACAGTGGGACTGAGGTCCCCACCCATTGACAGTCACCACTGCACCTTAATGCGCCTGAAGGGGGCTGTTCTGGGGGCTGAGCAGCAGGGGCACGCGACCCTCTAATTGTGCCACATGGCCCTCAAGCTGGCATAGCAGATCTTCAAACTCCTTTCGGAGCTCGCTACACACCAATCCCTGCGCCTGGCTTTGAGTGATAGTATCCTGTCCGCTTCCACTTCCAGGGGGGTGAGCCCCATCCCCTGAGGTGGTTCCACCTGAAGGTGGTGCAGGACCAGTGGATGAGGAGGTCCCAGGGTGGGTCCCAGATGTGCTGGGACCTGGTGCCATGGCCTGATGAAGTGGGACAGGAGGGTCCACTAGGACCAGCCTTCCCAAACCTGCTATGGTATTGCAGTTTTAGAACATAAGTGGGTTAGCAATAGTCAACACAATCCAGAAATAGTTATAACAGCATGCATAGATATTCTCATTAACCCAAAACAACAGATTTGGAACAGTTGCATAACAAATAGAACACATGCATATATGGAACCACAGTGGCCATTACAATGACATACAGGTTACATTGATAGCAACAGGTCACCAATGATAGTATTTTAACATGGAACATTAATAGAAACACATTTCAATATTTGTTGAACGATAGGACATATGTCCCAACAGTAGGTTTGGTGTAAAACATACACATTGATTTGTGTGTTTAGATTATTGTTGCAGATATGGTGGTGGGGAGGAGAGATGTCAATTAACAACTTGTATAGCCTTGCAGTACTCACAACTTTAATGGTCATTGCTCTAATCATTACTCTACAGGTATTATTACAATACCCTATGACCTTGGTTTGGACAGTGGTATGTTTGTACACAGTGTATACTTCAACTGTCTTATAGCTATATTCTACTTCATTACCTGGTAGACCTGTGGGGGAATGTTTGTTAACAGTACCTGACTGTTTCTACACATATTAACAGATTCCTAGTTAAAATTATGCATACAGCTTACTCCCCGGATTTGAACCATGGCTGTGTCTGCTAAAAATACAACAATTTGTGTTTCATCAGAGTGAGCTATTTAGAAATTGCTATAGTTTCCTTCAGTGATATATAAGTCTCTTGGTTGTACAGTCTGACCTTGTAATTACAACATTCTTATACAGACATTTCTTGATGTATTTTTTATGTAGCACAGTGTGAGAAACAGTGATTAACACAATAGTACTATGAGATCACAGGAGAGACATTCCCTGGCTTCTGCTTCATACTGGGAGCCCTAGAACTGGTCCTGCAGCAGTCTCATGTCATGTTTTTTTTTACCAGGAGTCCTACCATGACCTTGGACTCCTATATGCCCCAGCGCTGCACCCAAAAGCGCATGCTCTCTCCAACACCTGATATACTGCCTACAGTGGAGAGCTACAACCAGTTATGAGCTGTATTTTGCCTGCAGGGTTTAAATACATCCAATTTCCTGACCTTTGCCATGACTGGATGGTTTTGAAAATGCTGAGCTAAGCTAAGCTGCGGGCAAACCTGCTTAGCTAAGGTTGGCAGTGCTTAAAGGGACAGGTTCAGCATTGCTTACCAATAGGCAAATCCACTTTGGGCTATTCTTTGCTTAGTATTCATATGTACACAATGCTTACACCTGGTCAGCATAGCTATGCAATCCTTAGCATTGCTTATGTTTTATTATATTGGTCTAATACCTGTATGTGATTGCTTCATCATTCATTACATAGTATAGATTTATTTATCTTTCCTGACATCCCCCAATGTGCTGTTATTAATTTATTCTTGTGTGACTATACTGTTTGGGGCACTTGTGTTTTATGGGGGTTTCACTACTTTATTACACTGATACCTCACATCTGGGCCTAATACACTACTCTGGTTGAGAACAATATGTCACTTCCTATGTAACTATACAAATAAATTAGAATACAACAGGGAAGAGGTTTATTTACACATACAAAATGGAAATGGCTTTGGTGAGGCTCAAACCTTGAATGACTACATACAAAGTGCACGCTCTAACTGCTATACTATTGCACTTATGCTTATGTAGGATGTCTATTGCTTTTTAACTTATCCTGCCGTTTCAGCTGGGCTAAGTGTAGCTAAGCAACAGACACACCCGTGCAGCTACATAAACTTTATTGCATATCTCAAAAAAATGTTATTTGTTGTGTTTTTTTAATTTGTACCCTTCAGAATATCCATTCTAATGCTCAACCTGTTATTCTAGCAACTTTCTGGCTTTGTAGGGATGATTGTCCCTTATGGCTTTGTCCAGATTTCTTACCCTAACAGTTTGGGGGTGTTACGAGCATTCTCGCTCATTTTAAATTAACATACAGCAATTCTAGTGTGCAGGGGGCATGTGTATTGTCAGAGCACTGCTGTCAGACACACCTCCTGCACTCATACACAGACCTGTGTCCATTTTATAGCATGGCAGTGCACCTTCAGACATATGCATGACATGCTGCCATTCTAAACAGCCATGGTCGCTTCCGTACAGGAATAAATTATTCCTGCAATGACATTTGGTGAATCCAGCGGTTTATATTGATGACTGTAGTCTGTAGTGTTATGAGAATTAAGAGAAGGACTGTAACCATGACATTTGGTGCTTTAGTTCTGGAATAAATAATGCATCAGTATAATTTGACAGCAGTTGTGCTATCTTCCTGAAGAACTAAGCTTAACCAGCCTGGTCTGCAAAGCTATGGAAAGAATCATTATGAAACTCATAAACAGAGACATAGGGGACCTACAGACACTTGACCCCACCCAGTTTGGCTTTGTAAAGGGCAGATCCTGCCTTTTGAACCTGGTTGACTTTTTCGATACAGTCACTAGAGCCATTGTTGAGGGCAAAGCAGTCCATACAGCCTACCTGGACTTGTCTAAGGCCTTCGACACAATACCCCACTCAGGCATCATAGATAAGCTCAACAGCTTAAACGTAAACCCTTATGTCACTAGATGGGTTGAAAACTGGCTAAAGGACAGAACCCATAAAGTTAAAATTGCTGGAGCAATGTCAGACTCAAAGCCAGTCACAAGTGGTGTCCCACAGGGATCTGTCCTGGGACCCCTCTTGTTCGGCATTTATTTCTCAGATGTTAAAGCAAACATGGGAGGGTTGTGGCTGACAAAGTTCGCAGATGACTGCAAACTAGGCGCCATAGTCGATACACCAGTGGACACATACATCCTACAAAAAGGCCTCACAGAAACGGACAACTGGTGCCGGAGTCACGGCCTTAAACTGAATGCCAAAAAATGTATAGTCGTCCCCTTTGGGAAAAACAAAGTACCCACAAATTATCACATAGACAGCAACCCACTGAGTACGGAAAAAGTAATCAGAGACCTAGGGACCCAAGTCGACAGCGACCTCTCATTTGACACCCACGTTGCCAAAGTGGTTAGAAAAACATTCTACCTTGCACACCTCATCATGAAGGGATTCACATCCAGATCCAAGGATGTCATTGTACTCCTATACTCCTCCCTCATCAGACCCATGATTGAGTACAATGCCCTGTTTGGTATGTAACTCACCCGGCATTTGCAACAACTGGAGAGACCACAAAAGTACCTCACCAAGAGGATCAAGGGTCTCCAACATATGTCTTATTCTGCCAGACTAAAGAAACTCCAGCTCTATTCAGTAGCATACCGCCTGCTCAGAGGTGATCTCTGCTTGACGTACAAGGCCATGTCCAATTAGGATGTGATGGACATGCTCCACCTCAAAAAATCCAAATCCATCAGGACCATGAGAGCTAAAGACTTAAACCTCAGCACAAGTATGAATATGACATGCTGGAGGGATAGATTCATAACCCAGAGGCTTCCCATGCTTTGGAACAAGATCCCAGTTCATGTTAGGCAGAGCCCCTCACTGACTCTCTTCAAGAGAAATCTTGATGAGTGGATGGGTGATCGTAAGTTTACCCCAGGGGTCACATCTGTGTTACTACTAGACAGGGGCACAGTAAACTAATTCTGTTATATAAGGGGACCTTCATTGTGTCACTACTAGACAGAGACACAGTATTCTAAATCTATTCTGTGCATTTTTGTACCATTTTATGGGGTGGCGAAAGCCACATCACTATGGCTAGGCTTACAAATGCCCCAAGGCAGATAGCCTAGTACTAAATATGAAACTATGAAACTATACGATTTGGAGTTGGAGATGTCAATGCTGCTCTGAAACTCAGAATTTAAATGTTAGTTTCACCCTCACCCTCCATAAGCTGTCTTCCTATCCCTAGGACAGCTTATTGCCAGCCTCTCTCTGGTTCTAATTCATTTCATTTCATTTGCTAGCTCTCTTTAGCCACTTTATCTAGGTATTTTTTCATTATTCAATCTAAAATATATATTTATTTGCATATTACTTGTATTATCCTCACTAACTGTAACTTCCTTAGCTAAGCTATTTAAACTGTGCATCTTTTTTAAACAAAATTTATGTTGATGACAACCTAAACTCTGTAATTTTTATGCTTTTATTGTCAAAATGTCAATGGTATTTTTTGTTATTCTCATTACTTTTATTACTTGTATTGTAAACTTGTGAAGCTTTTCTTCGCTGGCCTCTGCTGAAAAAGGGCTATCAGCTCAGCTGGACTAACCCGGTCAACAAATATAAAATAAATAAATAGCTTATTTACACCCTCTATTACCAGTTTCAGGGGATTCAACTCTGTAACATTTATTTTAGACCACATAATATGTAAAGTCTACTTCCGTTTAACTTGTATGCCAATTGTGATGTGAAGAAAATGTGTATCGGAAGCCCAGTCCTGCATTAAAGCACATAATTAATTTACTGCAGGTGGATAACAATGGGGAAAACACACTATGAGAAGAAAACTAAAAACTTATCACTAACAGAAATGTATGTATTAAATATGGGCAGAGGGCCTGCGACCCATTTCTGTGAAGATGTGCAGACTTATTTCTCTAATAACCTGACCTGACTCTGTACACCTGAGCCAGGCATTCCTATCTGCCACTGCTGTGCCTTTTGTACTATAATCATCAGATCTGATGGGATAGTTTTGCTTACTCTGACATTTCAATTTATCAAGAAGGGCACATTCATTCACATAGTATAGTTTAAGATGCCTGGCTGCAGCTGGAAATCCAACAGGGAAGAGGTTTATTTCCATTTCCATTTAAAGGGCATTATGGTTGCCCATTTCTGAAAATTAACTGCTGCCCATTAGTGAGCAGAGACATACCTGCACACATTTATGTGCAATTTCTGCAAGCAAAATTGATATTATTTTATATTTCTGTTTCTCTAATTAGCAAAATAATACCCCTCTATTATAAAAAACAAAATTAGACTAGTTGATTCTATCACACCGTTTATATGAATGGTTTGCTTATCATACACCACATATTGATAGCTGGCAATACATCACAGTGCAGTGTTTGGTTTTGCAAACAAAACAAGAGCATGAATTTTCTGCTACATACATACTGAATGCTTCTAGTTTAGTATGTATATGAGTGCTGTCAAGAAGACAACACACATCCTCTCTCGCACACACACACACACACACACACACACACACACACACACACACACACACACACACACACACACATATGCGCATGTGCATGCCCATGCACACATCAGACAGATATGCAGTTAACAACCTTTCCCAATATTTTCTCCATGGGACTTGGTCATCATTCAGTAAAGACAAAGGACAAATCAGGATCAACTTTCACAGCACACACATTGCTTAGTCCTTATTTATACCATCATTCTAAACAGCACCTTATACATGATGTAGTAAAAAACAGCAGATCTCTGGATTATTCATTTAATTTGTACATTTAAAAGAAATTTCGCATAAAAGGTAAGTTATGAGCTGTGATAGTACCCGAGTTTGATAATAAGCACTGTTGTTTGTCTTATAAAACAGAGCCCACCATCACACATCATTGACTACTGCTAGCTAATATTACGAAAACTGCAAGCTTTAAGTATGTTGTAACAAAACAATACAAGCAAACTGGTTAAGATAACAGCACTTTACTATGATTTAAATAAACTGCCTGAAAAGGGTGGCACTTGAGGGATGTCTAAAATCAGGTATAGGTCTTGCATGTCTAATCAGAAAAACTGATTCCAAGAAGGTTATAGGTCTTGCATGTCTAATCAGAAAAACTGATTCCAAGTAGGTAACCGAATAAAAGGAGAGTCATTTAGAAGAAACTGCGAACCCTCCTTAAAAAAAAAAAAAAAGAAAGAAAAATGATGTAACTTAACTATATAATAGAAATAATGTCCTAGAGAAGTATGAATTATGAGTTAAAGTAATTTAAGTATATAATAAGAATGATATCCTGGAAAGAAGGAATTATGGCTAAGATTTGATCCCTCATACTGAAGTTTGTTTTCTCTTAGGCCTCGCCCTTAGATGAAATCTGGCAATTGGAAACAAACCTCACCATTACTCCCACTACTCTAGGGCATTATTTCTAATGATACAATAAGGAGAGGTGCAAGACCTTCATAACAATCAATCTGAATTATGCATTACACTTTCCAGCAAGGATTTAATTTCCTTTGTATCCTTGCTAAATGAGGGCCCACTGGAAGCTTGATAATCTTCTTCTATAGACTGGAAATTTCTCACAGAATAAGACTACAGTTTCAGAAACTGAAGTATGACAGCTGAATAAGCGGGGAAAAATTGACAGGCATCACTATATCTACTAAATAAACATATTTTGACACACTTGTGAATCACACTCCTATTCACTCGCCAAAATATCTCAGAACTGATTCATAGTACCATTAAGTAACTTGTATCCATTATAAAAGTATCAAAAAGAAAAATTCTCAAATATTTTTTTATCATTATCATCTTAGTTCATTAAACATCTCACACTACCTAATTTAACAGTGTACAGTACTTACATTCATAGGTTCATAGGTGCATAGGTTCATACTAGGCTATCTGCCCTAGGGCATTTATAAGCCTAGCCAGAATGTGTTTGGCTTTCGCCACCCATTTTACATTTATTTTGCTATGCCCTTTTTCAAGGTTAGTATACTGTGCCTCTGTCTAACAGTGACACAGAAGTGATACCCGGGGTAAACCTATGATCTCCCATCCACTCATCAAGATTCCTCTTGAAGACAGTCAGTGAGGGACTCTGCCTAACCTGGACTGGGATTTTATTCCAGAGTGAAGGGAGCCCCTGGGTTATGAATCTGTCCCTCCAGCATGTCCTATTTATTTCAGTGCTGAGGTTCAAGTCTCTCGAGCGTAGCTCGATGGGATTTGGATTTTCTGAGGTGCAGCATGTCCATTAATTCCGGGTTGGACATGGCTTTATACATCAGGCACAGATCGCCTCTGAACAGGCGGTATGCCACTGAGTAGAGCTGGAGTTTCTTTAACCGGGCAGCATATGGCATCTGTTTGAGCCCTTTGATCCTCTTGGTGAGGTACTTTTGGGGTTTTTCCAGTTGCTGCAGGTGTCTGGTAAGGTACATCCTAAAAGGGGCATTGTACTCAATTATGGTCCTGATGAGGGATGAGTAAAGAGGCACGATGACGTCCCCTGATCTAGATGTGAATCCCTTCATGATTAGGTGGGCTATATAAAATGTTTTTCTAACCACTTTGGCCACGTGGTTGTCAAATGAGAGATTGCTATCAACTTGGGTCCCCAGGTCCCTAATTACTTCTTCTGTACTTAATGGATTACCACCTATGTGGTAATTTGTGGGCACTTTGTTTTTGCCAAAGGGGATGACTATACACTTTTTGGCATTTAGCTTGAGGCCATGGCTCTGGCACCAGTTGTCTGTTTCTATGAGGCCCTTTTGGAGGATGCTTGTGTCGGCTGGAGAGTCGATTATAGCACCCAGTTTGCAGTCATCTGCGAACTTGGTCAGCCACAGTCCTTCTGTGTTGGCCTGTACCTCCGAGAAATATATACCGAACAAGAGAGGTCCCAGGACTGAGCCTTGTGGGACACCACTTGTAACTGGTTTGGAGTCTGACATGGCTCCAGCAATTCTAACCATGTGGGTTCTGTCCTTGAGCCAATTTGCAATCCATCTAGTGACATAGGGGTTTATATTTAAGCTGGTGAGCTTATCTATAATGCCCGAGTGGGGTATTGTATCGAAGGCTTTGCGAGGTCCAGGTAGGCTGTGTGGACCACCTTCCCCTCGTCAATGGCCTTGGTGACTGTTTCAAAGAAATCAACCAGGTTTAAGAGGCAGGATCTGCCCTTAACAAAGCCGAACTGGGTAGGATCCAGTGTTTGTAGGTCCCCAATATCTTTATTTATGAGGTCCATGATGATCCTTTCCATAGCTTTGCAGACCAAGCTCGTCAGGCTTATGGGGCGATAGTTTCCAGGATCCGTTGAGGCACCACCTTTATGGAGAGGGACCACTGTTGCTGTACGCCACTCTTTTGGCACATATCCTGTAGTAAGGCTGAGATTGAACAGTAGTTTTATGTTTGGGTTTTGCTCTTCTTGGAGTTCATATAGGACACAGCCCGGGACACCATCTGGTCCCACTGATGCTGTGTTTTTTGCTTTGGAGAAGGCGGCTCTTACCTGAGCATCTGAGATGTCGGAGGGCAGCACTCTGCTGGGATAGATATTTGCCCTTTTGGTGGGGGGGGGGAGAAGTTTGCGCTGAACCTGTCAGCTAGGATGTTGGCAATGTCTGTGGGTTCAGTGTATTTTTTGTTATTTTGGACTAATTCTGAGCATATCTGGGAATTACCACCCAGGTTCCTAACATAACTAAAGAAAGCCTTGTGATTATCCTTAGTGTCCTGTGCAATTTTTCTCTCGAAGCTGGCCTTAGACAATTTTATGTGTGCCCGTAGTTTTTTGCTAATACTGATCAGTGATGCCTTCCCTTTTTGGGATTTTGCTCTATCAATTAGTAGCTTCCTCCTTCTATTGTATAGTTTGTTTATGAATGGGGTCCACCAGACAGGACGTCTGCCTTTGGAGGATTGGGTCTTGGTTTTATTTGGGATCGCATGATCCATGCATTCCTGAAGGTGTTCATAGAATGCGTTTATAAAGGATTCTGTGGTCTGGGGCTTTGAAGGATTCCACCTCAGTTTTGAGGAGTGTGAAATTTGCTTTAGAGAAGTTTTTCACTGTGGTTTTCTGGGCAGGGGGTGGGGTCGGGATGTGAATATCCAGTGAGATTAGTTTATGGTCTGATCTTACCAGTGAGGGATACACTTCTGGTCTGGAGCATAGAGTCCCCATGTTGGTGATGATCAGGTCCAGTATGTTTTCCCCTCTTGTGGGAGTGGTAACAATTTGTTCCATAGCATTTGAGTTTATAAATTCTAGGAACCTTTGGGCTAGGGTGTTGGAGCTAGAGTAATGCTCCCAGTCTATGTTTGGGTAGTTGAAGTCGCCCAATATAATGGTGTTTGGAGAGACCTTCATATTTTCCAGTGTTCTCAGGAAGGCTGAGTGGGGTTCCTGGGTTTGGGAGGGTGGTCTGTAGCAGGCTATAAACTGATAGGCAGTTTTACCCACTGTTAGTTGCACATGGATAGTCTCTGATGCTTCGTGCTTTGCCACCAACCTGGAGGTGTGGGTATCTTTGATGAATATCGATACTCCCCCTCCTTTTGTGGTTCGGTCCAAGTTTTGGGGCCGAAAAGCATGGTATGAGGTATAACCTGGTAGTGCTGGGGTGCTCTCGGGAGCCCTGAACCACGTTTCTGTTACTGCACAGATATCGATGTTCTCCATGCTAAGGAGAGTTTCGAGTGCGTGCATCTTGAGGTTTAGACTTCTGGCGTTGAGTAGCATTACTCTTAGTTTCTTATCTCTTGTGATACCTATGGAGGTGGGTTTGTCTTTTGAGCCTTGCCTAAAAAAGGCACTATGGGGGTAGCAAGAGCCTTTGCCAATATCTGAAAGCCCAGGGGTGACAGGTACAAGCCATCCCTAGCGAAGCATCGTGGCTTGTCGAGCTTATCATCCCAAGCTGACAGGCATTGGATCCCCTTTGAATGACACCAGTACTTAAGCCAATTGTTGAAATTGATCATCTTGTCTTCATATTGTGGCATCATTCTTGGTGAGGGTAAGATGTTACTCAAGGTCAGGGTCATACTGGCCTGGGCTACATGCTCAGAGAGCTCCTTTATGTCTCTTTTCATGTAGTCCAGGGAGGTACATCTCAGGTCATTTACACCAGCATGGACAATGACTGAGTCATATTTGTACTTGCCTTGGAGTGACCTGAGTGCTTGTGTTATGTGGCAGATCCTAGCGCCCGACAGGCTGCTCACCGTGACCCTCTCCTTGTTCAGCCTGGTGAGTTGGACGTCAGTGTGCCTGACGATAGAGTCACCTATTACAAGTGTATCAGGTGTGTTGTTTAGTCTTAAGGGCTGTGACTGTTCGGCACACTGGCTTTGTGAGATATGTGTTGCACGTGTTTTGTTTTGGGGTAGCGGCTGCTTGGGTGTCTGCTTTGGAGGTCTCTGCTGCTTTGGCAGATCTTTATTTAGAGCCTCCGAGTATGTTTTTGTGTGATTATGTGTTTGGTTTGCTGTCGTGGTAGGTCTATGTGAGACTGGAATTGTAGTGAGTGTGGTTTCCTTCTCCTCCTGACTGGTTATGCCAGTACTGAGTTGAGAGAACTTAGCCTCCAGTTTGGCTGTATGGTTGCATCTCTCACATGTGTTGGAATTTGTTGGGAGGAGGAAAGGGTTGTCTGTGTACATGAGGCAGTTGTAACATTGCCTCAGGATTCCCAGATTCACCAGCTGGACCAGAGAGGAGATTGACAACTCACCTTTGGACATGCTAGAATAATATTGGGAATTCCTTAATAATTGAAAACCAGGGCCAGTGGGGAGTGAGGGTGTAGTGCTTTTTATTTTTAGTGCTGACTTATATAATTGCTTTAGTGAGCAAGTGCTAGGTAACTTAAGTGCAATGTGTTACAGGTAACTTAAATGCAGAAATGACAAACAGTAACTTTCTTTCAAGTGAAACAAGGAAATAAGTACAGTAAGCAATGCAGATATCACTAGTGATCCACAGAAGCGCTGAGAAGCCGTGTATTAGGTGGAATTAGCGGTACAGGGAAATAACAAGCAAACAAACAACAAGCATATAAACAAAGCTAGATTCAGCAGGCCTGGATCTAGTCTATGCTACAGCAAACAAGGTATACCAATTTCAGTAAGATACAGTTCAAATATTCAGGCACTATAAACCTTTAACCAGAAATGCCCAGCTCAGAAGGGCAGAGTCCAGCCTCTTCTCCCACAAGAGTGCAGACCACAAACCTTCTTAATGTAAAATCCAGTCATGCTTCTGCTACTGGCATACCACCATGCAAGCATTGGGAATACAACCTACATGAAAAAAACTTTAATAAATATATAATAAATGTTTTTGTTATATAATAAAAATAATTCTCTGCATGAGTGGAAATAATTGTGAGCTTTACTGCCACCTAGTATGAATATTTAATTCCTCATGCTTCAACCTTGAAAATAATCTCACCAGTCAGGAATAAAACTTTCCATAATTATCAGCCCTCTAAGGCTTTATTCCTATATCACAGTCCTTACAATGCTTCTGAAGCACAGAGTAGTATTCATAGTTAGAAGGTTTGTATATGTGCAGCGGTTATCTGTGAAGATCGTAGATGTGCCTATATGGAAATACCCTTTGAGCAGGTGTTGTGAGATGACTATGGCAATGAGAAAGCCTGAGCAAGGGATTGCTTACCTTTTGAAAGATTTTAGAATGGATGTAAGTATACTTCAGTTATGTGGGAAGTACAATATTAAAATGTAAAGTTTTGGATGATCTCGGATTTTTTTTTTTTTGGAAATTGTGAGCGAGCGTGACTGTGAGCAAGCAAGCTTGAACTAATGGCATGCAGCACTCAGCATAGCCATGTAAATTAATATTTTAAATTGTTTTTATACGTTACTGAACTAGATTGTGTTGCTGGTGTGCACCTGAATCACATTACACTTGCTGTTATATTTTTGTATTAGTTATTTATTTATTTATTTATGGAGGTGGTTGTAAACATAAACAAAAAAAAAAATCAGTTCTTATTCAACAGATTGCTTCGGTGACTGATATATATTTTTTTTATTTCAGAAGCATGTTTTACTGTTACCATATTCACCAGCAACCTCTGTGAGCCTGACCAGTTTTCTATGTTGCTGGGAATGACTATGTTCAATGTCCTCTTCAGCTGCATAAAGTAATAAAACATAAAGTTGCTGTGAAGAAGACACTTTCTAAATTCAGAAAATAAGAAGTTTAACTACATATTCTTCAGTAACCTCTGTGCTGGTTATTCAGTTGCTACTTTACCCCCTTCCCTAGGGTGTGGCGGCTAACTCTGGTCTGTCATCTTCTATGCTTACCTTGATTGCACAGTGGGACCACCCATGCATCAGACTTGACGCAGACATCCAAAAATAGAAACTGGATGCTTTCAGTTGCTATTGCTCAGCACTGCTGGGCATTGCACAAACCCAGTAAGTGGGGCTGCCCTACACACGTACCATCAAATTAACAATAAATAGTAAAATGAGGACTCTCAGTAGCAAATCCTGTGGTGACATGTGTAGAGTGCTGGACAGCAGTACAGAGGGTTTTAGTCCAGGTTATGTAAACTTTATTTATACTGTTGTGACATTGCAGCTTATACAAATAAAGTGTAAGAGTAACAAAATAACCATGCAGTAGTATTGGTTGCAAGTTAGTTTTGGATACATTTGAAAAAGGTGCGCACCACTTAGCCTCACACAAACTAGTATACATGTTTTATCACATCTGGGAGATGTTAAGCAGTGTGCAGCTTTTTCATCTGTATCAAAATGTAGACAGTGTGAATTCTCAGTAAGTACAACTGGTGGGAAAACATGCTATTTGAAGGTGAATAGGCAGGAGTTGTACTATAGACATTTTGAGATCGAACTTGTGCAGCAATGGCAGATGTTGGTGAGGGATTGCATTTCAGAACACAAGGCTGGGTGTCCAGGAGTCCAAGGTCTTTATTGGGCTCCTGGTTAAGGACCATGGGCCCTGGCTGCTGCAGGAGAACTACACTGGCTCCCGGTATAAATCAGAAGTCTGGGATAGTTTGACCAGGGCCCTTACTTGATGACTGGTATCCCACACACTGGGGAACAATGTCATCACTACTATGAGAACCTGCATCACAGAAAAAGGGATACCCTTGATCGCAGGATAAGGGAGTGTCAGGCAGAGTACACCCCAGAGATGTGTATGTATGCTTTGCATGTATTACTTGTAAATAGTCAAGCTGAATATGATAGAAACTGGTACTCATACTATTTTTTTCTTTTTCCATTTTTCCACAGCCACAGAAGACAGGGCATCAAATGTGAGGACTCATGCGAGGTGATTGGCCAGGATGCAAGAAGCACTTGGTAAGTAAGCATAATTATATAAAGTACTGTTATCACATTAATAGTGATGGATTAGTTGCTATAGCATGCAATTGTATGAACTTGGGAATGCATATTTGAACTGTGCAAGCATGTATACATGCATTACTCTATCATAGCTTTCAACTCTACATATTTCTGCTGAATCCCCACATTTAAGAATCACTGTTTTGGTCTGTTCATTGTAGGATGTATGGTTGTCTGGAAAGTAATTTATATTGAAGTCAGTAAAGAATGGATATTAAAATGTATGTTAACACAAATCCTGTGCAACTATCCACGTATGTAGCAGCAATATTTGAAATATGTTCCTAGCTATGGGTAATTGTACACCCATTACTTATAATATGCCACGATATCCTGCTCTAAAAGGTGGAGAGGTATGGTCTGTAACACAAAGCAACAGTTGCACATTCTCAGATAACAGCAAACATGAGTCTATAAAGTGTAAAAGGAATGAGTGCTTGTTGTATTCTAGAGGAAAAGTACAGTATTACAGTAGTCACTGCTTGTGGGTTCTAGTACCACACTTCTCAAATGTTAAGCTCAGTTGATTACAGTACTGTTTTAGGCTGTCATCAATAAACAGTACAATACTGTTAAGTAATCATTATCATTATAGCATTTGAAGGGCATACTCCTAGATCTGTGTCTTGAATAGCTTGCTGTCAAGTATAATGCCTTTACGTGTATTCCATGTAATAAAGAAAATTCTTAGCAATTGGCAATGTCAACAGTTGAATGTAACACAATAGAATACTTTAATTGTAGAAAGCATTGTATATTATCTGTGAAGTTACTAATGTTCCTCTTTTTTTCTCTCACACCACCCCTTCTCTTATTTTATTTATTAATAGATTTCTTATATTATTTTTTATTTATTATTTATATAATCAAATTACTTATTATTATATTGTTTGGTTTTATATCTTATTTTTTATTTATTATGTATAATTCTATAATTCTTTGTTTTGAAATACATTTTCATTTTTATGATTTATCATTTTCTTCAGAATTATATTACTGGAAACTTTTTATACTGTTTTATAATCATTTATTTATTTTTTATAATTTTCATTTAATTTGTTTTATGTTTTATTTACATTTTGGTTTGAATTTTATTTATGTCATTATTACAGTACAGCAGGGTAGGCTGGTTCCCCGTGATCCGCCTACACTCACTCCAAGGGCGGAAGACTGAGGCCCATGACTTCTGGGCTGCAGCCTGGCAGCACACCTCCTGCTGCCCCTGCCCTACCTGGACCTTCAGGTAGTTCTGCCCCAGGGACCAGACCTGTGGTCCCCTCTGGGAGTAGAGGCAGAGAGGGTGGATACATCACCTATGCGGAGTTGCCAGCTGTGGTGCATAGGATTGTGCACCACACTGTGGGCACTTGCCTACGCTGGATGGAGAGCCTGCTTTCTATCCTGGTATGGCAGAGTGGCCATAGACGCAGATGTCAGCCACTGAAGCCAATGGCACAGTGATGGGACAGTGCTGACAGTCCAGTGTGTGAGGACTTGAGTCACACTGTTACCATGCTGTTGTCCATGGGACCTCAAACTCCCCACCCCCACTCCAGTCAAGGTGCTTACCTCCCCTCTTGTGAGCTTCACTGATCCTGTCCTTTGTCTCGTGCATCTTGTCTGTCTGCAAATGCTTCCTCACCTTCCCAACTTGCCTGGCCCAGACTTGCCTTTGTCCCTTCCCCAACATTCTCTCTGTAAAAATAAAGGGGGGGCACCTATCTCAAAAAAAAAAAATGTGTCCAATACATAGCTCTGCATTTCACATACATGTCTACTTGACATATTTAATTTGATCCAGTTGGCTCCTCAATGCAATTATGTTGTTGTTACACCTCTCTGTGGAGGTGACAGACCAAATTCAGCTATTAAATTGTACATGCGCCCAGTTGTTATTGTTGTAGAATTGGATAGCTATGGATTCCTACACTCTTCTTGTGCATTCCTGCCTTCTTTTTAATTTGTTTTTCCCCATTTGCTCACCATTTCACCACTGTCCTTTGTGCTATGGGAAACAATAAAATGAAATTTATTAATACAGATATTATCATATCATTACACAACTGAGAATATTACTGCATCATGCATCAGAAAAATACATAAGATATGTGAAATACTAGGCAACTGGCATAACTAAGGGTGACTATAATGTGAGGTGGGACACCACTGAAAAAAGTGAGATGCCTGCTGTAGTAGAACCATGGACCTTATACATGGCAGTACAACACTTACAGCTGTTGCCATGGAAGGATTAAAGAATACATGTGTATGTTTAATTACATTGCAATGTAATATGAGGACACATTAGTAAAATACAAATTGCAGTCCTTGTATCAGAAACCAGGACCATGTGAACTTCAGGCCAACAATTAACATCGTCAGCCACAGGAGAAGTTACATGAAGGTTTACTACATTAATGTTTATCCTGAGCTGCTCACTGTTACACACTGTGCAACAGCACTTAGCAGGTGTGCACTATGCAGACTGACATTAAGTGAATGCATCCCACGTCTATTTTAAGATACCTAGCTCCCATCTGCTGCCTGGCTGGTCCACTTCTACAGTTTGTGCATTGCTGCTGTGCATACAAACCAGCTGTGTATAGCTGATGTAATTTGTGCTACTCGCAGCTATGTGCAAACTCCAAACTTTGAGATAAAAAAGTGATAATAGGCAGAATATAAAATCAGTGTATCACATACACAACTAGACTATGTAACTAGACAGTAAATATCCACACACAGTTCTACAATACAATTCACCATCCGATGCACTTGTCAAACACAGGATGGCTGGCTTAACTCTGTGGTTCACACATACACCTTTGTAGCAAGCAGCAGTAGGCATCCAGCACCATACCTCTCAACGTCTTAGAGCAGGGAATCTGGACAAAGGCACAATTGATGAGGGGAGACAAAAGCCTGTAAATAGGGAACTCTTTAAATATTGCTCTTACATACTTAGGAGGTAGATAGAATAACAGGTTATGCATTACATGACTGTTCTGATAGATATGAAATCTGAAACTCAAATGTGTGCTATCAGTCCCTGACCTCAGTTCTCAATGATTTGCCAGTAATTTGACAGACAACCATAACAGTGTCAGAAATAGACCAGATATATGACTCCAACATCTGGGCATTCTGTGAAAATATGTACAGTTGAGAGGGATGTTCAGCACACAACCAAACTGAAAATAATGTACAGTCATAATAAAATATTGCAAGCTACCTGTACATGTTGTGACATGCTTCACTTTTACATTACTGGAGTAACTGATTACACAAACTGTTATAATGTTTGCTTGCAAATATACAGCACTATTTTGCATGTTTGTGTTTCTTGTTCATTCATCATTTATCTGTCAAGTAGTCTGGGACATACAGTGTGTACACCATTCAATATCATTGCATTTACAATGTCAAAGGATGTTAACTGGGACTAATATGATATGTGGCTGCCAACTAAGGAAAGACAAGTTGGATGTCACAAACAAGCACTGACTGTGCGTTTCGGGGTGGGGGAGTAAAGATGTGTGTCGTATGATTTAGTTATGGTTGAGAACTGTCATCTGTAATGCAATCCTAGTACAGATGTATAGTACTGTCAGAGGATGGTTTTAGCCTCCTAGGTGTTGAGTCAGTGTGCTATGGCTTGTCTCATAGCTAGTGCAAGGACTTACTGAGCATGGCTATGTCTGCCTACAACCACATCTGATGCTGGTTCCTCCCCTAAGTCATCATCGGCCTGTGGCTGTGGTGACCTTGGCATTGTCAGTAAGATGGGTTCCCCATCCTCTTGATGATCCTGTTGCAGCTGTTTCCACTATATTAACTTGGGTAGCATAACAAATACCATGAGCATTGAGGGACATGTTGGTGGATTGGAATGGTGCCCTTGGTCAGATATATGTAGGCACTGGCAATGTGAGTGCAATAGCTGAAAAACATATTGTATGGCATTACCGGTTGGACTGTGTGTCTTATTAGATCATGTGTGTGTGTGTGTGTGTGTGTGTGTGTGTGTGTGTAACTATGATGGGTTTCCTCAGCCATGAGTCTAGTGCATAGCATGCAACCACACCTGGTGCAGTTGGGGAATGTGTCACATATGGCATTCCTACAACTGCAAGGATTAATAGCATACACATTCCACATGATTCCCATGACATTACACATGATTTGGCAGTTGTTCAAGTGGTAGACCTTATGATTAATGTAGACCAGTGGTGCACAACCTTTTTGTGGGGAGGGTCACTACACAAATTCTTTATGACCCTGCTGCAGTTGTTTCCACTATATTATCTTGGGTAGCATAACACATACTATGAGCATTGAGGGATATGTCAGTGGATTGTAATGGTGCCCTTGGTCATATATATGTAGGCACTGGCAATGTGAGTGCAATAGCTGAAAAACATGCTGTATGACATTACCGGTTGGACTGTTTGTCTCCTTACAGCATTCGCGTGTGTGTGTGTGTGTGTGTGTGTGTGTGTGTGTGTGTGTGTGTGTGTGTGTGTGTGTGTGTGTGTGTGTCTGTGTGCATGTGTGTGCGTGTGTGTGCGTGTGTGTGCGTGTGTGTGTAACTATAATGGGTTTTTTCAGCCATGATTCTAGTGCATAGCATGCAAACACACCTGGTGCAGTTGGGGAATGCATCACATATGGAATTCCTACAACTGCAAGGGTTACTAGCACACACATTCCACATGATTCCCATGACAAAACACATGACTAAGCAGTCGTTCAAGTGGTAGACCTTATGGTTAATGCAGACCAGTGGTGCACAACCTTTCTGTGAGGAGGGCCACTACACAAATTCTTAATGCATATGCCGGCCATCTCAAAACATAGTAAGTCATTACGAGTTAACAATGGGTACAGGTGACTGGCATTTTTACTTAAGACAGCAGTCATGAAACTGCCTATTTTTGGGTCTATATTAAAACACCAAACTTTCAAAACTTCGAGTGTTCTAATATCGAACCCTAGTCAACAAAAATTTAAAACATCAAACATACAGAACAGCGAATTTTTTCCTAGGGAAAAAAATTTCTGTTCCAAAACACATACACACAATACAAGCACACCAAACAAACAGCAATCCACACACATACACCTAAACTCTTACACCTAACCCTACACTAAACTATACATACACCACTAACTATCCACTTACCTTAACCCAAACCCTAACACTAAGGTCTGTCACTATCACACAGTCACCTCACCCGCGCCCTAACCCTAACTCACCTACCCCGCCCTAACCCTCACGTCCACACAATCGCACACTTACCTGACCCGCGCCCTAACCCTAACTTACCTAACCTGCCCTAACCCTCACGTCCACACAATCATGCACTTACCTGAACCCGACCCGTAACTTTCCACCACAGTGCTAAAAATACCGAAGCAACAGAAACGGACAACCAAATTCTTTCCCTAGGAAAAAATTTGGTTTTCTGTTTCTTCGATCTTTTCAGCATTCGCTGAAAACAGGTTGATATTAGAACACTCAAAGTTTTGAAAGTTCGGTGTTCTAATATAGACCTCTATTTTCTACATCAACTTTGCATTTAACTTTATTCTGGCTTGCAGCCATGACTTATTACAAACTCTTGCAGAAAGTTACTACTGTTTACAGACTACAAGTTATAAACTACAAAGAATAGTTACTTCCGCAGTTAAAATTAGAGGTGTGTGCAAATGCAGTCAATTAGGTAAGTAAGCACGTGCTGGAAAGTTTGCATGACTGGTGTAAGGCATAGCATTTTTTCACTTTTTTAAACATTTTTGGTTTCTCTCTGGGGGCCGGATGGTGTTAAGTCGAGGGCTGAATTTGGCCCCAGGGCCAGACATTGTGCACCACTGATGTAGACCCTACCCTGTTCCCCAGATGTTGTTCCATTGCGTACCTGACTGTGATGTATAGCACACATTTCTTGAGAGTAGTACAATATGTGTAACATTTGTAGCATACTTGTGATCCTCACCTCTGAAATTGTGTTAAAATATATGTCCCCCTTGCCATGTTGTAGCATAGCATGCAGAAATGTTTGGAAGATCCCGGATGCTGATGCCTATAAAACACTAAGCATGTGCCCTGGTAGTCTGTTAAGGGTACCTGTGGATAACATACTAAGTTTAACACATAGCATGTATTCCACTGGGCATGAGTTCCCTGCGTTTGGCTCTGTATCTGACTCAATGCTGGCAGAGATCCCACAGTTCCTCTACTGTGTTATTGGCCTGCCAAGTCCTCACCATCTCTGTCTATGACTATTAGCAAAAAAAGCAGCAGCAGCAGCTTCAGCCTGTAGCACACATAAATGTATGTAAACTGCAGCTGCTACTAGCAATCTGTCAGTGCTTGCATTGTATCTGTACTCCACTATTTCCTCAGTGCACATATAAGAAAGGGCAAGGTGGATACATTAACGCCTTATATTTTGTTGAGTAGCTTCATGGGATTGGTTGAGTAGCATGCAATTCAGCAGTGCATGCTGCAGTTAGCATCTCTGAGGCAGAGACTAGGTCAGGTGCAATCAATTACTAATGTACACTGTTATAAAAAGGCAAATATGAAGCTAGGCAAACCAATGTGGATGAGAGCTGTTTCAGAATTTAAACTCAGTGACACATTTATTTTCGAACAGTATATTTTGACAGAGGAGTATTGTATTCCATGAGGTATTTATTCATTTTGCTCACTAAATAATGCATATGTTGGAATATATGTAGGAATGATGTGGACTAAATCAATAAGCATTTGTTAGAACTGTACTCATGAAATGTCTTCATTTACCAGCCATTTGAGAAGTACAAAGGATGTAGAGTTGGCTGAATGTCTAATGCTGTGTGATAACTATGCTACAAATTACTACAGCACTCAACTTTCCTCACTTGTCTAGAGGAAAACAGTTTTTAGTACTTAATAAATAAGCACCTATCTTGGCATGTCTAAGGGTCAGCTCCCGGTGTTTTCTCCTGTCTACCTGATGAATCTGAGCATCTTGGGGCAATGCAGCAATTGCCTCATGTACACAGACAACCCTGCCCTTCTACCACCCAATACTACAACCTGTGAGAGATGCACTTATATAGCCAAACTGGAAGCAAAGCTCTCTTCACCCAAGACTGGACTAGACAGTCAAGAGGAGAAGGTAAACACTTGCACCACACCACACTCATCACATAGTCCCTCAAAACCTACACCAACAAAACACACACATAGAAAAACAAAACACACACCTACATTCGCAGAGGCTCTCAATAAAAATCTTCCCAAGCAACAGCAACCAACAAAGCAGAAACGCAAGCAACCTCCACGCCCAACACAACCCAAATGACACATAGTCCACAAGCTCAGTGTGCCACAGAACCACAGCCCATAAGGCATAACAATGTGCCCAACACTCTAGTCGTAGGTGATTCTATAGTCAGGCACACTGATGTTCCACTCACCAGGCTAAACAAGGAGAAAGTTACTGTCAGCTGTCTGTCAGGTGCCAGGATCCGTCACATAACGCATGCACTCAGGTCACTCCAAAACAAGTACAGATATGACTCTGTCATTGTCCATGTTGGTGTGAATGATCTGAGATGTACCTCCCTGGACTACATAAAAAGAGACATGGAGGAACTATCCAATCTTGTAGCCCAGGCAGATATGACCCTAGCCCTGAGTAGCATCCTGCCATCACCCAGAATGATACCATACTACAAGGACAAAATGATTGACTTCAACAATTGGCTAAGCTACTGGTGTCATTCTAAGGGGATCCAGTATCTGTCTGCCTGGGATGACATGATCGACAAACCATGATGCTTTGCCAGAGATGGCATGCACCTGTCACCCTTGGGATTCCGGATACTGGCTAAGGCTCTTGCCACCCCTATAGTGCCTTTTTTAGGCAGGGTTCAAATGACAAATTCACCACCATAACAGGTACAAGCAAGCAAAATCTGAGGGTAATGCTACTCAATGCTAGAAGTCTAAACCTCAAAATAGACTCACTCGAGGCACTCCTTAAAATGGAGAACATCGGCATCTGTGCAGTGACAGAGACCTGGTTCACGGCTCCAGAGAGCACCCCTGCATTACCAGGCTATAATTCAAACCACAACTTTCGGCCATCTAACCTGGACCGAAACACTAAGGGCAGAGGCGTGTCCATATTCATTAAGGATATCCACACCTCCAGGCTAGTTGCTCAGCATAATGCATCCGAGATTATCCAAGTGCAACTAACTCTGGGGAATACCGCAATCCAAATTGTAGCTTGCTACAGATCCCCCACCATGCCCCAGGATTCCCACTCCTCACTTCCTGATACACTGGAAAATATTAGGGTACAACCTAACACCCTAATAATGGGTGATTTCAACTACTCCACCATTAACTGGGAAAACTACTCATGTACCAACTCTTGTGCTCAACGTTTTCTGGAATTCATAAATTCCAACGCCTTGGATCAACTTATGCACACCCCCACCAGGGGCAGCAATATCCTAGACCTGGTCATTACCAACATGGGCAACCGGTGTTCCACACCAGAGGTCAGTTCCTCATTGGTCAGATCTGACCACAAGCTAATCACCCTAGACATCCACATCCCACCCCCACCCCCCACCCCCATTAGGGAAACCACCGTAAAAAATTTCTCCAAAGCCAACTTCACGCTTCTTAAGACAGAAGTGGCAAACTTCATGACACCCATAGTGATGGACAATAGAGGTACGACTGCTAACTCGTACATAAATGCACATTATAAGCACTTACACGAGTGCATGGATCGTGCAATCCCTAAAAGAACCAAGACACTCTCCTCCAAAAAAAGGAAGCCAGTCTGGTGGTCCACTGCCATAAAAACAAACTCTACAACAGAAGAAAGAAACTGTTGCAAAAAAGAGTAAAATCCGATGAATGGAGGAACTCTCTGGTCAGCCTCAGTAAGAAGCTGAGATCCCTCATAAAATCTTCCAACGCTAGTTATGAAAATAAAATCACCACTGACTCTAAAGACAACCACAAAGCATTCTATAGCTATGTCAATAATCTCAATGGCAACACTCAGATCTGCTCTGAGTTACAGCACAATGGCACTAAATATACAGAACCAACTGATATTGCCAAAATCCTGGCAGACAGGTTCAGTGCTAACATTACCCCTCTCTCATCCCCTAAAGGGCCCATCTCTATATTGGAAGAATGCAAAGTTCCTGTAATCACGACTGCACAGGTAAAAAGCACACTTTCCAAAGCCAAGAACACAGCATCCATGGGACCTAACAACATCCCAGACTGCGTTCTACATGAACTACAGAACGAACTTGCATCTCACCTAAATACCATGTTCAATCATAGCCTCACCTCAGGCTTTGTGCCCACTGAATGGCACACAGCAACGGTTATCTCACTCCACAAAGGGGGAGCCACCATGGACCCTGGGAACTACTGCCCCATTAGTCTGATGAGCCTAGTCTGCAAGACTATGGAATGTATCATCATGGAACTTATAAACAATGACATTGGTAATCTCCACACTATAGACCCCACCCAGTTCGGGTTTGTAAAAGGCAGATCATGTCTCCTAAACCTGATAGACTTCTTTGAAATGGTCACCAAAGCCGTAGATGAGGATAAGTTGGTTCACACAGCCTATCTAGATCTCGCCATGGCTTTTGACGCCATCCCCCACTCTGGAATTTTAGATAAACTCACTAAACTAGGTATAAATCCCTATGTCACAAGATGGGTTGCCAACTGGTTCACTGACAGAACCCACATTGTGAAAGTAGCAGACTGCAAATCCAACTTCAGACCAGTGACAAGTGGAGTGCCACAGGGTTCAGTCCTGGGTCCTCTCCTGTTTGGTATCTACTTCTCTGAAGTACAGGCTAACACAGAAGGTCTTTGGCTAATGAAGTTCACAGATGACTGCAAACTAGGAGCCATAATCAAAACTCCTGATGATGTGGACATCCTACAATAGGGCCTCTCTGAGACAGATGCCTGGTGTCAAAGCCATGGCCTCAAGCTCAATGCAAAAAAGTGCATTGTCATCCCTTTTGGTAAAATCTCTGTACCCATGAACTACCACATAGGCGGTAGTCTACTTAACACCAAAAGTATGATAAGAGACCTTGGGACACAGGTGGACAGTAGTCTCTCCTTTGATAATCACATCGCCACAGTCGACAGGAAATCCTTCTATGTGGCAGACCTCATCACAAAAGTTTCCGATCCAGGAAATTGTCCCCGTCTACTCATTACTCATTAGACCCATTATAGAGTACTATGCCCCTTTTGGTATGTACCTCACAAGACATCTACAACAACTGGAAAGGCCACAGAAATACCTCACAAAAAGGATTACCAGCCTCAAACAGATGCCCTATGCAGACCGTCCCAAAAAACTCCAGCTTTACTCCATCACGTACAGCCTACTCAGAGGCGATCTCTGCCTAACATACAATGCTATGTCAAACCCAGAGCTGCTGGATTGCTACACTTAAAGAAATCCCAATCCCTCCAAGCTACATGCTCTAGGGACCTAAACTTTGTCACTTCAATAAACAGAACATGCTGGAGGGATAGATTCCTGTCCAGAGACTTCCCATACTCGGGAGCAAACTACCTATCTATATCAAACAAAGCTCCTCATTAGCACTCTTCAAGAAAAATCTTGATGATTGGATGGGAGATTGGAAATTCACCCCAGGGATCACTTCTGTGGCTGTGCTCGACAGGGGCACAGGAAAATAATTTTCTTGGGTGGTGAAAGCCAGGGTACCTTTTGGCTAGGCTTATATAGGCCCTAGGGCCAATAGCCTAGTACCTACCTATGAAACTATAAACCTATGAACATGCTTCATGGATAGGTCTTTTGAGAGCACTTTTGAATTTATATTGTTGTTTGGTTAGAACATTTAACCCTTAGCCTGTTATATTGTTTTTTTTTTTGTTTGTTTGGGGGGAGGATGAGTCCCTGCTGTGGTACAAATCAGAATGGACTCTTTTGTTGGGTGTGTGAGCATAATTGAGTATCTATTATGGCACAAACAAGGACATGTTTGTCATGCTACTCTCCTTGTTTTGTAGCCTTTATGTTATTTGTTGATCACTGTTAAATCTTTAAATTGTAATCAAGTGGTGAATATTGAGAATCTTCATGTACTGCCTTATCTGTACACAGTTTATTTATACATATGTGATCCTTATATGTGTTATCATTGTTTTGTCTTTCAGAAAACAGTATGCCCACATGGTGTAGGCCCTCATTTTCAGAGGCAGAGAATGATCTCATTACTGAAGCATTAAGGCAACATCATGTGGTCCTGACATCCAGGGAACAGGCCAATATGTCACAACCTGCAGCCCCGTGGGAGAAATTGGTCTAAAATGTCAGTGCTACTGGGTGACAAATCCCAGCTATGAGCAAGTGTGGCACAGAGCCATGGACATGATTCATGCTGCTGAAGTGGCACATGATCATCAGGTCACTGGCGGTGGACCTGCAGCAGAGCAACTCCTCACTGCCAACGAGGAATTCCTGGCAAACATTGCCACACAGGAAGGCACCCAGCAGTCCATCAGGCAGTACGTTCTGGATGTGTGTGCCACTCCTGCATCTCAGGAGGAGCTTCCAGTTAGGCTTTGTTGGATCTTCAGTAGAATACTGTTGCATTCATTGTGTAATAGTGTTTATAGTTTTAATTTGTGGCTGGTTATTTTTTTTTTTGTGGAGATATTTACGATAGCTGCAGTTTTAAGGTCATTTAAAGGTTCTCAGCCACATTCTTGTTAACATTGCAGGTACTGTAGATATAGATCATTAAAAGTTTTACCTCCTATTATACTGTTAAATGTGGTGCTGTTACCATTACCTCTCCCTTTGTTTTTTTCAGGACCATCATGAATCCACAGATCTAGGACTCCTGCAGTTGGTAAGCAGAATACATATATGTCTGTAATGTAAAAATATCCCAACATATCTGCTAAAGTTTCATCTCAGGCCTGCTGTATGGATTGCTGTACTGCATAATTGCCAACTGTACAGATATTTGCAGAACATCCAGATGTGTGACTCATACCTCTGGCCCATATTTAAGATCATAGTGACTGAGCTGCAAACTATTGGCAAGTCATTAAAGATTGGAGACATAACTTAATAGCAGAGATCTCACCTGCCGATTGCATATCTATTATAAATGTCATGATGAAGGAATATCTGTTATTCTATGATCTTTCTAGGTTTGTAAAGCAATATGTCACAGTGGTGCCTGTTCCTGGGCCTTTGTACACATATTATTTATGGTTTTGTCCACATTCCTTGCTCTAAGAGGTTGGGAGGTATGAATGCCTGTAATAGTGACAGTAGTCTAAATTGCTTAACATATATTGCAGCACAGTAGTGCAGATGTTAATGTATTCCTGATTTCCTTCCTTTTATCACAGGTGAACATGGAAGTGGTTCTTTGTCCCCTACGCCACCTGATGTCAGTTTGTTGTCAGACTTTGATAATGATAGTGGCCAAAATGAGGCACAGCTGGGGATTGGAGGGATGATTCTGACACAGAGGTTGGCATCAGCAACCCACTTTGTTATCACCAGACACAGCCAGTATGCCTATGCATAACCAGTCCACTGAGGCCACAGATATTGGACAGTTGTAGGGCGAGGACATTGATCAGGGAACTGTGACTACTACTGTAGCTTCAGTGACTGCAGACACTGGCCATAGCCAAACTGTTGGCAAGGTGCAGACAGGCAGATTGATATGGGTGCTCAGAGGATGCCTGCTTTCCCCTCCCCACCCTATTGCAGGTGTCTCATCACTTGTCACTTGACGTATGTTTAGGGCCATCATGGAGGCACAGGCACATTTAAAGAGGAACTCAGGGAGAATGCTCAAGGTTATAAATGCAGCACAGTCTTACATCCATGACTGCTTTGTTTGAATGACACATTGGAATGGGATATATCTGTGAGGGAGCACAGTATATCTGTCATGGAACATACATTGCCAGTGATGGAGAGAGATGTATCTGTCTCTACAGCATGTCCTATGTATGGCATAGTGTACATTGAGGTCCCTGGAACATGTAACTGGTAATGTGCAGCATTGTCATCCCATTTTGGCCACAGATAACCTATAAGGCATAAGCAATCCACCTCAAAGCTATCTATAAGATACTGCACACAGTGACAGCTATGTCAGTCTGCCCACAGAAGACACATGTAGGAGACCCTCTGATGTACTATTACTCAGACATGTCTGAGGTCTGTCAAGTTGGTGCAGGTGTCTCGTACAATACATATCAAGTGGAGGATTATATTCATTACTACTTCCTATGAGGGATGGATATAGGGCATTGCTAACATTTACTGTTATTGATGTAATGCCATTGCTAATTAGATATAGGATGTAAACTGTCTACCTCCCCCTAGCAGACATAGGTTGCAGTTGACGTGTACCAAGAACTATCAATACAGGTGTGAGGAATAGTGTACTCATGGTTATTTTGTAATAAGCAGGTATATTTATTATTACCACAGGATATGCTGATTTATTCCTGTGCAGGTCATGAAACACCCATGGCTTTGTCAGCAGTCAATAGTGCCATAATCAAACATGATGGGCCACAGCACTAACACGTCTGTTACTATACAAGTAACATGTCTGCTGCTTGAGGTGAAGTGTCACACTGTGATTGAATGTTGCTGGTCTGTGATCCCATTTGCAAACCAAATGAAACACAGGATTCAATATTCACCTTGCTTAGTTCCCCACTGAGGACAAATGTTGGATTGTGATGAAGGTCTTGGCCAAGTTACAATAGTATGTGTGCACATCTCTGATGTGTTCTATTTCTCTGTTCACAGTCTTGAATCTCACCAGGTTTTGCAGCCACAAGATACCCTTGGGTACACCTAACTGGAACACATCTAATGTTTAGAGGTCACCTATTTCCCTGTGTCTGAGATGCATGCAAATTGTATCCATTGTTGTATGGCAGAAATTGCATAAGGTTATGGCTCTATAATTACACTTGTCTTTTGCCAGTCATGCCTTGTGTGGTTGGAAAATGGTCACTGTATTCCATTCATTGTGGAAAACAGCAGTATTCAGACTGTGGTTGAATATGGTGCCTAGGGGAGTAGCTCACTGTAGAAGCAAAGGAAGAACACAGGTCATAATTCCATTTGGTCCAACGATGACTGTACTCCTAGTCTTGGAGAGAGCAGTGATAACTTTGTCATTGTAGATATCACAGATTGGATGTGATGTTGCACACGTGGTTTGTACTGTGTGTGGTGGTGGCAGGGGGGGGGGGCACTGTTCAGCCAAACGTGTCTGCTAGCAGGTTTGGGAATTACACTGGGTCAGTGTGTGTGCTACCATATACAATTTGATCCAAATACTTCTGAGTTATATCAGCTTGATGATGTGCATGAAGAAAGCCCTCTGGTTATCCCTGGATATGTTGTCACGTAAAGTCTTATTATGGTTGCTCTGTGTGGGCTCTTGAAGGTGTCTTATTTGTATGTTTGTGCGGATGAGAGTGGCCTTACACCCCTGGTTTCTCAATGTTGTATTTGTAAACAGCAGCTTCTTTCACTTACTGTGTAATAAACTAATAACTTTTACAAACTAAGAAAAAAAGAAAAAACGGAGGATACAAATCACGCCAGCCAAAGGATTCCAAAGATATTTTTACTTATGCTTAGTTAGCGCTTTCATGCAAACCATTGCTTGCACTTCCTCAGACAAAGCAAGATTAAAACACATTGCAATTTATATTTACAAATGCTAAAGCCAAGCCCAAGATCAATTAAATAATTTACTTGTGCTTAGATAAACCAGCCATTTACCAGCAGTACTTAACTAGTTAAAGCTACACACATAAATAAAAAGAATACATATGATATATTCTATTTTACTAAACCAACTACCTAACGTTCACTTTAAAAATAAATACCAAAGATTCTTTACATATATTTATATCCTAAAAACTACAAAGCTTTACATTTTTATATATATATGTGCATATGTACACAATATTAGAAATACTAACATGAAAATACTTGATTTTCGGGATTTCCCAAGTTCAAATATAAACATACTTAGGAAAAAATATATAATTAATGTATATAAAAATAAGTATGTATATATATATATATATATATATATATATATATGAAAAACCAACTATCTCTCCAGGGCTTTGATATTAAGTAAACATTTGATAGAACACATGTCATTAATACCTGGATAAGAATAAGCGTTGGTTTTTAGCTGCCAAAGGAGTTCACGTTCTTGTAATCTTAAATACCATGGTCCCCCTCTAGGGTTCTTATCAACCTTTTCAACAATAATAAACAAGAAACTATGGGTGTTGTTTTCCATAATATGCTTAGCCAAGGCATTAGATAGATTTTGCTTGGATATAGCATATAAATGCTCGTAAATTCTATTTTTTAACAATCTTTCGGTTTTCCCGAAATAATAAGCTGGACATTCCTTACATTAGGCAAGATACACCACCCCCTGACTCTCACAGTTAAATTTACATTTATATAGTATTTTGTGCCCCTGATTGTAAAATTAGAACTTGTATGTATATATTTACAATATTTACATCTACCACACTTGAACATACCTTTGTTCACGCTGTATGGTTTAAGAGGGTATTCTACCACATTATTAATAGAAGGACCTTTTTTATATACTACTCTTAGTTCTGGGCCAAATAACAAATTTAACTTCCTGTCTTGCATAACAAATTCCCAGTTACTTAATTGATCTTGGGCTTGGCTTTAGCATTTGTAAATATAAATTGCAATGTGTTTTAATCTTGCTTTGTCTGAGGAAGTGCAAGCAATGGTTTGCATGAAAGCGCTAACTAAGCATAAGTAAAAATATCTTTGGAATCCTTTGGCTGGCGTGATTTGTATCCTCCATTTTTTCTTTTTTTCTTAGTTTGTAAAAGTTATTAGTTTATGGCTGAAAGCAACGGCGGGGTGCAATCACAGTCTCAGGACTTATTCGATTCAAATCCAACTGGTAATGGGATCAATCGTGATGAAGACGCAGTTGGTTATCTCACAGCCTTAATTCAACAAATGTCAAAAATCAAATGTTTACTTAATATCAAAGCCCTGGAGAGATAGTTGGTTTTTCATATATATATATATATATATATATATATATATATATATATATATATATACATACTTATTTTTATATACATTAATTATATATTTTTTCCTAAGTAGGTTTATATTTGAACTTGGGAAATCCCGAAAATCAAGTATTTTCATGTTAGTATTTCTAATATTGTGTACATATGCACATATATATATAAAAATGTAAAGCTTTGTAGTTTTTAGGATATAAATATATGTAAAGAATCTTTGGTATTTATTTTTAAAGTGAATGTTAGGTAGTTGGTTTAGTAAAATAGAATATATCATATGTATTCTTTTTATTTATGTGTGTAGCTTTAACTAGTTAAGTACTGCTGGTAAATGGCTGGTTTATCTAAGCACAAGTAAATTATTTAATTGATCTTGGGCTTGGCTTTAGCATTTGTAAATATAAATTGCAATGTGTTTTAATCTTGCTTTGTCTGAGGACTTACTGTGTAATGCAATCATGACACACACAGGTATGATGTGTATTTTACAAAGGATCTTTGAGCCTTTCAGGAACTGCTGTTTTTATATATCTGTGTACATGTGTAGACAGGGCATCATGGAGTAAGGTACTGTAGCTGTCACTGACCTTTGTGGAAACTGTGTCTTGGAAGTATTTTAAACCATCCCTTAGAAGTGTGTAGCTACCTTGGATGATGATTGTGAACCTGACTCTTCCTTTGGGGAGTTCAGTAGCTGTATCTACTTCAAAACATAGTGCGTTATGATTGGATTAACAGTCCAAACACTACACATGTGCCATTACATTGTTCACTCATACTGTTGAGGTACAGGTGTGGAATATGAGATAACCTTGTGGAGTGTTGCACTCTTTCTTCCATAGCATTTCAGTTCACAAACTCCAGGTAATATTGTGAGGTGAGTTTCTTGTCCTATAATTATTCCGAACAGTGGATGCATACTTTCACTCAACCATGCCTGGGGTTATTTTACTCTACTGTAATTGTCACATGTAGTAATATATAGGCTGTGTGGCCTTCTGTATTTATGGAGGGTGACCTATTAATGGTGATAACAGGAAGGCATTTCCTAACCACAGTAGGTTGGACATAAAATAACTCCATATAGTCTTCTCTAGACAGTCTTGAGGCATACTAATCTTTATTGTAAATACATACGGCACCTCCTGTGGTACACACAACTTCCATTTGCTGTGTGGATGTTTGGAAGGCTTTGTAACCTTGCAAGGGAAAACTACATACAGCTGCCTTGAAGCAGGTTTCTGTCCCTGCACAGACATCAACATCTTCACTGCGAAGAGTACTTACAGAGAGTGAGGCTTCAGATGTGAACTCTTAGGGTTTAGCAGCATGGCCCTCACTTTGTTGGAGGTGTACATTTCCACATTAGTTTTTCTGCTGTTGTGACCTTCCCTAATAAAGAGATTATGGTGCAGTCAAGTGACTTATGTCTGGCAAGCAGTTTGCTCTATCCACCATGTCATCACACACTGACAGGTCCTGTATCATTGTACTATGACACCAGAAACTTAGGCAAGCTCAGTGAATCTGTTGTTCTTTATATAGTGGTATCATCCTAGGTGAGGGTGTACTGTTGCTCAGACATAGGGACATATCTGGTGGGGATCCATTTTTAGATAGCTCAATCATGTCAGTTTTCATATATTTCATATAGTCTGTCTCAAGTTGTGCATACCAAGATGAAGTATGCTGGAATAAGAGAAGGACTTGTTGTTTAGAGACCTGATTGCGTGTGTGCTGTGACTACTATGTCTGCCACACAGCTGACACTAAACATATCCTTGTTTAAGCTGCTGAGTGGGGTATCTGTATATCTCACTATACAGAAAACTGTTATGAGAACCTCTGGCATACATGCCCATCGCCTTGAGCACTTCTGTGGTGAGACAGTGGTGATGATATGTCTGATGTCTATTGCCTGCTTGTAGCCTGATTATGTTTAAGATGTCACTGCTGTTTATGTTGGTTTGTAGGGAGTACCTCTACACATGATGTTTTGTGCTAGGTGCATATTATGAGTAGGAGTCGAGGTGTGTGAGCAGACAAACTTTCTAGTGTTACCCATCTGGAAGTTAGAGACCACTGATACCAGATCCTTACTATATGTGGAAAACTTGAAATTTGTAATCCAGTGATGTAAGGGATACAGGCTATTCAGTGCACATGAGGCATTATATGCACTGAGTCAGGAACTCATGTCATCTATCCTAGCAGGGGAAACAGATGGGGGAACGATAGTTAATGGGAGGTTTGAACCTGGTGTATATGTGATCTGACTGCCATTTTCAGGTGACTGTTCTATGGGGTGTACATTAGGATGTCCTTCATAAGGTGGATCAATACCTCTGTTATTGATAGGTAAGTGGGTAAATTATTGCTTGTTATGCAGCAGAGGTTCAACGGTTAGATCTGTTCTGCTACATAGGAGCAGCCAATTGTATTTGAAAGCAAGTGTATTGACATCTCTGCATATATAGGTTCATAGTTTAGTACTAAGCTAACTGCCCTTGCAAGCCATTTTAAGCTTAGACAATTATCCCTTGTGAGACTCAAACCCTGCACCTTGTGTTTGTAAGGCAAACACCTTAGCCATTAAGCCACCCTCCCACCCTTATGAGAGAAAAGGGTTACAGCCTCTGCACACAATCTAGAGCAGGTAATACAAAGACACAGTGTTAAATCCCAAACTGAATTCAGACACAATTACTGTCAATTAGATACTCCTACTGTACACTTATGCCACAAGTGTACAGATGGAGTTTCTCCAAATAGAGATGTCATTTTCTTTTACATATTCTTTTTGGCAGTGCCATTAGGGTTCACCACAGCAGATGTTCTACTTCCATGTCTAACCTTCCTCTGCATCTTGCTCTGTCACACCAACAACCCTATTTTCTTCTTACTTGGCAGGTTCATCCTTAGCATCCTTCCCCCAATGTATCCAGTGTCATTCTTCAGCACATGTCCAAACCAACACAATCCCACCACTTTGTCCTCATTTCCAAACTGTACAACCTGAGCTGACACTGTAATATGTAGACAATACTCCTGTCTATCTTTGGCCCACACAATGCAAACCATAACATCTGGTACTCTGCCAACACCTGTTATGACTCCTGCCTTTTTGTCAGTGACAACATCTGTGACCAATATGACATAGCTGGTCTCACTACTATCTTGTAGAACCTCCATGTCAGTGTTATTGGTATCCATCTATCAAAGATCACTCCTGACACTCTTCTCCACACAATCCACCATGCATGCTGTCTCTTCTACACCTGTCTTCCACACCCACCATTAATCTGAATTGTTGGTCTAGAGTATTTCACATCATATGCCTTTACCAACTGTACTCCCTGCATTCTAACCATTCCTATATCCTCCAACTCATTCACACGCATATATTTTGTCTTAGTGCTGCTGACCTTCATTCCTCTCCTCTGTAAATCATATCTCCACCTTCCCAGGGTCTCATACACCTGTACACTATGCTCAATGCAGACTACAATATCATCTGCAAAAAACACAGTCCATGGGGACTCCTATGTGATCTAATGTGTCAGCCTGTACATCACCATTGCAAATAGATGTCATGATATTTGTACATACAATAACAGTAATGTCACTGCTGTCTGTCTTATATAGGATGAGGTGACATCTACCTGTCTGTCAGGCTAGTGTGTGACTATGGCCTTTTGTGACATATACATATCCAATAATCTGATATAACTGATGACTTCAGCAGTTTATGTGGAACATAAAAGGACAGTGTCCCTCAGACTGCTGTAAAATGCTCTAGGTAACATCCACCAAAAGCTCATGCACATGCAAACACAATTGACTGCAGTCAGAATAGAACCCCCCCATGTAAGTTTATGAACTAGAGATCAAAGTATTTAACATTCATCACAGCGCAAGTCTGAGTTTAACAGGACTGCAGATGATCATATGGTAGATGACATCAGCAGGCCACATGGGGGACAGAAGGTTGGAAGCCTGTCTTGACTGAGTGTTTCTGCAAGCACCAAAACAGTGAAAAGTCATGCTATTTGTGAACTAATGTATGGGATACACACTTCCACTTCCATTTATACATACACACAGTAAACTGCAGTGAGGATAGAACCACTACCTATCTAGATTTATATAATACAGAATAGAGTACTTAACACATGCTCCACAGTCTGAGTTTAGCAGAACTGCAGGTGATCTTATGGTAAATTACATCAGCAGGCCACGTGGGGACAAGATGTTGGAGGTCTGCCTTGACTGGGTGTTTGTGCAAGCACCAAAACAGTGCAAAACTGTGCCATTTGAGAACCCAGTGTGAGATACATAATTACACTTCTATTTATACACTCACACAGTTAACTGGAGTGAGGATAAAACCCCAACCTATCTAGGTTAGCATACTATAGAGCACAGTACTTAACAAATGCGCCACAGCACACGTCTGACTTTAGCAGGACTGCAGGTGATCTTATGGTAGATGACATCAGCAGACCACATGGGAGACAACAGGTTGAAGGCCTGCTTGGCTGGGTCTTTGTGCAAGCACCAAAACTGTGCAAAACCATGCCATCTGAAAACCCAGTGTGGGATACCCATGTCCACCTCCATATATACATACACAGTTGACTACATTGAGGACAGAACCCCTATCTATCTAGGTTTACATACTACAGTTCAAAGTACTTAACACATGCATCATAGCACAAGTCTGGATTTAGTAGGACTGCAGGTAATCTTATGGTAGATGACATCAGCAGGCCACTTGGGAACAAGAGGTTGGAAGCTTTGACTGGATGTTTGCATCAAAGCAGTGCAAAACCATGCCATTTGAGACAGGGTGGGATACACACTTCCACTGTTCTTTATGGAAACACACACACACACACTCACACACACACACACACACACACACACACACACACACACACACACACACACACACACCAAGTTGGCTGCAGTGAGGATAGAATCCATACCTTTCTTGGTTGGTATGCCACACACATGTACCCCAGCACAAGTTTGACTTTAACAGGACTGCAGGTGATCTTATGGTAGATGACATCAGCAGACCACATGGGGGACAATAGGTTGGAGGCCTGCCTCAACTGGATATTTGTGCAAGCAACAAAACAATGGAAAATCATGCAGTCAGATTGGGATACACACTTCTACTTTACTGTGTACACACAAACATAAACACAGTTGACAGCAGTAAGTTTAGAACCCCTACCTATATAACTTTATGGCCTGCAGACTAGAGTACTTAATGTATGTGCCATAGCACAAGTCTGATTTTAACAGGACTGCAGGTGATCTTATGGTAGATGACATCAGCAGGTGACATGGTGGACAAGAGTTTGGAGGCCTGACTCAATTGGTATTTGTGCAAGTACCAAAACAATGGAAACTATGCCATTTGTGAAGTCAGATTGGGATACACACTTCTACTTTTGTTTATACATATGCACACACACACACACACACACACACACACACACACACACACACACACACACACACACACACACACACACACACACACACCACGCACACACACTTGACTAAAGTGACATTAGAACCCTTACCTATCTAAGTTTTCAGACTACAAATCAGAGTACTTCATGCACGTGCCACATCACAAGTCTGATTTATGTAGTACTGCAGGTGAACTTGAACTACATGACATAACCAAGCCATGTGCTCGACAACAGCTTGGGAGACCTGCATAGTCAACCTTTGCCTCATAGTGTTATCTGAGACTAGTAGCGTAGCACATAAATACTGTTTAGTAGTCTAGTTTATTTATTTTAACATTTGCTTACCAGGAAAGTCCGACTTGGACTAAAGCCAATTTTCAGTGGAGGCCCAGGGAGAAATGCTCCAGACACATGTCTTTGTAATGTGGGAGGAAACCAGAGCATCCAGAGGAAACCCACACTAACATAGGGAGGACATGCTGACTCTGCACAGAAAGCACACCAGCCAAGAATCTAACTGGTGAACCTCTTGCTATTAGGCAACAATGTTACCGCTGTACTACAGCTTCAGCATAGTTGTGTGACAACAGTACCCTTATTCAGCCTACTTGTCTGTTTGCATTTGGATGAGTAAGCCTGTGAACAACATCAATTGGCCTTGCCCATGAGGGAGAACACAACATCATATATTACAACTTGTACAGGGAGTGATATATGTGTGGAAAACTCAAGGTGACCTAGGGTTGTTCTGCTTGTTGCTGTCATTGCTGGTGAGGAAACAAAGGGATGGCTTGTCAATATATGTATATATACTTACATTGTGCCCTCAATTTGCAATGTTTCCACATGTAGTCTTAGGGTAAACATGGTGTTTGAGAATGATAGAACACCATGCCTTTCAACTGTTCAAATTTTCACATAATGTCTAAATGATTACTCATGTTTGTAGTCTGTTTCACACAATATTGTGATTTTTCTGGAAAATCAATAGCAAATCATTGATAAACAAGGTCAGTAAATAATGGCAGACATCTAAATTTCACAAGTCATTTCTTCAATAAATTTATGGAAATGCAACACCTGTTAATCTATCATCTTTCCAAGTTTGTAAGTGCAATATTTAAAAAGTGTCCCTCTTTTTGGGCCTTTATCCCCATTAATTTTTGTATTGTCCTGATTTCCTACTCTAAGAGCTTGATAGGTATGAGAGCACTATGGGCACACATGCACACACACGCACACACACACACACACACACACACACACACACACACACACACACACACACACACACACACACACACACACACTCACACACACACACACACACACACATGCACTCACACATGCTCACATACACATACGTATATGTGTATATATATATATATATATAGAGAGAGAGAGAGAGAGGGGGTGAGAGAAAGAGAGTGAGAAAGAGAGAGTGCTATAGTGTGAGAATCATCAGATTTGTGTTATGGTAAAATAAGTACACACATATGTTCCTTTGCCTTTTTTTTATACTGTTTACGCATCGGTAAGCAGTGCACATTTGCGAGGCGCATTGCTTACATCTGAATTGCACTATTATGCCATATATATCTTCTACTACAGCCAATACCTATCCCTAATCCAAGCTGGGATTTCCCGATTACTAACAGCATTGAGTGAATATATCCGGTGTCTGTGGCTGGCTGTCAGACATCCTATTTACTTTTTCGCTGTTTTTGCACTGCTGCACTCCACACAAACCAGCTAAGCCTTATCAAAAAGGTTTTAAACATGTGAAACATTGTGCAAATGTGGAATTAAGACAAGACAAAGTTGATAACAGTATAGGACACATAGTGACACTTTGTAAAACACAACATATTGCTGGTACACATCCAAAACCTCTACTTATATCAGGATTCAAACCCTCAGCAGCATTACAGCTTCATTACACAGTATGGCTGCCTTAGTCCTTTTGGTCACAGAAGTGGCTTGATAGAACAGGGGTCATTCATCACACAACCACCTGCACAACAAGTACACTGCTATGCATGAGTTACCTAAAACATACAATGTATGATCAAATCTACAGTATTCTCCTGGAAATGTGGGGGATAGTAATTATGACAAACCTATTTACCATGGGTTTGAGGGCAGCATAGATGAGTTACTGTTATGGCATTTATAAGGGGACACCCCTGTTTTGGAGGGGGTGGGGGAAAAAGCCACATTTACTGTTAGGATACAGACAAGTCTAAAGTCAGAAACTGCAATGTGTAGTCTCACTTTCTAACTTCTGTCTCGAATGATGTACCAGTAATCTGTTGCAGTCGGACCATATGAAAGTTTCATGCATGATGCCTACTAATTACAAATGGAGACATACTAGTAAAATAGTGTCAGTAGTCACGTTATTTAATTTTCTATACAAATACATCACTATTTACTTGCATACTGTACCAAGTTCATAGATATAAATGATATGTCATAATCCTCAACAAGACAAAAATGTAGGTTAAGGACCTCCCTTGCAAATACAGCTGTTAACACAACTGCAGTTTAAGGCTGACTCTGTCTGATGCAAGCAGTGCGCAGCTACTGGTTCTTTCTATAAGGTGTCTACTTATACATGCTTAGCAGAAAAGGTTTCTAATGATTTTACTCTAAATTGACTGGGAAAAAAAAGACTTAATACTGTTCCACAACATTTAGTGGAATAACATTATATCACACTGGCAGGAACTAAAAGTCCCTACATTCATGAAATGTATTTAATTTTAAATGATTCATACATTACTAATTCCCTGAGTCTACCTTACAGAAGAAGTGGTAACAAACAATGGTCTTTGCTGGCGGCATGGATGTCCATCTCCCAATTATTTTCATCTTTTGAGAGAATTCCAGTGTGTACATGGAACACAGAGAATCTAAAACAAGTAGCCATATGAATTACAGGGGACCCACTGCCACTCTTGGATGATATTTTGCTCTTGACTTATTTCTACTTCATGCTAAGGCACTTCAGCTTCAAATACATTTGAGAACAAGTGGATGAAGAGAACGATATCCGTACTGCAGTCATCTTTAGGTCCCTGTCCTACTTTATATTAGCCATAATGAAACTCAGACATAATTACTCCCATCAGATTTTCCAAGAGTTGGTTAATGATAAGAATCATCTTACAGAATGTATTTGGTGAAGCAAAAGCTCCCTTCATTTAAGGTTCATTTGTCAAGGGAAACATCTGTTGCCCCCTTCTCATACAAGTCTGTGAAAACACAGCATCTTTATGTAACCTTTTCTGTTTTCCCCCTGTACCTGCTGACTATCAAACCTCCTCAATAGACTAAATCTCATTTTTTTTCATAACAATTGATGAAGGCTTTCATTTAGGCATGCATGAGAATTTCTTGCATTTAGTCATGCAGAAGGGTTGCTTTTGTCCTGAACAGTATCCCAGCACTGAGAAATTACTTATGATTTTTCACTGTGTTTCCTTCTCCATATATTCTACTTATAGGCCAGGATTCAATAAACTCCATGTATGCTCCATATAGAGCCTACATGAAGGGTATTTATGTACATGATATTGGGCAGCATGCGGCAGTGCATAAACATATTAATGAGGTGCAAAGTGCCTAAGTGATGTTTTGCAGCTCGTGCCAGTACTGTGGGCCACAAAACCTTGACATCAACACAGATATTGAGCCCATGTAAAGGAGAGCACAGATGGTCTGCCCCGCCTCCAAATGAACAGTACACTTTATGTCATGCAGACCATTCCTCTCAACCTCTTAGAGCAAGACATCTGGACAAAGCCATAAAAAATGAGTGGAAAAAAGACCAAAAATAGGCTCACTTTTTTAATATTGCTCTTACAAACTTAGAAAATTGGTAGAACAATGAAGTTTGCAGAATGCAGCTCTGCTGCCATGCCCCTCATGGAACATACACATTGGACGTCATGCAGATCTCTTAACGTCTTAGAGCCATCTGGACAAAGCCATAAATAATGGATGGAAAAGGGGGCCAGAAATCAGTTCACTTTTTAAATATTGCTCTTACAAACTTAGAAAATTGATAGAACAAAGAAGTTTGCAGAGTGCAGCTTTGCTACCATTCCTCCTAAGGAACAGTACACATCATAGGTCATGCAGACCTCTCAACCTCTTAGAGCAAGACATCTGGACAAAGCCATAAATAATTGGGGGGAAAGGGCCAGAAATGGGTTCACTTTTTAAATATTGCTCTTTCAAAATTAGAAAATTGATATAACAAAGAGATTTGCAGAATGCAGCTGTGTTGTTTTGCCCCCAAGGAACAGTACATATCATAAGGCATGCAGATCTATATTAATTCCATGAAACACCTATTCAACAAACACATCTTCAGCAAACACCAGATGCCAAAATTCACTTCAGTGAACCATGGTATTCTGCCCACGGTTTGCAATCACTTGGCCCACCAACCATCCAGAACACACAATGGACTAAATCAAATCCACCCAAGTGGGGGTCTTCACCCCCCATAACCCCCCAACTTTATATACCAACTCCAAGATTGCACTACAGTGGGAGAAAACGGCAAAGTTTAGATGATGGCCAAGTGTTTACAAACACTGGAAAAAATTCCACATTTCGCTGAAGTGAATTTTGGTGGATGGTGTTTGCTGAAGATGTATTCAATGAATACATCTTTCACAGAACTAATATAGACTCAGGTATGCAGACCTCTCAACCTCTTAGAGCACGACATCTGGACAAAGCCATAAATAATTGGGGCAAAAGGGATAGAAATAGGTTTACTTTTTAAATATTGCTCTTACAAACTTAGAAAATGTATAGAACAAAGGGTTTTGCAGAATACAGCTCTGCTGCCATGCCTCCCAAGGAACATACACATTGGACGTCCTGCAGACCTCTTAACCTCTTAACCTCTTAGAGCCATCTGGACAAATCCATAAATAATGGATGGGAAAGAGGGCCAGAAATCAGTTCACTTTTTAAATATTGCTCTTACAAACTTAGATAATTGATAGAACAAAGAAGTTTGCAGACTGCAGCTTTGCTACCACACCTTCTAAGGAAAAGTACACATCATAGGTCATGCAGACCTCTCAACCTCTTAGAGCAAGACATCTGGACAAAGCCATAAATAATTGGGGGGAAAGGGCCAGAAATAGGTTCACTTTTTAAATATTGCTATTGAAAAATTAGAAAATTGATATAACAAAGAGATTTGCAGAATGCAGCTCTGTTGTTTTGCCCCCAAGGAACAGTACACATCATAAGGCATGCAGATCTATATTAATTCCGTGAAAGATCTATTCAACAAGCACATCTTCAGCAAACACCAGCTGCCAAAATTCACTTCAGTGAACCATGGAATTCTGCCCACGGTTTGAAAACACTTGGCCCACCAACCATCCAGAACACACAATGGACTAAATCAAATCCACCCAAGTGGGGGTCTTCACCCCCCACAACCTCCCAAACTATATATACCAACTCTAAGATTGCACTACAGTGGGAGAAAACGGCAAAGTTTAGGTGATGGCCAAGTGTTTACGAACACTGGAAAAAATTCTGCATTTTTCTGAAGTGAATTTTGGCGGATGGTGTTTGCTGAAGTCATATTCAATGAATACATCTTTCACAGAACTAATATAGACCCAGGTATGCAGACCTCTCAACCTCTTAGAGCACGACATCTGGACAAAGCCATAAATAATTGGGGCAAAAGGGATAGGAATAGGTTTACTTTTTAAATATTGCTCTTACAAACTTAGAAAATTTATAGAACAAAGAGTTTTGCAAAATGCAGGTCTGCTGCCATGTCTCCCAAGGAACAGTACACATCATAAGTCATTCAGACCTCTCAATCTTTTAGATCAAGACATCTGGACAAAGCCATAAATAATGGGTGGGAAAAGGGGCAGAAATAGGTTCACTTTTTAAATATTACTCTTACAAACTTAGAAAAGTGATAGAACAGCAAGGTTTGCTGAATGCAGCTCTGCTGCCATGCCCCCAAGGAACAGTACACATCATAAGGCATGCGGACCTCTCAACCTTTCAGAGTAAAAAATCTGGACACAGCCATTAATAATGGGTTGGAAAAGGGGCCAGAAACAGGGACACATTTTAAATATTTTTCTTGCAAACTTAGAAAGTAGCTAAACACCAGGTTTGCAGAAAGGAGCTTTGCTGCCCTGCCCACCAATGAACTGCACAAAGCCATCATTAATGGGTTGGGGAAAGGGACAGAAATAGGGACGCATTTCAAATATTGCTCTTACATACTTAGACAATGGCTAGAAGTAGAACACCAGGTTTGCAGAATGCAGCTTTGCTGCCATGCCCCCAAATGAACAGTACACATTGTAAGTAATGCAGGTCATACCTCTCAACCTTTTATAGCAAGACATCTGGACAAAGCATGACATAATGTGCGGTCAAAGGGCCAATATAGGGGCACATGTTAAATACTGCTCTTATAAACATTGAAAGTTGCTTGAATAACAGAATTTGTGTTAGCATGCATTGTGTGAAGAACATGAAGTCTGAAACTCAAAGGAATGTCATTATTTAGTCACTTTGATCACCATGGCTGTCGCTTAGAGGAAGAAATAGAGACAGAAACCATAAATAATGTGGGAGCAATTAAGAAAGACAAGTAGGGACCATACCCTCAACTTTTTGCCACAAGAAATCTGGACAAAAAACACAACATAATGTGGGAACAAAGGCACAAATATTGGGACTTGTTAAATATTGCTCTTATAAATTATTTATTTATTTATTTATATTTTATTTTATTTTATTTTACATTTGTTGACCGGGCTAGTCTAACTGGATACATGTCCATTTTCAGTAGAGGTCTGGGGAGAAAAGCTCCGAGCAGCAACAATGACAAGGAAATACAATAAAGTATAATTAAAATAAAATAAAATTTGTTACAAAATTAACATTAAAAGGTAGAGTTATACAGAGTTATTTAGCAAATTTAGGCTAGAATCAAATACTATGAGTAAAAACAAAACTTAAAACAGAAGATAGATAAAGCAAAAAAAATTTTTTTTTTTTTTGAGAAAGAGCAGGAGGGGGCAAGAGATATCAGTCAGGGTTGGAGCAGGGACAAAGCCAGTGGGATTTAAGATATTCTTTAAGATTCTTCTTAAAAAGTAGAGTAGAGGTAAGGTTGGAAAGTTCAGAAGGAAGATGATTCCAACTCTTTCCTATGGTGTTTGAGAAGAGTGAGTCCCCAGCTTTGTTGTTGCATTTAATGGAAGAGATTTGAAGTTTATTTGCTGAGCGTAGAGTTGCAAGATTTTTGTAAGGGGAGATGAGATTAGTGAGGATTTGGGTATTTTTAGGGTAGTAGAGGATCTTTTGGGTGATAACAAGTTGTTGAAAAAGTAATTGGTTCTGTAGTTCTAACCATCCCAGCTGTTTGAGGTTGTGACAATGATGCGTTCTAAATGGGGTACCAGAAGCAAATCTGGCTATGTTATTATAACAGGTGGAGAGTTTGGTAAGGTTGGTTTTAGAAAGATTAGTATAGATAGCAGAAGCATAGAACAGGGTGGAGATTAGGTGGGTTTGGGCTATAGTGTTTCTGGCTGCAGGGGTAAGGAAGGATTTGATTCTGTATAAGGTCCCTAGTTTTTTGTTTACCGTCTTTATAGTGGAATTAATATGGTCATTGTAGCTAAGGTTTTTGTCTATTGTAACACCTAGAAGACGGGTTGTAGTATCAGGGGATATGATGGTTCCATTGTTAGAGGTTACTGTGAAGTGCAGTTGAGATGCCTTGTGAGTAGGAGAAAAAAACAATAATTTAGTTTTCTTGGGGTTGAGCAGAAGGCAGTGTTTTGTGAACCAGTTTTCAACACTGTTAAATACTGTTTGGGTGAGGCACTGGAGAGAGGTTATGGACTTGGCTGAGCAAATAAAGGTGGAGTCATCTGCATACTGTATGCAGGTGGCTTGAGAAATACTAGTATGTAGGTCATTAATAAATAAGGAAAATAGAAGTGGCCCTAAGATACGGCCATGGTGGTGCAGTGGTTAGCATTGCTGCCTCACAGCAAGAGGTTCTCCGGTTCGATCCTCGGCTGGGGTGCCTTCTGTGCAGAGTCTGCATGTCCTCCCTGTGGTCGCGTGGGTTTCCTCCGGGTGCTCCGGTTTCGTCCCACATCCCAAAGACATGCTGCAGGTGGATTGGACACTCTAAATTGGCCCTAGGTGTGCGTGTGAGTGTGCCTTCTGTGGAAGGTTGGGCGCCGGGCTGGCAACTCGACACCGTAAAACTCCACTGCCATTCAATGTGCGGACAAGGTGATCCGCTGTGGCGACCCCTAACCGGGAAAAAGCTGAAAGAAGAAGAAGAAGAAGAAGTGGCCCTAAGATAGAACCTTGTGGTACTCCAATGTTTACAGGGAGGGATGAAGAAATATTCTTGTTCCAGAGAACTGCTTGCTGTCTATTTTCTAAATAGGATTTAAACCATTGTAATGCTTGTGGGTCTAGTGAATGGGCTTTTAGAGTTTCAGTAAGTATGGGATGTTTCACCATATCAAAAGCTTTAGAAAGATCAATAAATAGAGCAGAGGAAAAGGTGTTATTGTTACAGTTTTTGTTTATAGAATCAAAGAAGGATAGCAGGGCAGTTGTTGTGCTATGGTAAGGCCTAAAGCCATGTTGGCAATCTGCAAGTAGATTATTTTGTAGTAGGTGGTCAAACAGTTTTCTGTGTATACATTTCTCCATTATTTTAGCTAATGGAGAGAGTAAGGCAATAGGCCGATAGTTGGAGAGCTCAGTTGATGAGCCACCTTTGTGTAAAGGGATTATATGGGAGATCTTCCATAGAGTGGGGATTTTGCTTTCTGAAATTGTTGTATTTATAAGTATGGAGATAGGGTAGTCAATGGCATTAGCTGCAATTTGCAAGTATTCAGCTGGAAGACAGTCAGCAGAAGGGGTGCATGGCTTGAGCTTTTGAAGGAGGTTGCAAATGAGGGATGTAGGTACAGGATGTATATGGAAGGTAGGTGAGGGGGTATTAGGTGTTATTAATGGGAGAGTGGAAGTGGATGGTAATGTGTTAGATAGGGATAGAATAGCTTCAGTAAAATAGTTGTTAAAGGCATCAGGAATCTGGTTAGAGTTATTATGGTTGAAATCTATAGGGTCAGGAGTTTTAGAGTGTCCTGGTTGAAGAAGTCTGTTAATGCCAGACCAGAATTTTTGAGGATGTTGTTGGTGAGTTTGTTGTAGGTGGAGGTAATAGTCTTTTTTGTCTTTAAGAATGTCCTTCTTGGTGGCATTTCTTAATTGTTTAGAGGTGATCTGTTGTATTTCTGGAGGTTCGCCATTTAGCCCAAATTTTATTTCTGAGAAGGATCTTTTGCCTAGTTGCCTTTGTGAGCCAGGGGGCAGTTTTGGTTCTTATGCGGGAAGAGCGATAGGGGGCATGGTAGTCTAGTATTTGGAGAAATCTAGTATTAAAGTAGATTACTACTTCATCAAGTTCAAGATGAAGCATAGGTGACCAGTCACATGCTTTCAGTTCGTTTTGGAAGCTCTCTGGGTTAAAGTATTTTTTGGAGCGGGAAGTTTTAAAAGTATTTATGTTGGGGCTATATGTTTTTTGTTTGATTATATACATTAGCATGTGGTCACTGATATCATTTGGGAAAGTTCCTGGTTTATAAGAATCAAGATGACTATTTAGAAGGACCCAGTCTAGGATGGTTTCTTTGTTGTTTGGTTTATGGATTCTAGTAGGAGTGGTCATTATTTGTGTGAATCCATGTAGATTTATATGGTTGGTAGGATTGGGAGAATTACAGGTTGTCCAATCTATGTTAAAGTCAACTAAGACAATAGTTTCTTGGGGTAGGTGTGAAGAGAGGTAACTAAGTATGTTTTCAAGAGTATTGATGTTATTTCCAGGGGGGAGATAAGTGCAAATTAGATAGATAGATTTGGAGTTATTGATTTGTAGTTTTGCAGTGAGGGTTTCTGAGTTGGGAGCTGAGGGAAGTAGCAAATTGAAGGGTGAAAGTTGGAGTTCAGATTTATACAAAATGGCTACTCCACCACCCTTTTTGGCTTTGCGGTCACATCTCAGGATGTTATATCCTGGAGGGGTAATTTCCTGGTCAAGAGTGTAATGTACTCTTTAATTTAATGAATAAATGTAAAAAGTTGCTAGAATAATAGAATTTGTGTTAGCATGCATTGTCTGAAAGACGTGAAGTCCAAAACTCAAAGGCATATCATTATTTAGTCACTTTAATCCTCAGATAATACTAGTGATTTGTCAGAAAACCATAAAGTTTATGAGGAACAGGCCAAAAAAATAGGCAAAAAACAGAGATTCTGTGAAAATCTGGACAGTTAAGAGGTATGCTAGGGAGACACTTACTAAATAATGCTCTTACAAACTTAGAAAGTTGATAGATTGGCAGGTTTTACATTTCCATGATTTGTCAAATGGGTACGAAGTCTGAAATTCAAATATCTATTATTATTTTCTGACATCAACCCTCAGCGCTTTAACAACAATTTGCCAGTAAAAGCACAATTGTATGAGAAATGGAGAAAAATATTAGGCAAAATCTGGACATTCTGAAGAAATCTGTACAGTGGAGAGGTATGGCTGTACAAATAGCTGTCATTCTGATAGTGCAACATATCTGTACAGAGGCAAACTTAATGAGAGGACAAATAACCAGTAATACGGGCATATATGACAGAGATGTCACATGGGAATGTGTTTGAATGTAACACTCTCAACCTCTTAGAGCAAGAAATGTGGAAAAAGGCATAAAAATGGGAGGGACAAATGTCCAGAAAGTGGGATAGACTGTCAATATTCCACATCCAAACTTATGAAGTTGATAGAATATATAGGTTGTACATTAGTGTGAACTTTCTGAAGAGCATGAAGTTTGAAACTCAAATGTCAGGCATCAGCTACTGACTGCACTCTGCAATGACATGCCATTGATTTACCAGGAAAACATGTTATGAGGAAATGATCACAAATATGAGAGAAAAACTGGACATTCTGCACAGATCAGAACAGCTGAGAGGTATGCACATAAGTATCTGTAATACAGAGTCTCAGCAGTCTAGAGATCATCCCAGTGATATGGCAGAAAGCCACATATTCAAAAAGGAAAACATCTGGACATCCTGGGAATATCCGTACAGTTGAGAGGTATGAATGCAAAGTATATGGCCCAAACACAGTACAGGACAGTGTACCTACAGTGCAGAGTATTGTGATATCCCATTCTAGCCATTCTGTAATGAAAACGAGCTAATGATCAATAACAGGACATGGGACTGCCATGTAAAATGTTTACCCAGGGGAAGTGTGTGCATTGAATAGGGACGCACAGATGAATTGTATGAATGAACACAGGGAAAGAGTACAGGTGAAACTGCTGCAAGTACAGCAGAGGAGGGCATGCCAGTGGAAGATGGTTGTAGCAGCAACACCAAGTACATATCTATATGCTACACTATGGACTGTAGAGTGAAAATGTTGTTGCCTGTGACTGTCACACAAGGTGACATAACAATGGGGAGGATGTGTGTGCAAGATAAGCATCCTTACATGAATAATGCAGAGTACATCTTTCAGGGATCTGACATACAATTTAGGTATGGTGTATATTTGAAAGCTGTGCAAAATAATATACCTGAATATGACTGTACTCTCAGCAGAATTCTCCACATTGTGGCCACAGGGAAAGGATCATGATGGCAAACATTACAAGAACCAACCACACTCATGGACAATATTTGAATAATACCACTACTAATTCCATGCCTCTGATAGAATATATTTGATGAGGAGTGATAACAGATGAGCCTGCACACACAGTGGATAACTAATATGATACATCCATGCTCTATGGGAGTAATCACAGACACTGTCCTGGTACTATAATATTTGCATGAGGTGTTAGGATGGACACTGCTAAGTCTGTATGTGATAGTATGGGCACTACAGGCTAATTGCCTTGAGTTTATGGCATATATCAATGGCACAATTCACACTGTCACAAATGATATACATGCCATTAATGTTGTCAAACACCAATGTATGTAGTGTATGCATAAGGTGAACAGATAGCACACATGCAACTGGTGTAACAACTTGACTGGTGTTCTGCAACATCAGACAGTCATGTATATTCCACAGAAAAAATACCTAGGTATGGACAATAAGCTGTGTGATAGTGCACTGTGACAAAGGTAGTACACTTCAGTTACACATCACTGGAACATGTGTAAGGAGGTGCATGTAGAAAGGTGCATTGTACTCAGTTACTGGTGTGATGAAGACTAGGAGCTACTGTATGACATTAGTATGCCCTCTGATGTATATGTCCTTCACATACCCCATTACTTGTGTTATAGTCAAGGGAGGAGTCAGCACTGTGACCACATACTGGTCATACCTCACAACCTCTTCATGCAAGAAATCAGGATAAAGTCTAAAATAATGGGTAGACAAAGGCACAAAAATAGTGACAGATTTTAAATACTGATCTTGCAAACTTAGAAAGTTGTTGTAGTAACATAGTTTGTGTTACCATGCATTTTATGAAGGCTATGGATTAAGAAATTCAAATTTATGTCACTATTTAGTGACTTCATTCCTCAGTGATTTACTACAAAATCAAAAACTTTAAGTGGGACAGACCAAAAATGTTGTTGTTGTGTCTTTCGGCTTTTCCCAGTTAGGGGTCGCCACAGCGGAACTCCGGTCCGCTAATGATTGGCAGTAGATTTTTACGTACTGGCTTGCCAGGCCTAATGCACAACCTTCAATGAAGGAATGCCCATTCACGCATGTCGCTGCACAGAAGACGCTCTAACTGAGAATCGAACGGGCAACGTCTAACTGTGAGGCGACAACGCTACCGCAGCACCACCACCGCAATGGGACAGACCAAAAATATGAGGCAAAAATCTGGACATTCTGCAAAAATCTGGACAGTTTAGAGGTTTGATGCTGGTGAATATACCACTTGACCTCTACCCCAGGAAACAGGTCACATAACTATTGGTGTGACTATAGGATGTGATGTCCACATTATACTTGGGTGTTGTGTCTGTTTCCTGATGCAACACATCCCTCCATATGTCTCGTCAATGCAGGTGTTGTCATAGTTGTGGCAGCAGTCCCTGGTATGTGTTGACACTGTTTGTATTATACTAATATCACAGTTGTGGCCAATGATTGCCCACAAGCTGTAGTTCTTCAAGCAACTGTTTGGACACAGCATGTGTATGTAATCTGTGATGTCCATTACTTAAATAAGGGGCAGGCAAGGGCCTAGCAGACACCCTGGATATACTGATCTGATCACTGGCCCTGAGATATATGTTACATCACACATTTCAAGATAGTTTCTATAGTGTGCTTGTAATGTTGTCTGGCTGAAAAGTGGAGTTTCATGTTAATCACAGCAATGACAATAGTCCTGCTATGCAGAAACCCAGTGATGCAAACACTGGGAAAAATGTATATAGCAATCTGAACTTTGATCACCAAGTGTGCAAATTGCTACTGAAAGCATCTGTTGTGCAAATCATAAGTCACGCCACCAAATTAACATCTTAAGATTTTGTGACATCACTGTAGTCAAACTGCATTACATCACTAATAGAGTATAATGCTCTTTTTTACATGTACCTCACCATGCACATGTTAGTAAAACAAAAGCTGGTAAGCACCAAGGGTGCGATCTTGTAAAAAAGTTCCACTAGTACCAAACAACCAAGTTGAACCACCAAGGCTAGTAGATAAATGAAAACTTTAATAAATACCATATTGCTAAGGCTCTGATTGCATTGCATAACTGGAAATTCCTTAAGATTCCAAGAGCAGGATAAGTTATTTCTTACACTTATTTCACTGAACTGCACTTCTGAAATGCTTATAATTGTGCTATACAGTTGATCTACTACATTCTGCACTATTATAAAGCTTTTTTTATTGTTTCACTGCATTTATGTACTGTTTTATACTGTTTTAGCATTACTTAACTGTAAACTGCTTTTTCATACTGAGAGTTGTATTTTCTGTTTGTGAGTGCTCTAGCCGAGCTTTTCTGTGCATTCTTGATAATTGTTTACAGTTAAAAGCATTCTCGAGTCTGCTCCTTGATCTGTTTAAAGTTTTCATTTAGTGGCTACAGCTAGGAACTGTAATTTTTCCCACCCAGCCTCCCTAGTGTTGTGTATTTGTATACTTGGTGGCTTTGCTTTTGCCCGCCTATACTGTATATTTGATCTGTGACACTCCTCCCAGTCTAGTGTCATTAGTTCACTCAATCTAATAGAGAACATTTGTGAAGGCCAACCCACTCAGATTCTTAACGTTGAATTAACTTCTGTTCCAGCTTTCTCCATTTCCACTTTACTGGGAAAAAAAAATTCTAAGCTTGCTTCACCCCTTTCCTGTGGCAGGTCTTGTCCAGATACGGATTTGCTGTGTCCAGGACTGTTTGTGAGCTCCTAAGCCCCCCTCCCCCACTTAACTGGGGTTAAACTATTCCTGGCGCCATAAAGTCTGTTCTTCAAAATTTCCCTTGCAACTAGCCAGCTTTTTAGTTTTAGCACTCATCTGTTTCTTTGAGCACAACACTTGTTCAGAACTCATTGTAAGCACTAAATAAGTTACAAATTACTACAGCACTCAGCTTTCCTCACTTGCCTAGAGGAAAACAGTTTTTAGTACTTAATAAATAAGCACTTATTCAGGCATGTCTAAAGGACAGCTCCCAGTGTTTTCTCCTGTCTATCTTATGAATCTGAGCATCTTGGGGCAATGCAGCAATTGCCTCATGTACACCGACAACCCTCTCCTCCTACCACCCAACAATACGACCTGTGAGAGATGAACTTATATAGCCAAACTGGAAGCAAAGCTCTCTTCACCAAACACTGGCCTAGACAGTCAAGAGGAGAAGATAAACACTTGCACTGCACCACACTCATCACATAGTCCCTCAAAACCTACACCACCAAAACACACACACAGAAGCACAAAATACACACCTACATTTGCGGACGGTCTCAGTACAAATCTGCCCAAACAACAGAGACATCCAAAGCAGAAATGCAAGCAACCTCCACCCCCCAACACAACCCAAATGACACATAGCCCACATACTCAGTGTGCCACTAAACTACAGCCCATAAGGCATAACGTACCCAACACTCTAGTCATAGGTGACTTTATAGTCAGGCACACTGATGTTCCACTCACCAGCCTAAACAAGGAAAAAGTTACTGTCAGCTGCCTGTCAGGTGCCAGGATCTGCCACATAACGCACACACTCAGGTCACTCCACAACAAGTACAAATATGACTCTGTCATTGTCCATGTTGGTGTGAATGACCTGAGACGTACCTCTCTGGACTACATGAAAAGAGACATGGAGGAGCTCTCCGATCTTGTAGCCTAGGCAGGTATTACCCTAGCCCTGAGTAGCATCCTGCCATCACCCAGAATTACAACACAGTACAAGGACAAAATGATTGACTTTAACAATTGGCTAATCTTCTGGTGTCATTCTAAGGGAATCCAGTATCTGTCTTCCTGGGATGACATGATCGACAGACCACACTGCTTTGCCAGAGATGGTCTGCACCTGTCACCCTTTGGATTCCGGATACTGGCAAAGGCTCTTGCCACCTCTATAGTGCCTTTTTTAGGCAAGGTTCAAATGACAAATTCACCACCATAACAGGTACAAGCAAGCAAAATTTGAGGGTAATGCTACTCAATGCTAGAAGTCTAAGCCTCAAAATGCACTCACTCAAGGCACTCCTTAAAATGGAGAACATTGACATCTGTGCAGTGACAGAGACCTGATTAAAAGCTCCAGAGAGCACCCCTGCATTAACATGCTATAATTCATACCACACCTTTCGGCCACCAAACCCAGACCGAAACACTAAAGGTGGAGGCGTGTCCATATTCATTAAGGATATCCACACCTCCAAGCTAGTTGCTCAGCATAATGCATCCAAAATTATCCAAATTCAACTAACTCTGGGCAAAACAGCAATCCAGATTGTAGTTTGCTACAGACCCCCCACCATGCCCCAGGATTCCCACTCCTCTTTTCTTGATACACTGGAAAATATTAAGGTACAACCCAACACTCGAATAATGGGTGATTTCAACTACCCTACCATTAACTGGGAAAACTATTCATGTACCAACTCTTTTGCTCAATGGTTTCTGGAAATCATCAATTCCAATGCTTTGGATCAACTTATCCACACCCCCACCAGGGGCAGCAATATCCTATACCTGGTCATCACCAACATGGGTGGCCGGTGATCCACACCAGAGGTCAGCTCCTCGTTACTCAGATCCAACCACAAGCTAATCACCCTAGACATCCACATCATGCTCCCACCCCCCATTAGGAAAACAACCGTAAAAAATTTCTCCAAAGCCAACTTCACACTTCGTAAGACAGAAGTGGCAAACTTCACGACACACATGCAGATGGACAATAGAAGTATGACTGCTGAATCCTACACAAATGCACTTTATAAGCACTTACACAAGTGCATGGATCATGCTATCCCTAACAAAACCAAGATGCTATCCTCCAAAAAAAGGAAGCCAATCTGGTGGTCTTCTGCCATAAACAAACTCTACAACAGAAGAAAGAAACTGTTGCAAAAAAAGAGTAAAATCCCATGATTGGAGGAACTCTCTGGTCAGCCTCAGTAAGAAGCTGAGATCCCTCATAAAATCCTCCAAAGCTAGTTATGAAAACAAAATTGCCACTGATTCTAAAGACAACCACAAAGCATTCTATAGCTATGTCAAGAATCTCAATGGCAACACTCAGATCTGCCCTGAGTTACAGCACAATGGCACTAATTATACAGAACCAACTGATATTGCCAACATCCTGGCAGATAGGTTCAGTGCTAACTTTACCCCCCTCTCACCCCCTAAGGGGCCCATCTTTATAACGGAAGAATGCAAAGTTCCTGCAATCACGGCTGCACAGGTAAAAACCTCACTCTCCAAAGCTAAGAACACAACATCCATGGGACCTGACAACATCCCAGGCTGCCTTCTACATGATCTACAGAATCAACTGGCACCCCACCTTAGTACCATGTTCAATCATAGCCTCACCTCAGGCTTTGTGCCCATTGAATGGTGCAGCGCAACAGTTATCCCACTCCACAAAGGGGGGGGGTCACAACAGATCCCGGGAACTACCGCCCCATTAGCCTGACGAGCCTCGACTGCAAGGCCATGGAACATATCATCATGGAACTCATAAACAAAGACATTGGAGATCTCCAAACTCTGGACTCCACACAGTTTGGGTTTGTAAAAGGCAGATGATGTCTCCTAAACCTGATAGACTTCTTTGAAGTAGTCACCAAAGCCGTAGTTGAGGGTAAGGTGGTTCACACAGCCTATCTAGATTTCGCCAAGGCGTTCGACACCATCCCCCACTCTGGAATTATAGATAAACTCACTAAATTAGGTATAAATCCCTATGTCACAAGATGGGTTGCCAACTGGCTTACTGACAGAACCCACACTGTGAAAGTAGCAGACTCCAAATCAGACTTCAGACCAGTGACAAGTGGAGTACCACAGGGTTCAGTCCTGGGTCCTCTCCTATTTGGTATCTACTTCTCTGAAGTACAGGCTAACACAGAAGGTCTTTGGCTAACTAAATTTGCAGATGACTGCAAACTAGGAGCCATAATCGAAACTCCTAACAATGTGGACATCCTTCAAAAGGGCCTCACTGAGACAGATGCCTGGTGTCAAAGGCATGGTCTCAAGCTTAAGGCCAAAAGGTGCACTGTCATCCCCTTTGGTAAAAACTCTGTACCCATGAACTACCACATAGGCGGTAGTCTACTTAACACCAAAAGTGTAATAAGAGACCTTGAGACACAGGTAGACAGTAGTCTCTCCTTTGATAATCACATTGCCACAGTGGTAAGGAAATCCTTCTACATGGCACACCTCATCACAAAAGGTTTCTCATCCAGAAAAAAAGAGGTCATTGTTCCCCTCTGCTCATCACTCATTAGACCCATTATAGAGTACAACACCCCTTTTGGTATGTACCTCACAAGACATCTACAACAACTGGAAAGGCCACAAAAATACCTCACAAAGAGGATTACTGGCCTCAAATAGATGCCTTACACAGACCGTCTCAAAAAACTCCAGCTTTACTCCGTTGCATATCGCATACTCAGAGGTGATCTCTGCCTAACACAAAGCTATGTCAAACCCAGAGCTGTTGGACATGCTCCACTTAAAGAAATCCCAATCCCTCCAAGCTACACGCTCCAGGGACCTAAGCCTTGTCACCACAATAAACAGAACATGCTGGAGGGATAGATTCCTGTCCCACAGACTTCCCATGCTTTAGAACAGACTACCTAACTATGTCAAACAGAGCTCCTCATCAGCACTGTTCAAGAAAAATCTTGATGATTGGATGGGTAATAGGATATTCACCCATGGGATCACTTCTGTGGTTCTGCTTGACAGGGGCACAGGAAAATAATTTTCTTGGGTGGCGAAAGAAAGGGTACCTTTTTGGCTAGGCTTGTATAGGCCCTAGGGCCAATAGCCTAGTACCTACCTATGAACATATTAACCTATGAAAAAGATAAGCACTTTTGGACTGCTGCCCTTCTTCAGATCTACCATAGCATGCACTTCCACAAGGTTAAAAATTCACCCATGGGATCACTTCTGTGGTTCTGCTTGACAGGGGCACAGGAAAATAATTTTCTTGGGTGGCGAAAGAAAGGGTACCTTTTTGGCTAGGCTTGTATAGGCCCTAGGGCCAATAGCCTAGTACCTACCTATGAACCTATTAACCTATGAAAAAGATAAGCACTTTTGGACTGCTGCCCTTCTTCAGATCTACCATAGCATGCACTTCCACAAGGTTAAAAACAATATACAACCAATCATAGACTTTGAAAACCAGCTGTAGCCAATCAAGATCTAAAACAAGGTCTATGCTCCTTCAAAATGGGTTTCAATGAAATGACATCATTCAAACCTGGATGAATATCCACTCTTAATTCAGCTAACTATTTAGTTTCACATAGTTTCATTCATGAAAATCTCTGCAAAGTAATCTCTTTAGATTTGCATTGTTTTTAAAAGGAAAAAAAGGGTCCTTGACTAACCACTCCCTTCAAATCATCAGACGTGGTCAGGATCTTCCAATTATCTCTTATTATATGGCAGATAAATCCTATTTGATTATTATATTTCATAGTGATCCTAGGATATTTGTGTACATTATTAGTGGTTGGCATCACATTCTCTTTTATTCTCTGTTTTCCAAACCACAGTCATCCATGGGCATTCCTTGCACCCCTGCAATCCATCTTTATGGCTGCCAAATCTCCGTCTTTATAACCCCTTTCCTGAAAACTGGATATCAACCGTTAAGTCTCTTGATGAAAAATTAGGTCTTCCGTACGTAGTCTGGAGGTCCTCATTAATTGTCCTTTTACTATATTAGGAAAAAATGTGTCTTGGATGCATACTATCCTTAATTAGCAAAGCATTTTTCCAACATTCCTTCCTATACACTTTAGTAGCCAGTATTGAATTGTCATCCTTATATATCTTTACATCCAGAAAATTAATCTCCTTCTCTGAGATGTGCTAGGTAAAACATAGAAAATCCATGCTATTCTCCAGGTATGCAATGAAATTTTGAAGTTGCTCTTGGGTCCACAAATCTTTTATAAAAAAGGAGGAGAGTTCTCAACCTGTGATCGGAAAGGACGACATTCTCCTCCCACTTTGCCATCACCAAGTTGGCATAGGTGTTGGCGCATAGTGTTCCCATGGCAACACCCCATTGTTGTAAGTAAAAATAGGATCACTATGAAAATGTGGGACTTGGAGTCAGCTACTTTCACACTGTGGGTTCTCTCTGTGAGCCAGTTTGCAACCCACCTGGTGATATATGGGTTGATGCCTAGCTTAGTGAGTTTTTCTATGATTCCTGAGTGGGTAATGGTATCAAAGGTCTTGGCCAGATCAAGGTAGTCTGCTTGAACCACTTGACCTCATCCACAGCTCTGGTAACTGACTCAAAGAAATTGACCAGGTTGAGCAGGCATGATCTACCCTTCACAAAACCAAACTTTGTGGGATATAGAGTTTGGAGATTCCCTATATCCTTGTTTATTAGGTGCATGATGATGTGTTCCATAACTTTGCATATCAGACTCGTCAGGCTAATGGGGTGATAGTCCCAGTATCTGTAGTCAATCCTCCATTGTAGAGAGGGATGACTGTAGCAGTGCACCATTCAGTAGGGACAAAGCCTGAGGTGGGGCTGTGATTCAACAGGGCACATAGGTGAGATGCCAGTTCACTGTGTATTTTATGTAGAACACAGCCACATATATTGTTAGGTCTCATATAAGCTGTATTATTGGCCTTGGACAGTGCTGTTTTAACATGTGCAGCAGTAATACTGGGTGCCTGGCAATCTACTAGTATTGTGATTGGTCCTTTGGGGGGGTAAAGTTGGCACTGAATCTGTTGGCCAGTATATTAGCAATATCTGTTGGCTCAGTATAGAAGGTGCCATTATGCAGTAGCTCAGAGAAAATCTGGGTATTGCCATGGAGATTCTTTGCATAACTATAGAACAACTTGTGGTTGTTTTCACTATCTGCTGCAATTTTGTTTTCATAGCTAGCTTTAGAGGATTTGATGAGGGATCTCAACTTTTTGTTAAGGCTGATAAGGGAGTTTTTCCAGTCTTAGGACTTTACCTTATTTTTGCATCAGTTTCCTCCTTTTGTTATACATTCTGTTTATGGCAGGGGACCACCAGATTGGCTTCCTTTTTTCGGAGGACAGTGCCTTGGTTCTATTGGGTATAATGAGATCCATGCATTTGTGTACGTGTTTGTACAGTGCATTGGTGTATGATTCAGCGGTCATGCAAATATTCTCCATTTCGATGGGTGCCGTGAAGTTAGCCACCTCTGTTTTTAGGAGCCCATAGTTAGCTTTGAAGAAGTTTTTCATGGTGGTTACCATTTCACTGCCTGTGTACAGTGGTCACTGAAGGTGTTTGTACTCTCAGTCAGCCATTCAGTGAACATTCAGAGCTCATATAACAATTTGTCTTTTTTTTTTTTTTTTTTTGTTAGCTTAGTCAGGGAGAGTAGCCAAGTATATCAGCAGAGGAGTATGGCAAGATGACAAGGAGCCATTTGGCTGAGATGTGCCAGCCTAAAGGACTGGTGCATTCCAGCCTGACTAAAGCAGACATGATTGCAGCTTTGGTCACAGCTGCATCACAGAATAGCAACCAGGAGGGCAATCAGACTAGCCTTGGAGATATACAACTCTCAGAAAATGGACATTACAACATTTCCACAGAGGACTTAAAAATCTATCTGGAGTTAAAGAGACTTGACCTGGAGGCCAAGCTTTTGGAAATACAGGTAGCAGAGATACTGAGGCATCTAGAGATTGAGTAAATTGAGAAACTGCAATGTCTGAAGGGTGAGGAAAATGATAAACTGTGATGCCTGGAAGCTGAAGAGAAGGAAAAGCAGATGCAACATGAAAAGGAGATACGGACTATTCGCCAGAGTCATGGTGATAATGGGGAAGGGAGTAACCAAACCCCAGAAGCAACAAAGGTCAGTACATTTTTTCCACAATTTACAGAAGGGGATAATTTTGATAGTTTCATTCATATGTTTGAAAAGGTATGTAAACAGTATAATGCTGACCATTGGCTCGAGGTACGGTTCCTGAACACCTTACTCCATGGTAAAGCTGTAACTCTAATTTCTAAACTGTCTAATACTGAGTGTTTAAATTATAATTCTGTAGAGAACTGTCTTTTAAAATGTTTTAAGTTAACATCTGAAGCTTATAGAAAAATGTTTTGTGAGTATAGACGCAAGGTACATGAAAGTGTGCGTGAATATATTGCTGAACAGAGCATTTATTTTCATAGGTGGGTGAATGGATGTCAGGTCACCACTTTAGAAGGGCTGGCAGACCTTTTTGTGAGGGAGCAAGCACTTAGCACTTTGCCCAAGGACATGAGAATCTGGTTAGCTGATAGACAATGCACTACTGCAGATGAGTTGGGAAAGAAAAGAGACCTAAACCTAGCAAACAGTGCATCACTGCACAGGAAAGGGAGACCCAGTGCTGCTCATGGGTCTAAGGAAACCCATGGTGGGCAGCCCAAAATGCCCTAACAGTAGCAGGGAAAGCCACTAGTCCAAGTACACATCCAGGACCAAGGGTTAAATGTTTTAACTGCAACCAGAGGGGACATGTAGCATACAGATGTCCCCGGAGGCAAGGTGGGGAGAAAAAGGTGGAAGAGCCAATAAGTGGGAATGACAAAATGCCAACAGTAGGTTGTCTCAAGACAAAAAGGGTACCAAACTACTACAAGAGGTTATATCCTATCTTAGTTAATGGGAAAGAGGCCATTGCCAAGAGAGGCACAGCCTGTGATCTAATCATTGTGAAGCCTGTAATGGTTAAAGAGGAGCACTATCTACCATGGCTTAGTGGTACTTCATGTTGTGTAGTGTGTACAAGGTCCGGGGTTCGAGACTGACAGAAGTATTTAGGGTTGGGAGGGTGGCCTAATGGTTAAGTTGTTTGCCTTACAAACACAATGTGCAGGGTTTGAGTCTCACAAGGTATAACTGACTAGGCTTAAAATGGCTCCCAAGGGCAGTAGGCTTAGTACTAATCTATGAATAAACTACTTGCCTGGGCAGTCTACTCCATTCAGAGCTTTAGGGGGGGCCACACTCTAATTACCTTTGACTAAGGTTCAACTTGACTGGAGAGTGGAAAAGGAAGCCAGCAAAATGTGTTTGAGGATATCCCTGCAGATGTCCTGATAGGGAATGGTTTTGTTAATGCAGTACCCTGTGTGCATGCAGTTACATGCAGTCAGGCTTGGAGACAAGCATGTGGGTCTGGTAGCCTGGGAGACCCAGACAGAGAGCACACTTGCAGCCAGGACTGGTGAGGTGGTTACTTCAGGGAGGGAGCTACCCTGTAGCAGTGAGGCTGAAGGTGAGCCATAGCTGCTTGTGGATACTGATGCTCCCTTGGACAGAGTGACTGCAATTGCAGATGTGAGTAGTAGTACCCAGGCTGACAGTGAGGTACTGCTGTCAGAAGATGCCAGACTTCCTGTGGAAGGGGAGCTGGGAAGGGTTACCAAGAGAGAACTGAGACAGGCTCAGCTCTCAGACCCTACATTACAAGGCTTGAGGGAGGTAGCTAGTGAGGCATCTGATTCTCAAGGGAAGGAGACTCTGTATACAGGGACAAAGGGTTACTGTATAGAGAGGGGACCCCTGAGGGAGGGATAGAGGGTGAGAGAATACAGCAGTTGGTAGTGCCTAGAGCCTACTGGGTGGCACTTCTACCCATAGCCCATGATATTCCCTTGCACGATATATGGGCATAAAACATACAAAAAAACGTATTATGCAGAACTTCTATTGGCCTGAGATTTCCAGAGATGTAACAGGATACTGCAGGACCTGTAAGCAGTGCCAAAAGGTAGGCAAGGCAGGAGACAAGGTGAGAGCTCCTTTGATGCCTTTGTGTGTAATTGAGGAGTTATTTCAGAGGGTAGCAGTGGATATTGTGGGACCTTTGAGTACCCCAAGTTCCACAGGGAAAAGTATATCCTAGTGGTAGTAGATTATGCTAATAGATACCCTGAGGCAGTGGCTCTGTCTTCCATTGAGGCACACATGGTGGCAAATGCTATATTAGAGATTTTCAGCAGGGTAGGTTTCCCAAAAGAAATACTGACTGACAGAGGTGCCAATTTCATGTCAGACCTGCTGGCTTGTCTGTGGAAGCACTGTGGGGTGAAGCATCTAAAGACCACTCACTACCATCCCCAGAGTAATGGTCTTCTTGAGAGGCTAATCTCTACACTCAAGTCCATGCTACAGACATTTGCAGACCGGTTAAAGGGGGAGTGGGACAAATATTTGCTCCATCTGTTGTTTGCTTACAGAGAGGTGCCCCAGGAATCCACAGGTTTTTTGCCCTCTGAGTTGCTGTATGGGCGTATGGTGAGGGGACCTCTAGATTTGATTTGAGATGAGTGGGAGGGTGACTGTGAATCCCACAAGGAGTCTGTTGTGGCATATGTCCTAAGCCTCAGGACAAGGATTAGGGAACTCATGGGTTTGGTCCAGGAGAACCTGGCAGAAGCCCAAAAGGAGAAAAAGGTTGAGTATGGCAGGAATGCTCAAGCTAGAGAGTACACTGTAGAGCAGCAGGTAATGGTTCTTATTCCTGTCAGACACAAACAAGCTGCAGGACATCTGGGAGTGACTCTGCAAAGTGGTAAGGAAGGTCAGTGATGTTAACTACATGGTAGAACTGCTAGGCAGGAGGCAGGGGCACAAATTGTACCATGTTAACATGATGAAACTTTACCATGATAAGGGGGCCCTTGTGTTGAGTTTTTGCACTTAATGGCTGGAGGAGTCTGAAGGGATCTCTTGATTGATGCCTTCAGTGAGGCTCAAACTGACACCTCATTGGAAGGGGTAGTAATGTCCCAGCAGCTATCTCCTATCGAGGTTTGAGAAAGCAGGATTACAGTAGTTTGGGGACATGTTCACTGGGAAACCAGGGTGCACCAACCTGGTGCAGCACCATGTGGATACAGGACCCCAAATGTCTATTAAGTAGGCCTGAGAGAGTCAAACATACTCTGAGGTAGGAGATACAGGAAATGTTGGAACTAGAGGTAATTCAGGAGTCCAGCAGTCCCTGTGCCTTCCCAGTGGTGCTGCTACTAAAGAAGGATGGCAGCACCATATTCTGTGTGGACTACTAGAATTAAATAGTCACACAGAGTCAGATGCTTACCCCATGCCTAGGACAGATGAAGCCCTAGAGCAGCTAAGTGGGGCTAAGTATCATACCACCACTGATCTTACCAAGGGTTACTGGCAGGTGCACTTGACTCCCAGTGCTAGAGAGAGGTCAGCCTTTGTGACTCCTTTTGGCTTGTATGAGTTCACTAAGATGCCCTTTGGGATGAAAAATGCCCCAGTGACTTTCCAGAGGCTGGTAGATCATATCCTAGCAGGAGCAGGAGATTTTGCCCATGCTTGCCTAGATGATATTGCCATCTATGGCCAGTCCTGGCAAGAGCACCTTCAGCATGTCAGGGAGGTGCTGGGCAGACTACAGAGGGCAGAGTTGACCATTAAGCCCAGCAAATGTCAGGTGGGTATGGCAGAGGTCTCTTACATGGAACATGGAGTGAAGAGTCATAAGATCATGCTGGAATCTGCCAAAGTATAGCCATTTAGGCATTGCCTGCTCCTGTTACCAAAAAGCAGCTGAGGGCATTTTTAGGGACAGCAGGGTACTACAGAAAGATTATTCCGAATAGTACCATAGCTACTCCCTTCACTGACAAGGAATAGACATGCCTGATAAGGTAGTGTGGATCCTAGCATGTGAGCAGGCATTCCAGAAGCTTGAAGGAGCTTTGGGAGGGCCCCCTGTATTAGCAAGTCCAGATTACAGCAAATAATTTGTTGTTCAGGTGGATGCTTCAAACCATGGCATGTGGGCTGTACTTAGCCAGGATTCCTTAGAGGGAGAAGCGTACCCAGTGGTATATCTCAGTCATAGGTTCCAACCCAGGGAGGAGTGCTATGCAGCTGTAGAAAAGGAATGCCTAGCCATAGTGTGGGCACTGCAGAAACTTCAGCCTTATCTGTATGGAAAGAAATTCAGTGTAGTTACAGACCACAATCCCTTACCATGGCTACATTGAGCCAGCCAGCAAAATGCCAAGTTACTAAGGTGGATCCTAGGGTTGTAAGCATATGATATGACAGTGCAGCACCACAATGGGGTTAGCAATGCCAACACAGATGGGCTCTGAAGACAGGGAATGGGGTAGTGTATTCCCAGATAGATTCACCCTCTCAAAGAATGTTTCTCAAGGGTCTCTTGAAAAACTAGATTGAGTTTTTGGGGAGGGGAGAAATGTGACACTGCCAACCCAGCTATCTGGAATTTTGTAAATAATTCTATGTCATTTTTGAATATTGATATGATTTATACAGAACTGTATGCTATGTACTGAGCTTCAAGAATGTAACCACAGCATATCCTGCTGGAACATAAAAGATTAACTTACAAACTTCAAGAAAATAAGTTAAAATTGTTTTACAATTGTGTTATCTCTCATTTTCAGTGAAGCAGACACAATGTCTAGAGCTAGAGGTTTTTCTATTGTATTGGACAGAAGTATTTACTAGCTCTAAAATGTAAAATTGTTTTATTGTTTTACGACTTCCAGTTCTGAGCAAATATCTGAGAGATATGTGTTTTTCACACAGAAATGTTAAATTCTGTTAGTTTCTGTTTAACCTGGAAACTGAAGTCAGGTGACTAAGAGTGATGTCATCCAAGCAGATCCAGCAGTAATATTTGCTATTAACTTAAGAACTCTCCCAGAGAGAGACTGGCATTTTGTATTTTGTCTTGGACCTGGAAACATCCACTCATCATCACATCTGCACTTGCTTGTAAGTAAGATTCAAGGCATAGTATCTTTTAGATATAGATAGAAATATAGTAAAGATTAGTTTAGATGTTTTTTGTATTTATTTGAGACTGTCCTGTAATGTTGTTTTAAAATATTTCCTGTGATTCTGAACTCTGAAGTAACTATGTTTGTTTTCTGAGTATTGTTTTTTTTCTTTTCTTATTTATTATTAAATATATTTAAAGCTATCTTTGTGGCTGATATTTGTAAGACATATTTCAGTTCTTAAAGTACTTGCATATGTATTTGGTGACACTATACAAGCCACTCTTAAATAGCTTTGCAAGTCTTGGTCAACACTACCATTTGGATAATAGTAACATTACACAGTAGGATTGGACAAGTGGTTGGTGGCAGTGATAACTATCTTATAGTCTGGGTAGAAGGGGGCATAGTCAGTAAACCTGTGCCAGCCTTTCCCAGGTGTGTGTGCATGTATGTGTGTGTGTGTGTGTGTTATCAGCAAGTCCTAAAGATCTTGGATGAAAATAAAAAAAAAATCAGCCGATCATATTTTTATTAGCCGTAGTGTTATCCAAATAAACCCTGAGTTGCCTATGCATGTCCAAAGTATGCAGCACTTTCTCACTGTCAGCTTGTGGAGGGGGAAAAAAGTAGTTAAGTGATAGCTCATTAACCACCTTAGGCATAAAAGAAGGGTTAGTGTGCAAGGACAATCTGTTCTATTAAAAGATCAAAAAAGGAGGACAAGCCATAAGGGCCTGCAAATCAGACATCCATCTGGCATAATGAATAGCTAACAGTAGAATAGTCTTCCAAGAACAATGTTGCAAGAAAGGTGAAGCAGCAGGCTCAAAAGGAGCCGGAGTCAACTTCTCCAAAACAAAATTAAGATCCCAGAGAGGAGGAAAAGGCTTCCTGGGAGGTGTAATATTAAGGATGCCTTTAAGAAAATGTTTTACCTCAAATGTAGAAGCTAAAGGAGAAGAAAAAGGCAGGCAAGCAGAGATAGCTGACAAGTGGGCTTTAATAGAAGAATAGGCCAAACCAGCCTTGAGCAACTCACACAAATAAGAGAGGACTAAAGGAATATCCACAGTATGTGTCCAGGTTACGAGGCAGACACCAAATGGAAAACCTCTTCTATTATTATACATAGGTGGAAAACCTCTTCTATTATAATACATAGGCTTTCATAGTAGTACATTTTCTGGCCTCCTGCAGGATTTGCAGCACTTCCTCAGACAAAAGGTGTCTATGAGGTATTAAAATCCTGTCACCTGCAGTGTCAGATGAAGTCTGGACAGGTGGAGATGGATGATAAATCCCTTATCTTGTGTGATTAGAGCCACACTGTGAGGCAACCTGTGATGATTGCCTCTGGCTAGATGCAGAAGTAGAGGGAACCAGTGCTGTCACAGCCAAAAGAGAGTCAGCAACAAGAGTTTAGTAGCATCCGGTTGAATTTTGAAGAGGACTTTCAGAATGAGAGTAAGGGGAGGGAATGCATAAAGAAACATCCCCTTCCAAGAAAATGAGAGGGTGTCCATCTTCCATACCAGAGGACCTGGAACTCTGGCACAAAACAGAGGAAGTTGTCTGCTCAGAGGGAAGGCAACAGGATCATGAAGTACCCCAATGGTGGATAATGTCCAGAAACACAACCCTGTGAAGCATCCATTCATGGGACTGAGTTAAGGACCTGCTCAGAGTTTCTGCCACAATGTTCTGACTAGAAGGGATATAAACTGCCTGAAGAGTCACTTGATACTTGACAGCAACATCCCATACCAGAATTTCCAACCAGCAAAGATAATAAGATCCCATTTCTCCGTGTTTGTTTATATACCACATCACTGTAGTATTGTCTGTGAACATCTTGAGAGGTCCTGGAGAGAAGAGAGGATGAAAGGCCTGAAGAGCCACCTATCACACAACCAACAATAACCCCACACATGTGGAGGTCCTCTCTAAAAAACAACTCAAAGCATGGAGACCTCCCAAACACAAGCATACAACACATAGCTCACTTGCAGATAAACACAGCGCTTATCAAAACTCACATGACAGTGTCTCACCAAGTAAGCCCCTAAGGGTTAACACTAAACCAGATACACAAGTCATAGGTGACTCTATTGTGAGACACACTGATGTGCCACTCACAAGGTTGGATAAGGAGAAGGTCATAGTCAGCTGTCTGTCTGGTGCCAGGATCCACAACATCACACACGCACGCATGTCTCTCAACAGTAAATACTCTTTTGACCCTGTCATAGTACATGTTGGTGTGAACGACTTGAGGCATACCTCTCTGGACTATATGAACAGAGACATGATTGAGCTATTCAATTATGAGTCCCAGGCAGGTATGTCCCTAGCCTTAAGCAGCATACTACCCTCACCTAGGATGATGCTGCAATACAAGCAAAAGCTGATTGACTTTAACAATTAGCTTAACACAAATTGCTCCTCAAAAACAAATATCAGGGTCATACTGCTAAATGCTAGGAGTCTTAATCTAAAGCGGCACTAGCTGGAAACTGCCCTTACCTTGCAGAATGTTGATGTCTGTGCTGTCACAGAAACCTGGTTTAAGGCTGTGGAGAGCACTCTGGCCATATCAGGTTACAATCCCTTCTACTCACTCAGACCATCAATGGAGAACGGGAAATCCAAAGAAGGAGGACTAGTATCAATTTTTATTAAAGACAAATACTCCTCTAGATTTCTAAGGCTAAATGAGTCCCTTGAACTACTCCAACTACAACTCTCTGTAGGAAAACCTCCCCTCCAAATTATCACCAGCTATATGTCTCCCTCCATGAACCAGGACACCCATAATGCCTACCTGGATTTCCTGGACTCCCTTAATATTATGCCTAACATCTTAATTCTGGTAGAATGTAACTACCCATCAATAAACTGGTCTTTACTAACATTATGGAACAGAGATTCTTGAACTTTGTGAACTCTAATGCCCTGGATCAGTTGGTGACCATCCCTACTAGGGGTTCAAACATTCTGCATCTTGAACTTATGAACATGAGTGACCACTGCACCATCCCAAGTGTACAGTCATATCTAGTGAGATTTGACCAAAGGACAGTCACACTAGAAGGCATAATAACATCTGACCCTCCCCAGCTGAAATTAGACTAAAACATTTCTCCAAAGCAAAATAAAATAACTTACAATAGGATATTATTCGATTCACAGCACCTACCCCTTCTGATAGCAAGTGTACCAATGCCGAGACATATATGAAAGTCTTCTATAAACACCTTCACAGCTGCATTGACTCAGCTGTACCCGACAGGGTAAAAGTAATCTTATCATGTAAGAGCAAACCTACTTGGTGTACATCTGCCATAAACAGACTATATAATAAGAAGAAATAAACTCCTGTCCAAAAGCAGTAAGAGACAGTCCCCTAACTTAAAGAAATCCCTCCTTGTCCTACCTAAGCAAATAAAGCACCTAGTAAAAAAAAAATTCCAAAGTTGACTCTGAATCCAAACTGGCCCCCGTAGCCAAGGATAATCATAAGGCATTCTTTGGCTATGTCTGAAACCTCAAAGGTAAATCCCACAGTTGTTCAGACCTTGTTGTAAATGGCATAACATATAATGAACCTGTTGATATTGCTAACCTTCTGGCTACCAGGTTCAGTGAGGACATCTACTCCCTGTCTCTGCCCAATGTACCACTAGTCATCCATCCTGCATGTCCTCCCACAGAAATCAGTAAGGAACAGGTCCTTAATGCCCTTTCTAGGCCTAAAAATATGGCATCTATGGGAGCAGACAACATCCCTGACTGCAGTCAAAATTTCTTAAAGCAAGAATTATCTGCACCGATGAGTACCCTCTTTAACCATAGTGTAAGCACTGGGTTTGTTCCTGCTGATTGGAAAACTGCCATGGTCATCCCCTTCCACAAAGAAGGTTCCTGTGCTGACACTAGGAGCTACAGAACCATAACTTTGCCAGCCTCATATGCAAGGCAATGGAGAGAGTTATCATGGACCTTATCAGCGAGAATATAGGTGACCTCCATACAGTAGACCCATCCCAATTTGTCTTTGTCAAAGGTAGGTCCTGCCTACTAAACTTGGTGGACTACTTTAAGAGAGTCATTAAAGCCCTGGATGAAGGCAAATCTGTGCAAAACACCTACTTAGACCTAGCAAAGACCTTTTACACCATTCCCCACTCAGGTATCATATATAAACTTACCCAGGGCAAGTAAACTAGTACATAGTCAGGTGGGTAACAAACTGGCTCACCAATGGAGCACAAACAGTTAATATAGAGACTCTTCATAAACCTTCAGAACAGTAACCAGTGATGTACCACAGGGCTTGGTGCTGGAGCGCCTCTTCTTCTTTCAGTTGCTCCCATCAAGGGTCACCACAGCAGATCAACTGTTTCCATTTCTTCCTGTCCTCTGCATCTTGCTCTGTCACACCAACCACCTGCATGTCCTCTCTCACCACATCCATAAACCTTATCTTAGGCCTTCCTCTTTTCCTGTTACCTGGCAGCTTCATCCTTAGCATCTTTTTCCCAATATACTCTGCATCCCTCCTCAGCACATGTCCAGACCAATGTAATCATGCCTCTCTGGCTTTGTGTCCAAACCTTCCAACCTGGGCTGACCCTCTAATATACTTATTCCTAATCCTGTCCATACTCATCACATCCAGTGCAAATCTGAACATCTTCAACTCTGCCACGTCAAGCTCTGACTCCTGCCTTTTTGTCATTGCCACTGTCTCCAACTCATATAAAATAACTGGTCTTACTACCTTCTTGTAGACCTTCCCTTTCACTCTTACTGGTACTCGTCTGTCACAAATCACTCCTGACACTCTTCTCCACCCACTCCATCCTGCCTGTACTCTCTTCTTCACCTCTCTTCCACACTCACCATTACTTTGAACTGTTGATCCCAAGTATTTAAACTCATCCACCTTCGCCACCTCTACTCCCTGCATCCTCACCATTCCTCTATCCTCCCTCTCATACACACACATATATTCTGTCTTAGTCCTGCTGACTTTCATTCCTCTTCTCTCTAGAGCATATCTCCACATCTGCAGGGTCTCCTACACCTGTTCCCTACTCTCACTACAGATCACAATGTCATCTGCAAACATCATAGTCCAAGGGGACTCCTGTCTGATCTTGTCTGTCAACCTGTCCATCACCATTACAAATAAGAAAGGGCTCCAAGCTGAACCTTCATGTAATCCCATCTCCACCTTAAACGCATCTGTCACTCCCACCGCAGACCTCACTGCTGTCACACTACCCTCGTACATATCCTATACCACTCTTACATACTTCTCTGACACTCCCGACTTCCTCATACAATACCACAACTCCTCTCTAGGCACCCTGCCATATGCGTTCTCTAAATCCACAAAGGCACAATGCAACTCCTTCTGACATTCTTTGTACTTCTCCATCAAAACTCTCAAAGCAAACATCGCATCTGTAGTGCTCTTTCCTGGCATGAAACCATACTGCTGATCATTAATCATCACCTCTATTCTTAACCTAACTTCCACTACTCTTTCCCATAACTTCATGCTGTGACTGATCAGTTTAATCCCTCTGTAGTTACTACAGCTCTGCACATAACCCTTATTCTTAAAAATCGGTACCAAAACAATTTTTCTCCATTCCTCAGGCATCCTCTCAATTTCCAAGATTTCATTAAACAATCTAGTTAAAAACTCCACTGCCATTTCACTTAAACACCTCCATGCTTCCACAGGTATGTCATCTGGACAAACAGCCTTTCCGTTCTTCATCCTCTTCATAGCTATCCTTACTTCCTCCTTGCTAATCCACTGCACTTCATGAATCAGTATCTGCACATCATCCAACCTTTTCTCCCTCTCATTCTCTTCATTCATCAGCCCTTCAAAGTACTCTTTCCATCTGCTCAACATACTCTCTGCTATTGTTTGAAATCTACATATTAGAAGTACAGGCTAATACTAAGGGCATGTGGTTAACAAAGTTTGCAGATGAGTCTTCCTCAAACCAGCCAATGGTGCCAAAGCTCATGTTAAATGCTAAAGACTCCATCATCATCCCCTTCGGCAAAGGACAAATCCCTGCAAAGTACAACATTAACAGCACCTCCTTGAGTAACAGATCTGTAGATCTGTGGTAAGGGATCTGGGCACACAGATTGACAGCAACTTTTCCTTTGACCACCATGTCTCCACAGTGGTAAGGAAAGCTAAACTCATGTAATTGGTCAGTTTTAAGACACCTCCCCTTAGATGAAGCAGTCGGGTACTTTAACAACAATTCATAGAAATACTTGATTCTCATGTGCCCATACGTTCAGTAAGAACTAAGGCAAAAACTGCACCTTGGCTATCCAACAATTCCCCAAAAAAATCGCCCTCAGAAATAAGGTATGAGCATTATGGCGATCTACTAAAGACCCCCAAGACCACATCAAATATAGCCAACTTAGGAACGTTACTAAAAAATCCATTCTACTAGACAAAAAAAAATACTACCATAATCTACAGGAAATAAATTATAACAAGACTCAGAAATTCTGGCCAGGTATAAACAAACTATTACATCCTGGACAAACCTCCACACCAGTCCCCTTAGCCTCCATTGATAAACCTCCCGAGGAAATGTCTGACAGTTTTAACCATTTCTTTACAGAGACCATTCAATCCCTAGCGAGTCAACTACCTCCCAGCCCCCACTGTCATGAAATCAACACCCCCAGTAACCAACCTGCACTCAGACTCCAACCAGTTGCCACCTCCTTCATCCATACCCTAATTAAAAAACTGAAACCAACTACTCTCTCCACTGACCAACTCCCTGCCAAGTATCTACAAAAAGCAGCTGATGCTATTGCCTACCCAATCTCAATACTAATCAATCGAACAATAGCAGAAGCCAGAATCCCCTCAATTTGGAAAATAACCTATGTAATCCCACTTCACAAAAGAGGTAGGTCTACTGAACTGTCCAACTATAGGCCAATAGCAATATTATCCCCACTTGCAAAAATCATGGAAAAATGTATCCATGGACAATTGATGCATCACCTAACTCAGAATAACCTCATGGCAGACTCTCAGCATGGCTTCCGACTGCACCACAGTACTACCACAGCCCTTCTTGCCTTCTCTAATATCATAAATCACAACCGCAATAACAATAACTTATCCACAGCCCTCTTCTTAGACCTCTCCAAGGCATTTGATATGGTGGATCACCAACTACTAATCCATACCTGAAAACTTTCTGCCTAGATAATACAGTCATCCAATGGTTCCAGTCCTATCTAAAAGATAGAGAACAGGCTGTCCTGTGGCAAAATAAGCTTTCTAATCTACTACACAACACACTAGGTGTACCCCAGGGATCCATACTAGGGCCCCTACTTTTCTCCATCATCATTAACGACCTGTATTCTGCTATCCCTACAGTCAGCTGTGTCCAATATGCTGACGACTCCACCCTGATTTGCTCGGCCACTTCTCCAAACGAACTGTGGTCAGCCACACAAACCACCTTTAACATTATCAAAAACTGGCTTTCCTAATGTCGTCTGATCCTGAATCCCAAAAAAAAAAAAAAACTACTCCTATTCTCACCAACCACAGGTCTACTGCATTCACTTTTACCTTTAAATCTAACAATGGCACAATAATCTCCCCAGACTCCTCTACAAAACTGCTAGGTGTAATAATTGATAATAATCTCAAATTCGACCTACATGTTAATCAAACTATAAAGACCACCAATAAAAAACTAGGCTTTCTGCACAGGATAGAAAGCCTTTTTAACTCCTCCTGCTAGAGCTGCCATAGCTCGCTCTCACCTTCTTTCAACTCTACAGTATTTATCCCCGATACTCATCAACCTAAACAAATCTGTCCTCAACAAACTCTCCATCTGCTATAACCATATTGCCAGATTCACCACCAGCCTGCTTTATAGGACTCACCATTGTATTAACCTAAACCAGCTCAGGTGGCTGGAACTTCCCAGCATGATCCAGTATAACCTCATGATAACTGCCTATAAGATACTTTACAATCCAGATCATACTCCTGCTCTTAAAAATATTATTACCCCCTATCACAATCACTGGCCACTTCGATCCTCTAATAAATTACTATCCAGTCTATCAAAACTAAAAACTCTGCCGGTGACTCTCTCTTTGCAAACTCTGTTAGCAAAACCTGGAATTCTCTACCAACAGAAATTACTTTGCTCAACTCCCTGAGTCAATTCAAGACTAGACTTAAACAACATTTGACATTAAACTGGCTATGTCAATGTAGTAAACCCGACTAACTCTTCCTGACATTGAGGCTAAAATAGTTAGTATAGCTTATCTCTTGCACTATCCTGACCTTTACCTTGTCTAACTCTAATGTGTTTTGGCATGTAACCACTGTAAATATTTTATCTGTAAATAACTGTATGACTTAAAAACAATATGCTTCCTGACTTGAACAACTGAATGAAGACCTACACTTTGAATTACGTTACCCCAGAACTACTTTTATCTACCTAGATATGCAACCTCTGCATAAATTGTTAATCATAAACCTTATTGCTTGCTTATATAGGTCAACTACTGTATAGATTGCATTTTTTGTCTAATTTGGTTACCTTGGAGCTTTTCTCCCTGGGCCTCCGCTGAAAATGGACATGTATCCAGTCGGACTATTCCGGTCAACAAATGTAAAATAAATAAATAAATAAAATAAAAACAGACGTTACAATCCCCCTGTACTCTTCCCTCATCAGACTTATTATAGAGTACAATGAACCCTTTGGTATGTTCCTCGCCAGGCACCTGCAGCAAGAGAGACCTCAGAGGTGCATTACAAAGACAATTCAAGGTGTCCAACACCTATTCTATGCTAATAGACTGAAATTGCTGTCATTATACTCTGTGTTGTACAGATTGCTCAGGGGTGATCTCTGCCTAGAATATAGGGGCAACTGTGGATCTCACCAGGATGGAAATGCTACACATTAGCAAGACAAATTGTACCTGCTGTACCCACACTGACCTTAAAGTGAAAAGCAATATTAACAGAAACTGCTGGAGATACAGTTTCATCTCCCAGAGGATACCTTTACTTTGGAATAAGCGTCCAATCCAAATAAAGCAGAGCCCTTCCCTGACACTTTTCAAGAGACATCTAAATGATTGGATGGAGAATCGTAAATTCATTCCTGGCATGTCACCTGCCTCCCTTCTTGACAGGGGTGGCAAGTGTTGAGCCAGGCCTACTTATTTCACAATTACAAGAGGGAGAAAAACTTGGCTAGGCTTGTAAGGGCCTCAGGGCCATTACCCTAGTAACCTCCTATGATCCTATGATTCTACGTTAAGTAGAGCAGTCATCTCTTTGACATTGGTGTGCTCCTTCTGCTGATGAGATGACAAAACCCTTTGTACCTCTAGGGGGCCAAATATGCCCCCATCCCATGTCTGAAGCATCTCTGAGCAATTCTTGAGAGAGGAGAGGGGGATGAAAAGGGATCCCTGGACTGAGAGACAACTGCTGAATCCACCATTGAAGTTCCTGTCTGAAACAAGGAAGAAGAGGAACTACAAAGTCTACAGGATGTGCATGTTGGAGCCACACTGACTTTAGAAACCACTGAAACTTTCTCATGTAAAGTTTGGACAGAGAGAGCATCAAAATAGTGGATGCCATGAAAGACAAAGCTCTCAGTGATAATGGAAGCTAGAGGAAGAAGAGTGTGAAAGAAAGAAGTGAGAGTTAAGGCCTTTGGAGGTGGCAGGGATGCAAACATTTGCACAGTCTGATTCTGCAACCCAGGAAAACATGATCCTGAGAAGGAGTTAGAGAAGATTTTTTTGAAAGTTATAGTCTACCCAAGGCAATGAAGAAGGGAAAAGGCAAATTGAAGATTTGGCTAAAGGATGTCTGGAAAGGATGTCTGAATCAATAGGTCATCTAAGTAAGGAAATATTTGTATCCCTTGAAGCCAATAAGGAGCAATCACAGGAGCAATGTTTTTGGTCAACACACTTAGGACAGTAGAAAGGCCAAAGGGCAAACCAGGGAACTGAAAATGCCAGGAAGCAACAGAGACACATAAAATCTTCATGAAAAGAGAATGGTTTGGAATATGGAGATAAGCATCCTTGAGAGCCAGATACACCATATAGGCCTGAGGGAGCAAGAAAGGAAACAGAATCTGAAGGGACAACATCCACAAGGAAGGCACTTTAAAAAAAAGTGTTTAGGTGAGAGAGGTCTGGATTAGGTCTCCAAGTGCCGTCTTTTCTGGGCACTAGAAACAGTCTGGAGTAGAACCCTTTACCCCTTTGGGACACAGGCACCTCTTGAATAGTACCCTGAGTCAAGAGATTTTGAAAAAAAAAAGGAAGTTGTTCCTGAGGAGGCTGAAGAATGCCCATAAAAGGAGGACAGGTTTTCCACACTATGAAGTACCCATGACAAATGTCTGGCAGAACCCAAGCATCCTGAGTGATCTGAAGCCAAACAGGAAGAGAAAAAGCAAGGTGAAGAGAAAGAGGAATGTTGCTGGGAAGAGACAGTTATTCAGCACCTGGTTTGTCTGGAAAAGAAGGCTTTGGATTCCATGCAAACTGCGCAGCCTTAGCAGGAAGAACCTATTTGCCACTCTTTTTACCTTTAGTAGAGGGGCATGATTGCTTACAAACAAAGGCAGGCTTAGCAGGGTAGTTTCTCTGAAATTTAGGCACTGGAGAAACAAAAACAGGTTTAAGATCCTGTAAGGTCTTACCCTTATACTGAAGGGACTTAACAAACCACTAATAGCTTCCCCAACAAAAAATCTAGAATCCAGAGGAGCATCCATCAACTTAGCTGTAATCTCATTAGGTAGAGGTTGAAGCCTAAACCAATAATAACTCCTCATCAGTGAACCAAAAACAGCAGCCCTAAAAGAGGCATCCACTGTATCATAACTACATATAATATAATGATGAACGACTTGAGAAGAAGTCCCTAGAAAAGCAATAACAGATAATTTACCCTCAGCATCTGGAAAATTAGAATAATTTGACAGGCCTGAGAAAGCAGTTAACACATAACAAGACATATGCATCTGATAATTAATAGCTCTAAAAGCTAGTTTAGCAGAAGTGTAAATCTTCATATCCAGCCTTTCCATGGTTCTGCTGTCCTTGTCAGAAGACAATAGCTTGGGCGAAGGAAGTAATTGAAATGGCTTATCAGAGGCTACAGACACTACAGAGGGGTCAGCAGCAGAACATTTATATACAAAGTAACACTCCTCAGGCACCCTATAAAACCTGTTAGGCTTCTTGGGAGCAGGGGGCAGAGCATCAGTTGAATGAAATGCCGTGGATAAAGCATCCAGCAAAGCAGCCAAAACAAGCAGGGAAGCCACAGGTTTCGGAGATCCCAACTGCAGCAACTCATACTACCTGTTATGGATATCAGAGACCCATGCACAATCCCACTTAAAAAATTCATCATCCGAGAGAGTGTGTCCCCAAAGGAAATTTCCTCAAAAGAAACATCAGGGCTAATATAGCCCTCCTCCTCCTCCTCCTCTGACCTGTAGTCCAAAGGAGAAGGACTTTGAGTAGAATAACTCAGGGAATCATCATCAGAATCTGATATATCCACAGAAGAATCTTGTTCTCAAGACCTTTTAAGGGAGTAGAAGACCAAGGAGTAGCAGGAACCAAAACCCCTTGAGGATGCTCTAAGGATATTAAAGCAATAAATAAAGCAATAAATAGCCTCTGACTGAAGGCTTGCCACTCACTTTGTGGATCCCTAGGAGCAGAAGAAACATGTTTAATTTGTTGTTTTCTTTTTAAGTGGATGTCCCCACCAAAAAAATGATACGCAGGAAGACAGTCAAGGACAGTAGTAGGAACTTCTTCCCAATTAAAAAGTAAGGAACTTCCCTAGGCCCCTCAGAAAAAAACAATTGTGGTTCCCCCTGAACATGCAAGATGGATGCCTGCAAAGCCTCTGCATATATGCTGCCAACTGGATCCTTACTGGCCTCCAGCATGGTTGCAGCAGAAAAATCCAACAACACAGCCGGGTAAGCCTCTGGGTTTGTAATGACCTCAGGAGAAACACCTGGCAGAGGCTGGACAGCAGAAGAAGATTCCAGTTAAACCTTTTTTCACTCTCTTCTTCCCTAAAAGCTCACCCTTGGGCCAGGAGATTCCATCCATTGTATTGTTAAAGAGAAGCTTAAGACACTGCTTCTCAAGATACAAGGAAAGGGGAGAATGTCTACTGTGAAGGGTTTTCTGGATGAATGCCTGACAAACTGAGCAAGAGGTATGGTCATGAGAATCTCCTAGGTAAAAAAGACACTTACCCTGGCAGCCTTTATTGAGAATCTGTCTCCCACACTGGCATTTACCCTTCCTAGATGACATCAACCCCATGCAACACAAAAAAGCCAGAAAAAACAAAATCCCCAATAGGGCACTTAACTGCAACTGCAAAGAAGTCAGAAATCAGGCATAGGTAGTCACTGTAGAGTGAAAATGAGTTCAACTGGCAGGAAATGTATGCAGGTAAACAGACTGACTGTGAAAACATACAATCGGATTTGCAGCAAAGAAGTTCTGTTTTTTAGTAGGCCTGAATGTCACCATTATATCCCACGCTATGCAAGCAGCATTTGGGTGACATTCAATGCACCTATAAAGCAATAGGAGTCTTTGGAAGACTGGGTAAATATTGGGCTTCCACAGCAGAGAATCTCATATGTTAGAATACTCCAGCAGTTAATGTAAAGACATCCACAGGTACACCTCTGTCATACTCCATGTTGGAGTAACTTACTTGGGTCATACCTCACTGGAGTTTATGAAGAAAGATATGACTAACCTCTCAGATTATGTATCTCAGACAGGTATGTCCCTAGCCCTATGCAGCATCCTACCTTCACCCAGAATAATGCTTCAATACAAACAAAAGAATTATCAACTTCAACAATTGGCTTAGCTACTGGTGTCAGTCCAGGGGAATCCATTAGTTGTCAGGCTGGGATGATATGGTCAACAAGTCATGCTGCTTTCCCAGGGATGGTCTTCATCTGCCACCTCCTGCCTTTTGGTTACTGGGCAAGGTGCTTGCCTCACCCATAGTGATTTTTTTTAGGCAATGTTATAAGAACAAACGTCTTGGCATGAAAATATCCTTAAAAAACAAACTCAGGGTCATGTTACTTATTGATAGGAGTCTAAATCAGAAACTATACTCATTGGAGGCACTACTTACATGGAAAACTGTTAATGTTTGTGTAGCCACGGAGACTACTCCAGCCATGAAAGGCTATGATGCCTTCCACGTGTTCAGGCAGCAAAAGAAATGTGAAAGAACCAAAGGAGGAGGTGTATACAGCTTCAAAAACACAAATACGCCTCAAGAGTGGTTCAGCAGTAACACTGTATAGAGTTACAGCAAGTACAATTAACTGTAGGAATCCCCCCCCCCTCCATGTCATTGTTAGCTGCCGGTCCACCAACATGAACCATGAAAACCAAACAGTGCCTTCATGAACCAACTTGAGTCAGTCATAATGCAGCCAACCACATTAGGCATGGGACAATGTAACTATCCTGCCATAGACTGAGATACATATATGTGCTCAAACACGTTCACCCAAAGGTTCCAGCATGTTATAAACAGAAAGATTCTAGAATACTTAGTTTGCACACCCACAAGGGCCATGAATGCCCTTGACCAAGAACTCACCAACATGTAAGATCACTGCACCACTCCATTTGTGAGACTCTCACTGGTGATGTTGGACCATAAATCAGTCATGTTCAGGGTAAGAATCTTAAATGATCTACCCCTCAGGATCTAAAAGGTAGAAAATTATCTGCAAAGCAAACTATAGCCTCCTAAGTGATGGCATATATAGTTTCAAACCTACTGCCACCACTGACAGTAAAGACTCCTATACAGAGGTGTACACAAATGCACTGCATAAACAGCTTTACAAGTGTATAGCCATAGCTGTACCAGAATAGATCAAAACTTGCTCATGGAAAAAAGTGGACATCTAGCATAACTAGATTATACAACATGAGAAAAAAACAGATGTCAAGAAAGAACAGGTAGCAGTCTCAGCAGAAGAACACCCTCCATAACTTGAACAAGCAAAGTATACATCTTGTAAAGTCCTTTAAAGTTAATTGTGAAACTGAATTAGTATCCATAGCTAATAATAATCACAAGTTATTATTTAGCTATGGCTGTAATGTAAAATGGAAGGTCTAGCATTGCATCAAATTTGGAGTGGGCAGTACCACTCATACTGAACCAGAGGATGCAGCTAACCTGTTAGCACACAGGTTTGGCAACAATTTCATACCCCTGTCTTCACCGATCATACCCTGCAGCATACCTGTCACATTTTTCTACCTATTACCTCCAAATAACCGTCCCTAACCACACTTATTAATGTCAACAACACAGCCTCTCTGGGACTGAATAACATCCCAGACTGCTTACTAAACATTCTAAATCAAGAGTTAGCAGAACCACTGGGTACTTTCTTCAACCACAGTCTAAGTACTGGATTTTTCCTGGCAGAGGGGAAAATAGCAACTGTACTACCCTTGCACAGAAGGGTTCCCTCAACTGACCCAGGATACCATACACACATAAGCCTGACCAGATTTGTCTGTAAGGCCATGGAGAGAATCATCTTGGACCTTATCAACAAGGACATTGATGAGCTTCTAATTCTTTATCTTACCTACTTTGGGTTTGTCAAGGGAAAATCATGCCTGTTAAAACTAATGGAATTCTTCAATAGTGTCACCAAAGCCCTGTATTGAAACACATCATTACATATTGCCTAGCTCAACCTGCCCAAGGGCTTTGACATGATCCCCCACTAAAGCATTGCAGATCTCACCGACCTGTGGATTAACACATACATCACTAGATGGGTAGCCATCTGGCTCACCAACAGAATGCATACAGTCATAGGTGAGGATTCCACTTCTACCAGCAGACCTGTTACCAGTGGTGTCCCATAAGGGTCTGTGCTGGGCCTCCAACTGTTTGGAATGTATTTCTCAGGAAATCAGGGCAATAAAGATGGCCTGTGGCTCAACAAGTTTGCTGACAATGACAAAATGGGGGCAATCAGTGGATTCCCAAACAATGTCAGCATACTACAAAATGTGCTTTACATACATAAATGATTGTTGCCAAAGCCACAGACTTAAAGTTCACCCAAATGACTGCACTATTATCTCTTCCAGCAAAGGAGAACTCCATTCTAATTACACTGTTAAAAATGTCATCCCATGTTCTAACCCAATGGTGAGAGATTTGGGAATGCAGGTTGATGCAAACCTCACCTTTGATCATCGTGTGTCCACAGTGGTAATGGACACCCTTTACATAGCACACCTCATAAGTGAGGACATAACATCCAAGACTAATGATGCTATCACTCCATTGTACTCGTCCCTCATCAGACCAGTCAAAGAGTACAATGTTCCCTTTTGCATGCACATCACCAGACACCTGCAGCAGCTGGAGAGACCTCAGAGGTTTCTCACAAGAAATTCGAAGGCCTCCAAAACATGAGCTACATGGAAAGACTGAAGACCTGTCAAAGTACTCTGTATCCTACAGGCTGCTGATAGGCATCTTGTGGCTGGTCTACAGAGCAGTCTCAAACCCTACCTTTAAGGAAATACTGCACCTCCCCAAATCACATGGGACAAGAGTCACTCACCCTGAGGACCTTAACTTAGACTGCGACATCAGCAGTACATGCTGGAGAAACACATTCTCCAAGAGGTTGCCACTCCTGTGGAACAAAATCCCAATTCACATAAAACTGAGCTCCTCAATGACCCTATTTAAGGATAACTGGGACAACTGAATGGGAAATCATAAATTTACCCCGAGGGTTTCACCTGTGTCAATCTAAGACATGGTCAACCAGTGCTGATCATGGCTTTGCAAATATGGACTACATATCTCTGTCTATAAGGGAACAATGTTACAACTTGGGTAGGCTAGGCAAGGCCTTAGGGCCATTAGCATAGTAACTTCCTATGAACCTAGGGCCATTATGGTAATAGCCTAGTATGAAACTATGAAGCTATGAACCTATGGAAGACCTGCCAATATCTTGTCACACACATGGGCTGCTGATTTAATGAAATATACGTTTGTCTGCAGTCTTGCAAAAATCAGACTTGTGCTGTAGCACTTGCATTAAGTACTGTGTTTTGTATTCTGTATACCTTGGATAGACAGGGGTTCTATTCTCAGTGTAGTCAACTGTTTGTGTGTGTGTGTATGAGCTTGTGATTGACAATACAAAGAGTCTTTTACCACAGCATGGGGAACACTGTTATTACAACATGTTCACCAGACTCTGTTGATGTCATCAGCTATATCAGATGTCTGGATATGCAGTCACCCCCCCAGGGCACTGTCATTCACTGGAATGGAGGCCAGTTAGATGTTACCTCATCCTATACCAAAAGGATGACAGTGGCATGGCTTTTAATTTAAACACATACATCATGGCATGATCTGTAGTCCCTGTGTTATCTTCATGAGAAAGCCCTGTGGTCTTTCCAGATGCTGCATCTGTCTGTAGAGGTATATGCAAAAGAAAGCATTATACTGTATTACTGTTCTGATGAGGTTTGACTCCAGTGCTGTCTTACAATCCTAACATCTGAATATGATGGTGTGGCTTATGATGTGCACCATACATTTGTCCTGGAAGATCATTAAAGAGAGAAGTTAGAGAGTAATGATGCATGTTGCAGTTTCTGACATCAACATCCTTACAAGATCATTAATTTTAACATTGTGAAAGTCTGATGCTATCAACTGTTTAACTTTTAATGGTCAATATAAGTCAAAGGTACAATGACCAGTTCAACAACACAAATGTGGATATACTAAGCTCTAAGTTAGCTAAGCACCCTGAGCATCAGACTTAGCTTTTGCATCCCTGTCTCCAAATATAGAAAACAGGGATACTGAACAGTTATCATCACTTATACAGAGTGTTGTTTGGGGGGGTTGAGGAAGCCTAGGCTGACACAGAAGGTCAGTGTGTGTGTGTGTGTGTAAGTATTAAGGAGAAGAAGGCAGACACTGGAATAAAACAACAAACTGCCAGTGAGACAAACTGAGCAAGTGTTGTGTGTGTGTCTGTAGAGGTTCTCCAGGTGAAACTGGTGTGTGAGTATCTGCATGAACACAGCCAAGCTCTGTGTTAGCTCTACGTCTTGGTCTGTCAGACAGGTATGAACCATGCATGGTAGAGGTGGCAGTTCATTGTTCTCATCCCCAATGACAAGAACTGGCTGTGCCAGGAGTTGAACTGGCATGTCCACACCCACACTCAGATGTATTTATGCTACCTGAACTTGAATGTATGATGTCTATAGGACAAGCTTCCTACAAGGGGACACACAAGACCATGACCCCATTTCCTGCCATATCTGGGTGTGGACAGCAGACTCACTGATGGAGCAGTGGAACTACTGCCACTATGGGAGATTGATCGGTCACTGCCACACTGGCTGACAGCAGACGATGTGGCTGACCAATAGCCATGAGGATGCCATTCCCCTCCCAGCAGATGTTTCATCACAGACACTGCTCATTCCATGACAGTCACCCCTCGGTCCTTCACAGACACTCCTTGTTCCAATGTTTCATTCACCTGATGCAATTAATCAGCAACACAGTGAAGGCAATCACATGTCAGACTGTGCCATATCCAGATCCCTGAGCATTCATCTGTAACAGCTATAAGAACATGCCTGTGCCTCCATGATGGCCATAAACATACATTGAGTGGCACAGGACAGCTGAACCATATGGGAGAGGGACAGCAGACCCTCTCCAAGCACCTGTATCAATCCTCCTGTGTGGCACCTTGTCCACACTTTGGCTATGGAAAGACTTAACAGGCAATGAATCCGCAGTAACTGCACTTCAATGATCAATGCCCTTGGTTTCCACCTGTCCAATATCTGTAGCCTCAGTGGACTGTGTTGGTGTAGGCCTACTAGTTGTGTCTGATGGAAATGCAGGTGATGGCTGTACATCAACCTCTGTGTGAAATTCAACATCTGCACCCCCAAATGTACCTCAGTTTGTCCATCATCATCATCAGAGTCTGTAGATCCACTGTCATTAAGTGGCACGGGGTCCACACTTTCACTCTCATGATCATCTGTGGTAAAAAGTATGAAGCACAGGGATACAGTAACACCCGCACTACTATAGTGTAAAATATGCTAACAAAATAACAGTGCTGCTACTATTACAAAATGTACAGCAATACCCACAACAGGTCTCAGACACTACTGACATAAAAAAATTGGCTTACCATTTGCAGAAGACATACTGCACTGTACTCCAGACGGTCCAGGAAGAGGTTGAAGAAGAGGTAAGGGTAACATCATCACAATTAACAGTAATGCATGGGGTAATGCATTACCCCGTATATGTGCATTAATAGTACTTTGAACAAGAATGAACTGACAACTCCAAAGTAAGGCTATAACTGTCTCAACCTTCAATTGCCACCCAAAAAAAGACATGCTGATACAGAATCCACTTATTCATTTCAATTGTTTTAGTAAACAACAATATTCAACTGTTGAGATATCAAAGCATACCTGGAAGCTCCTCCTGGGATGTGCTTGCTATCTCGGAAGGTGTTGTGTCCACATCCAGGACATGCTGTACTACACTGTCCTGAGATCTGTCTAAATCTGTCAAATTGGCCAGGAGCTCTTCATTAGGGGTTAGTGGTAGTTCCCCTAACATGCCCTATGCCGGTAACCATTTGATCACAGACCAGTGCAGCTGCTTGCTTCTTTGCAGATGTCATCATGTCAGTGGCTCTGTGGTGCACCTGTTCATATGTTTTGCTGTGGCCACCTACGGCACTGACAACATGAACAATTTGTTATCATATTTGCATCCTATGGCCATGTCTCACCATCCCTTTCCAGGAGAAAAGCGACATGTTGCCAAAACCCATTGATTATGACTTGATTTACAGTATCATTAAAGGGCTTCTCCCTAGATTCTGACAAACACTCTGAGTAGCTGGAAGCCAAGAATCACATCCAAGATAAGGTAAACCAGTATTTAATCAGAGTCCAAAATGTAAAATGCAATCCATAGGATAAAAACACAATAATTCCACAATACATCCACCAAAGTGCAACCACAGTCAAGCACTTTCATCCTTTCTGGACTTCTTCAGAACTGTGTTACAGAAAAAACCTACCCTTTTAAAAATATGTTTGTAGATGAGGTGGCCTTCTGAAGAATCATTAATCCTTCCTTAGGGTATAGCTAGACTAATGGTTCCTTCTGAATTAAGCATTTATTCATGCATGTATACATGTTGCCAAAACCCATTGACAATGACTTGATTTACAGTATCATTAAAGGGCTTCTCCCTAGATTGGCACACCTGAGTGATATACTTGTAGGTGTCCTAAAAGACAACAGTGGTATAATACATATAAGTATTACATAACTACAAAATAAGTGTTTCCAGATCAAACAGAAAAGGTAGCCAGTCAGTATTACCCACTGGAGAAACATAAAGCAGTCCAGAGATGTGAAATAGTCACAACAGGCAAGATGTAAAACTAGGAGAGTAACAAGAGCAACATATCATTATTTGTGCCAAAACAGTAAAATCATGTTTGCCCCCTTAAAAGAACAGTCCATTCTTGTTTGTGTCATAACAGTAACTCATCCTTGCCCCCCAGATAAGAACAGGCAAATGACCCATTTTGCTAACAAAACATCTTTGAAATGCTAAAAGTGCTATTAAAGGATCTGTCCCTGACACATTTCTACATATTTATCAAACAGAATTCCATTTTCATGTATTATTAATCATTTGTACGTCTAAAATGGCTTGCCAGACAGGCTCATGATATCAGTACACTTCTAACTAATGCGTACAGATAAAAGTGTAAAAGCCTTTGTTTCCCACTAGTCTTACATACATTCCAGCATATGCAGAATGTATATGCAGTATGTAGGTGACAAAAGGGGCTCATACCTGCTGAAATTCAGTACCCTCAGTGCAGATATATCCTGAAGAAAAAGCATATTTGCAGTTTTCCAGACATATACAACTCTCCTCACCATCAATTTGTCTAGCTACACATTTGTACATTTGTGTTTTTATAATGGTTTAGATTATCAATGGCTTGCACCTGTCTTTGTCTGTGTTTCAAAGATGCACATTACAGCACAGGCAGCTGAACTGCATGCTAATCAACCAATCCATCACAGTGGAGCTATTCAACAAGCTATAAGGCATCCATGTAGACTTCATGCTGGTTTCACCTACAAATGTCAAAACTTTTGGAGTTCAGACATGGAAAGTCTACACATACAGAATGTTATGGCCTGCTGCTGCTTTAATCCATTTCTATGTGCAAGAGACTAAAGCCAATGTTATTACTGATGCCAATAGGCTTAGGCCAATAAGGAAAAAAACTACCAGGCCACATTTAAGTTAACAAAACCTACATGATGTGGAAATTGTAGAGTGCTACAGTCAGGACAGGCACATAGTACAGGAACTCTGCGATATCTGACACCCTCAACTCGGAACCAGAGCCAACTGCATGGGACCTATCCCAATGGAGACTAAGCTATGTGTAGCCCTTAGAATATTAGCTACAGGAACCTTTCAGAGACCATCAGCGGACATGCTGCTGGTGTCACAGGTATTAGCATCCGGGATCCTCCACCAGTTCCTGGATGCTGTGCTCCAACATGCCAGTGAGCATATATTTTTCCCCATCGTTCTGCGGAGAGGGCCAGAGAAATGAAACAGTTGTAGCAGGTAGCACAGTACCCTGCAGTACTGGGTGCACAGATTGCACTCATGTAGACATGAAGGAACCACCTGGGGAACAGGGTAGGCTCTGTATTAACAGAAAGAACTACCACTCTATCAGTTGCCAAGCCATGTGTAATGCCAAGGCAATCATGTTGAATGCGTGTGCTGGCAATCCTAGCAATTACCATGACTCACATATCTGGCACAACTCCCAACTATCCAGATGTTTGGTAGAGGAGATATCCCATAGGGTCATCTACTGGGAGATGCAGGCTATGCACTAGAACTGTGGCTGATGACACACAACAGAAATGCACACACACCCATGGAAGAACACCATAACGATGCACACGCTCAAACCAGAAATGTCATACAGCATGTGTTTTACCTGCTGAAGTGACAGTTCTAGAGCCTAGGTACATCTGGGGGAGCCTTTCAGTACAATCCACAAACATGTACAGAAATCTGTATGTGCCATGCTATACAACATAATCCTGAGGGAACAGCTGCAGCAAGTTCAGCAAGGAGAAGGGACACACATCCCACCATCAATGCCAACGTCACCACAGCCACAGGCAGATGAGGAGTCAGAGAGGGACCCTTCAGCTGCTGTGGGTGTAGGCAGACATAGGCATGCTCAGTATGCTCTTGCATTGGCTAAAGACAATGCATAGCACACTCACTCACCACCTAGGGGCAATACACCTTCCGCCTAATCACACAAATATAGTAACATTGATGCCAGGTGACTCACACAACCTTCATCTCCCCATGTATTGTCTGTGTACTACTTGCATCAGATAGAGTCACTCCTGGACTAACACTGTGGCAACTGCTGCATTTACAAGGTAAGTCCTGAACCTGGAGTGCACTGTTTAATAATATTATGGCATATCCTTGGATTTCATCAGCTGTTACAGTAACCAAATACAAGGTGCAAGATTTGTACAAACATTACCATAACACGTGGCAGCAGAGACTTACTTTACATATATGTGTCCATTAGTAAGTAGTAGGCCTCAGGCATTAAAGATTAACACAGTCATAGCTCTCAAAAGTACCGATGATCACTGCATGCCCTCAGTTTAGCACCATACATTTGTACTAGAAAATCATTGATTAGAGAAGTTAGAAAGTAATAACCTACATTGCAGTTTCTGACTTCACAACCCTCACATGATCAAACAACAGGCAGGATGCAAAACAAGAACAACAAGACCAGAATATCCTTGTTTCTGCCATAACAGCAAATCCCCCTTGCCTGCACCAAAACAACTGTCTGTGCTTGTATGTGCCATAACAGTAATTCAGATTTGCAGAACAGTTGTGCCCTTGCATGTGCCATAAGAGATAGCTCATGTTGCCCCCCCCCAAAAAAAAAGAACAGTCTACACTTGTTTGTGCCATCCAACCTGCCCTTCAGTTGTTGGCAAATGCATATTATATTATTGCCAGTTAATATCCTAATATCCTCACAAATTTAAAGCCAATGATATAGCATGGCTTACAGACTGCATCTCTCAGAATACTGGGCAGATAAATGATGACTGACCAGGAAGAAAAGAAAGGTAAGACAGAGTTGTAAATATGCCAGTGATAATCACAACATGTTGTGTGCTCACTAAGTGCACTTATACAATAACATGCTTGAAAATAACAGTTTGATAGTGTACATTCTGTTATAGCTGGTTGTGTGAAGAGTGACATCAGTTCTTTGTTGGAAAGATGTTTGTGTGGCAAAGTGGATAAGGCACCCATCCTGTTTTCTGAAGGTGCATTGCAGTGAGAGTTGAAATGCAAACCTATGTAAACATATCTCATGTGTACTAAGATTTTCTACTGTGTATATGTCATAGATTGTTTTCCCTCATTTTAAATATTCTTCTTTTGTATTTCCTTTCTTTGGTTTTATAATAAATAATACCAAAAACCTGTCAAAGAAAACACAATTTGCAACAAATAAAGACAAGGTTGGATGAAAATGAAACACAAGCCTATCGTGCACTGTTTCTTTGCATTTTAGAACTTGACAGACCTAAATGTAACAATTTGTATGTCTAACCTGACACATCAACCTGATGTAGGCAATTACAATTGCCATCCCTCTAACCTGACAGATCCATCTGATGTAACCAATCACAGTTTCCATCCCAATATCCTGCAACACCCACCTATTGTTAACAAGCACAGTTGCAATCCCAACAACACAACACAACACAAACGCTGAGGGAGTGCTACATAATATGAACATCCCTACAGGGAGCCAGCATTTTGGTATTCACTAGTTCAAATGAGTTCAGACCTCATTTCCATCTTCACTGTGTTGAAAAGGCAACTGTGTAGCTAGAGAAACTGAAGGAAGCTGAATGTTGAACAGAGAACGGATATTACTTTTCTGCAAACCTCTGGTTCTATCAATTTTCTAAGTTTGTCAGAGCAATCATTTCAACAGTTGCACTAATTATGGGCCTTTTCCCCCCATTATGTATGCCTCCATCCAGATGTCTTGCCCTAAGAGTTTGAGAAGTTTGCTACACTTATGATGTGTACTGTTCCTTGTGGGGGAGTGGCAGCTAAGCTGCTTTCCACAAAGCCAGTGTCCTCTCAGTTTTCTAAGTTTGTAGGTGCAATATTTAAAAAGGGTCCCTAGTTCTGGCCCCTTTCCCCACCCCATTATTGATGAGTTTGTCCAGATTTCCTGCTCTAAGAGCTTGGAAGGTCTGCTAGAAATTACGATGTGTACTGTGCCTTGGGGGCATGGCAACTAAGCTGCTTTCTGCAAACCCGGTGTCCACTCAATTTTTTAAGTTTGTAGGAGCAATATTTAAAAAGTATCCCTAGTTCTGGCCCCTTTCCCATCCTATTACTGATAGCTTTTCTTCAGATTTCTTGGTCTAAGAGTTTGACAGGTATGACCTGTAGTACAGTTCCATGCATACCTGTCAACTGTCCAGATGGATTTTTGCCTCATATTTTTGGTGTATTCCTCATAAAATTTGTGATTTTCTGTCAAATCACTGAGATGATCTAAGAATCAAAGTCATTAAATAATGACATGCATTTGAGTTTCAGACTTCAGTTTCTTCAGAAACTGCATGCTAACAAAAACCCCGTTCTTGCAGCTTTCTAAGTTTATATGACCAATATTTAAAACTTATCCCTATTTTTGCAGCTTTTAACCCCCATTTTGTCAGGCTGTGTCCAGGAATTTCAGCTGTAATACGGTTAAGAGGCATGGTTCCATGGCTGTATTCAAAAAGTTTTCGAATACAGCCGGAACAGCAGCAAGGAGCCTACACAGTTGTTTGCTATCATGTTGAATCTCTCTAGCCACTTTCCCTGTTTCATTTGTATGCTAATTGGTTACGTTTGCAGCTGATTAGCATTCCATGATGTTTACATGGTATCAGAAGAATCACTATGATTTCCCCGGGGGTGTGCACCTCTACAAGGTGCTTACTGAATTTAAAATCTCCTGCTCCCACATCTGCATGAATAAAAAGACCATGTAAGCTTTATTGACTTACCCCCTGTATTTTATATAGCATATATCATGGACAGACGTAGGTTAAAAATAAAAAAGATAGCTGAGTGCACAAGTCCCAGGATAAAAAAGTGTTCAATTCAGGTAGGCACACTGGTGCCAGGGTATGGAAAAAAATGGCAATGTAGAATCCTCAAGACATGGAAACATTCCTACAATGGTGCTATGCCAGGATCAGGTGGAGGATGATCCCCTGTTATAGAAGGGAGTAGTAGTCCACAAAAATCACAAAAACTAATAAGCCAAAAAAAGAGCCATAAAGATGATACAGTGGACTATTGAAGATAAGAAAGAAATGATGTATTGTTACTATTATGCAAGAAGCCCAGAATTTCTGGACGGAAGATATACAAAAAGATTAAGACAGAAATTAGAGAAAAAAAATACTTGCACAAGAATAACTGTCAAGAATTAAATGCAAATTTGTGTTCATTAATAACACCATATTTATGAAAAACATTATGTACACCAAGAAACCTTGGACCATTTAAAAAAAGAAGCAACTGAGGAAGTGCTAAATTATAAAGGACAAAGATCTAGAGATTTTTGAGAGATATAAAAAAGAAATATGGACATGGGATAAAAAGAGAGATCTGATATGGTGCAATATTTATGCAAACGAGTAAGCCAAATTAATCACTACAATAAAAGCAGGTCCAAAGATATTGAAGAGAAAAAGAGGCAAAGGCATCCAGATATGGAAAATTTCACAATACAAAAATAAAATCACAAAGAGGGAATGCAGAACAGAAGATTAGTAAAGTAGAAGTTAAAAAATATAAGTTGAAGTCATGGAATACCTGAAAATGAAGGATTTATTGTAGAAAGTCTAACACAGGTTATATCACAGCATAATGGAACAATGAGAACCTCAAGTAAGGAGTAACAGGAGGAGTAAGAGACATCTGAAGAAGAAATATGGACATGGGAAAGAAAAAAAAACATGTAATATGGTGCAATATTTATGCAAAGGATAAGCCAAAACTAATCAATAAAAAAAAAGCAGCACCAAAGATGTTTGAAGAGAAATACAGGCAAAGGCATCCAGACATGGAAAATTTTACAAAACAAAAAAAATGAGAAAACAAACAGGAAAAGTAGAAAAGAGGATTTGTAATAGAGAAGTTAAAGAAATAGAAACTGAAGTTATGGATTACCTGCAAAGTGAAGGATTTAATGTAGAAAATCTAACTCTGATAACACCTCAGCAGGATACAGCAATGGATCCTCACATTAAGGACAAGCCAGTGGAGCAGGAAATATCTAATCAGTTGCCATATGAAAACACTTTGGAGCCTTCCATAGGAAACTAGTATAAAAGTTCAGTTGGAGTTGCACGGTAAGGGAAGGAACAGGAAACTGTGGCAACTCTGATGCAGCCAATGTTGTTGAGTAGTAGGCCAGTGAGTTCCCATATGAAAGAGCAATGGATAACACAGAATGAAATTGAAGAGAATGTGGCACAGGAAGACACTCTGGAACTTTCTGTAGAATGCCCACAGGAAATTGAGAACAAACAATATGCCGTCAGTTTAGAAGAAAATAATCTAAAAGAAGAGTTGCTTGATTCAATAGATATGGACAGACATATTAAGATCAATGAAAAAAGTAAACTACAGAAAGTCAATAAAACCAAAAAGAAGTTTGATAAAACAAATGAACACAGTAATTGGAACTGTGTATAGAAATTCACGCAATATAGCAGAGGTAAATAGGATATATGACAGAGCAGTTAAATTAATAACAGATAAAGTCTTACCACAAAACACAGGGCAGTAAGGAGAAAGGAAGGGGAGAAATCAAATGCCATCACGGAAATATTGAATAGAGAACACTATAAAGCAATTAAAATAAGAAGTGTCACCATTAGAAGAGTACAGAAGAGGGAACACATCAACAAAAATACTTAGGAAGATAGACTTGATAAAAGCAATGCAGAGTATCAGAACAGATCAGGAACTATTTGTCACTTTTGCAAATAATAAACTAAAAATATCAGTACAGGCTGAAAAACTTAGAAGATATGCAAAATAAACAGTTTATTAAAGACACAAAAAGGAATTGGAAAACAAGGCAAAATGAATTGAAACACCACCAAAAAAGAAGAAATAGACATATTTTGGAGAAATATCTAGGGAGATCCTGTGGAACATAACAGAGACGCTGAATAGATAAAGGAAGTAAAAGAACGAATAAGAAGTTCAAATGTATAGGATATGAAATGGGATGAAGTAACAGCCACAGAAATTTAAACAAAGTTAAGAAAAGGTCCTAACTGGATATCCATAGGTCCAGATGCAGTACTTAACTTCTGGTTAAAAGTATTTACATCTTTACATGACGATTTAGTCATGAGTAAGAACTATCTATATGCGTACCATGAACACATGCCAACCTGATTAACAACAGGAAAAACAATACTCCTACTTAAGAGTGAACCTGCATGCTATCCTAAAAACTATGGACTAATGACTTACCTCCCGTTGATGCATAAACTACACACTGGAATTGATGCTGACAGAGTTTATACTCATTTAGAAGAAAACTCAGTCATGGCACTAGAACAAAAGGGAAGTAATATGGAACAAAGGATATTTTTTTTGTTAAATAAATTAATAATGGAGAACAGTAAAAAGGGGAAAAAATCTAAGTATGGCATGGATAGACTACAAAAAAGCATTTGACAGTATCCCACATTAATGGATAAAAGAGTGCTTAAAAATGTATAAGATGCTCCCTATACCCATTGATTACATTACATTACAGTGACCATGAAACAAGGGCAAACCAATTTGCAGTTAAGTCAGGATGAAGGACAAATTATTATTCCAGGGATAAAAATTCAAGGGTCTATATCACATCAGTGAATGCTAAAAATAGTGAATGCTGATATATCGAACTTCAAAGTCTGAAAGCTAAAAACAGCAAAGGAATGGATCAGCAAATTTTTTCCCAGGGAAAAAATTCACTCATCTAAAAAAAAAAGAGTATACAGTTAAAATTAAGTGGGGGGCTGTACCCCCCACGACCCCCAACTTAAATATACCAACTCTGGAGAAAACAGCAAAGCCTGGAGAATGGCCAAGCAACATTTTTCCCTGGGAAAAATTTGCTGATCCATTCCTTTGCTGTTTTCAGCTTTCTGACTTTTGAAGTTCGATATATCAGCGTTCACTGTTTTTTGTGTTCTCTGATGTGATATAGACCCAAAATTCAAAGGGGTATATTCCAAGGTGACTCTCGTCACCATTGTGATTTTGTCTTGTCTTAACCCATTAAGCTGTCTACTTAACATATTAGGTCATGGCTACAATTTGGCTTCCAGAAACCAACAAAGTATAAAGACTTCTTATCTTCTTTTTGTGGATGATTTAACATTGTATAGTTCATCAGAGGGGGAACTGAAAGCACAACTGCAAGTTGTCAAAACTTTTTTAAATGATGTAAGAATGTCATTTGGTATTGATAAATGTGCAAAAGCAACCTTTAAAGCAGGAAGCTGCAGCACCAACAAAACATCCTGGGGACAGTAAGGTGATATAAAAAAACTTGAGCAAGAGGGAGTGTATAAATATTTCGGAATTGATGAAGGATCAACAATAAAACATGAACAAATGCAAATGAAACTTAGTAAGGAATATTTTAGAAGACTAAAATTAATATGGAAAACAGTGCTGACATCTAGGAACAAAGTCCAAGTTATAAATCAATTCACTCTTCTTGTCCTAACTTATAATTTCTGGAGTGATTGACTGGCTCCAAAAGTTGCTGGATCTGTTAGACAGGAAAACAAGAATGATGCTTCATACCTATCAATGATTTATAAATATTAGTGTATACCAAAACTATATATTCCCTGTTCTGAAGGAGATATATGCCTTCTCGAAATTGAGTAGATGTATAAATCTGCAATGGTAGGACTGCATACATATCTAATAACCTCACAAGATCCAAATGTAGTGAACGTTTTAAAACATGAAGAGAATAAGTCTAAGATGACTTATCTGCTTAGTTTAGCAGAAGCATACTGGTATCAAGCAGAAATAGAAAGCAAACCTGAAGTAGATAAAAATCAAGCAGCAACTGAATGTACCAAAAACACAAAATAAAGAATATAAGGTGAAGGATCAGATAAGAAGGCAAGACATGTGGAAAATGCATAAATATAGTTGCAAATACAGAAAATTCTTGGAGCAACCTCATGTTGATCAGGATCAAATGCAGGAATGGTTAAGGTTGAGGTGAATTTATACCAAAAGACAAAAGGTTAATATTGGCAACCTAAGATATTAGACTATGTGCATGCCGGTTTACAAAGTTCATTGAACATGTGGGAGAAACAGACAAATATAGATTTTGTAAAACAGAATTATAAACAGTTGCACATGTTGTTGCTGGTTGTGATATACTAACGGCAGAAGGATTGTGTACTGAAAGGCATAATAAAGTGGTAAGGGTCTAGAAGAGTGTCAGGAGTAATTTGTGACAGACGGGTACCAGTAAGAGTGAAAGGGAAGGTCTACAGGAGGGTAGTGAGACCAGTTATGTTATATGGGTTGGAGATGGTGGCTTTAACAAAAAGGCAAGAATCAGAGCTGGATGTGGCAGAGTTAAAGATGTTAATATTTGCACTGGGTGTGACGAGGATGGACAGGATTAGGAATCAGTATATTAGAGGGTCAGCTCAGGTTGGATGGCTTGGAGACAAAGCCAGAGAAGCCAGATTGCATTGGTTTGGACATGTGCTAAGGAGGAATGCTGGGAATATTGGGAAACGGATGCTAAGGATGGAGCTGCCAGGTAGGAGGAAAAGAGGAAGGCCTAAGATAAGGTTTATGGATGTGGTGGGAGAGGACATGCAGGTGGTTGGTGTGACAGAACAAGATGCAGAGGACAGGAGGAAATGGAAACAGATGATCCACTGTGGTGACCCCTAACAGGAAGAGCCAAAAGAGAAGAAGAATACTGAAATAGCTGAAAAACATTGGAAACATGAGCCACAAAGCATTATAGAACATAATGAAGCTGATATAACATGGGATCACCCATTACCAACAGTTCAAAAAATAGATATGAGAAGACCAGATGTAGTAGTCAATGAAAAGAAGACAAATGTAGCATTGATCACTGAAATTGCTGCACCCAGTGACTACAGTATCTTAAGTACACAGAGTCACAAAGTTATAAAATATCAGTATTTACAGGCAGTAACAAGGACAAAGTTGAAGAAGAATACCCAGACAGTTCCAATAGTAGTAAGAGCAATAGCTCTTATAAAAAAGAATTTATAATTGTACTTAGATTATGTTGCTGATACATGTAACTCCATATGAATTGCAGAAGGAGTGTATACTGGGCACATTGTGGGTGCTGTGAAGAGCATTTCTGGCTAACACCAAAGACTGAAACAATATTAATTTCATGAACTTTAATCATACTTTGACTTAGGAATGGGGTTCATTCCCATCATGGTATTAGAAACCAAAAAGACTTGGAGAAATGTAAAAGGGTGAACATCACTGTAACTCCTAAGAAAAAGGAAACTGGCTTCCCATTCAAGGAAGAGACAACCTCCTTCTTGGCTTCCTTCTCTTTAAACTCCTATGTCAAAACATGCCTCCCCCCTAACTATGAGGCTAACTACATCCAAGCCACGCTACAACCTAAGAAGCCAATTCACTAATGGCCTTAATCTTATATGCCCAGCCACTAAACTTCATTCCACAGACCAAAGCTTCTCTGTAATTGCCCCTAAATCATGGCAGTCTTTGCCACCTGATCTTACTAAAATCAGAGACTACAAATAGTTCAGACGTCAGTCCATACAATCACTGAGAACCACCGTACAAAGGTGAAGAACCAGAAGCAGTAAACACTTCAGATGTTTATTTATATCAAAGATGCTTACTGAGAGCTTTTGTCCTTTATAACATTAAAAACGGACTTTGTCAACTCTGATGGAGTTCATTTTTAATGTTATAAAGTATGAAAGTGCTCAGTATACATTTTAATATAAACATCTGAAGTATTTGCCGTGTTTGGTTCATCATCTTTATATAGTGGTTCTCAGTGATTTGGTGTTTGTGGAGGACTGCTTTGTGGTTTAAGGCATTTTTTAATCAGTCCATACAATGCTGAACTGAATGACATAAGTGCACATGTCATATCATGGCCATGTCACCTAAGTCCCATGGTTGCATCCATCTCAGAAAACCTTGACTGCTTAATCTTCTAAACTTCTCCAACATATAAACTTATACCAATTGCTTTCCCGTTTGCCCTATCCATTCTCTACTACATATTGTATCTCCACTTCTTCTGTTATCTCTTCTATTGCAGACCTTGGGTATTCTATAGAGTATACAATCTTGACTGTTAAACTTTCCCTCTATACTTTTATATACTTTTGCCTGGACCACATTTATCTCACCTATAGCACTCGTATCATTCATTGTATATTCATAATCCTACTACTTTTAATCCTTCTTGTAAATATGTGTATTTCATTTTACTTCTGTGTTATACTATATCACCTCACTGTATAATTTAGTTATACCTTTATATTACTTTATTGTTGTTAATATGTATGGTCCCAGGCTAAGCCAGCAAGTGTTCAAATATAATTAGTGTTCTACCCTAGTAAATAAATGTGAATAACTAAATAAATAGATACATAAATAAGTGAATACAGAAATAAAAAAATAAATAAAAGTGCCCATTCCCATTTACTTCCTTGATGAAATTTACTGACTTCTGGTG
>NC_056726.1:1956716143-1956791143 GCF_019279795.1 Protopterus annectens
GGGGATGTCTATTTATCTGCTGATGGACTGGTACCCCACCAATGATTCCATGATTACTTTTTGGTTTACTACGAATATTTACATCCCCAAACTGGAAGAATGAACAATGGCAAGCTGACTACTCAGAATGTCAGTTTGTTTGGAAGGCAAGGATCGACATTCGACAATGACCAGACCACTCACCATCTGAAAAATACACTGTAGTGCGATCCAATTCAAAACACCAATGATCAAAACTGTGGACACAAGCTATGTGTCAACATTTTGGAGTTGACGGGATTTGCCTTCTCTGTTTTGTCTTTTTGCACCTGTCCATTTGACCTTCTGACAGACGGTAAGATGCATTTCATTATTTTGATAGTAAACCTTACTTTTCTGTTTTACATTCACTAGAATGAGGTCCAGCTCACACCACAAACTATATTAAAAAGTCAATTGCAGAAAAAATAAAAGAATGAAAAAAAGGTACAGTACAAAGTAGCATTACTTTTTTGCAAAGTATATTTTTCTATCCTAGAACAGAATTTATTGATGAAATGTTCCATCCACTAGACTTTCATAATTTGAGCTACACTCCACATTTTTTGCATAAATGAATGCCAGGTACTTATTGAGACAACATTCAAGCAGTCCAGGTTTTGTTATTTTCAGTGACCATCTGCTACATAAATGAATGCTCACATCAGTTTTTATCAACACTTAATATTTCTGGAGTTAAGATCTCAAGGGTTGGAGCAAACTACATAGAAAAAATGGGAATTGTGGGAACAATACATACAGGGGAGAAATAAGGTTTAAAAAAAGTAGGACTTAAATGAGATATGTAATGTTTAACTGAAAATGATTGGGTAAATTATAAGTGATGTATAATGTTTGCAACTGGGAGTGTGTCAGTATGGTTTGTGATGTAAAATGCTTGCAACTAGAATTGTGTCAGTGTGGTTTGTTTTCATTTATATAAATGTATGACTGCTTATGTAAGTGATAGTTTAATAAAGATATTTCCTGTTTAAAAAAGGGGCAGGAATTGAATAATTTATGTAATGTTTCTTAGGTTTTATGATATATAGCAATATGTGTGAAATAAAATGTTTGATAGTCAATTTTTTAATAGTTTGATTACTTTTGTTTAAATGTATGATTGCCTGATAATTCAATAAAGGTGTGTTTAAAAATATATATATATTCCTGGAGTTAACTTTTACATTGGAAGAAATATGAAAACATTTGTCAAGGTGCTGGCATACACATACCTCCTTTGTCCTTAAAATAACCTCATAGAAGTTTGGTCAGAGAGTCTATGAACATGTAATCAAAATGTGGCTAAAGCTCTGTTATTATTGAAGTTACTATAGTTCCTCATTAATTTTTTTATGTTCTAAAACAGCAAGAAGTTACTGAGAAAACCTTCACAGCATGTAGTATGCTCTGATGTTTTTAATCACCTGGCCCTCCTGTTTCTTGGTCTAAAATGTAGAGCATTATTGAGAACAGATAAAGTTAATGATATTTCATGGGCACTATTTGCACCAGTAAAATGTTATTAAAGCATAATTGCCTCTTTGATATTGCTTGCCAATAAAGTGAACAAAGTGAAAACATCATTCATATTGTTAACAAGGCTGCAAAAATAGAACATCTGTACTCTAACCAAAAATACAAAAATCAGTCTGTTTCATATAATTACAACAGTTTTCCAAAGAAACACATATCTAAACAAATGGATTAGGTTCATAGGTAGGTACTAGGCTATCAGCCCAAGGGCCTAAGTAAGCCTAGCCAACAAGGTTCCCTGGCTTACGCCACACAAGAAAATTATTTTCCTGTGCCACTGTTGAAAAGAGACACAGAAGTGACCCCCTGGGTGTATTTCCTATTTCCCATCCACTCATCAAGATTCTTCTTGAAGAGTGCTAATGAAGAACTTTGCTTGACATAGATGGGTAGCCTGTTCCAGAGTATGGGAAGTCTCTGGGACAGTAATCTATCCCTCCAGCATGTCCTGTTTATTGTGGTGACAAGGTTTAGGTCCCTAGAGTGTGTAGCTTGGAGGGATTGGGATTTCTTTAGGTGTAGCATGTCCAACAGCTCTGAGTTTGACATAGCTTTATATGTTAGGCAGAGATCACCTCGAAGTAGGAGATATGCTACGGAGTAAAGCTGGAGTTTTTTGAGGCGGTCAGTGTAGGGCATTTGTTTGAAGCCAGTAATCCTCTTTGTGAGGTACTTCTGTGGCCTTTCCAGCTGCTGCAAATGTCTTGTAAGGTACATTCCAAAAGGGGCGTTGTACTCTATAATGGGTCTAATGAGTGTCAAGTAGAGGGGAACAATGACCTCTTTTTTCTTGGATGAGAACCCTTTTATGATGAGGTGTGCCATGTAGAAGGACTTCCTGACTAATGTGGCGATGTGACTATCAATGGAGAGACTACTGTCCACCTGGGTCCCAAGGTCTCTTATCACACATTCGGTGTTAAGTAGATTGCTGCCTATGTGGTAGTTCATGGGTACAGAGTTTTTACCAAAGGGGATGACACTGCACTTTTTGGCACTGAGCTTGAGGCCATGGCTCTGACACCAGGCATCCGTTCAAGCAAGGCCCTTCTGTAGGATGTCCACATCATTTGTGGACTTGACTATGGCTCCTAGTTTACAGTCATCTGCCAACTTCATTAGCTAAAGGCCTTCTGTGTTAGCCTGTACTTCAGAGAAGTACATACCAAACAGGAGAGGTCCCAGGACAGAACTCTGTGGTACTCCACTTGTCACTGCTTTGAGGTCAGATTTGGAGTCTGCAACTTTTACAGTGTGGGTTCTGTCAGTGAGCCAGTTGGCAACCCATCTTGTGATGTAGGAATTTATACTTAATTTAGTGAATTTAGTTATAATTCCAGAATGGGGGATGGTATCGAAAGCCTTGGCGAGGTCAAGATTGGCTGTGTGAACCACCTTACCCTCATCTACTGCTTTGGTGACTGCCTCAAAGAAGTTGTTAAGGTTCAGGAAGCATGATCTGCCTTTCACAAACCCGAACTGGGTGGGATCCTGAGTTTGGAGGTTACCAATGTCTTAGTTTATGAGTTCCATGATGATACGTTCCATGGCCTTGCACACCAGGCTTGTCAGGCTAATAGGTCGATAGTTCCCTGGATCAGTGGTGACTCCCCCTTTGTGGAGTGGGATAACTGTTGCTGTGCGCCATTCAGTGGGCACAAAGCCTGATGCAAGGCTATTATTGTACATGGTGCTTAAGTGGGGAGCCAGTTTGTTCTGAAGTTTGTGTAAAACGCAGCCTGGAATGTTGTCCAGTCCCATGGATGCTGTGTTTTTGGCTTTAGAGAGTGTAGCTTTTACCTGCATAGTTGTGATTACAGGGACTCTGCATTCTTCCTGTACAGATATGGGCCCTTTAGGGGGTGGGGTGGGGGGATAAAGTTAGCACTGAGCCTATCTGCCAAGATGTTGGCAATATCAGTTGGTTCTGTAATTTTCATGCCGTTGTGCTGTAACTCAGAGCAGATCTGGGTTTGCCATTGAGAGTCTTGACATAGCTATAGAATGCTTTGTGGTTGTCCTTAGAATTAGTGGCAATTTTGCTTTCATAGCTAGCTTTGGAGGATCTTATAAGGGATCTCAGCTTCTTACTGAGGCTGACCAGGGAGCTCCTCCACTCATGGGATTTTAGTCTCTTTTGCAACAGTTTCTTCCTTCTGTTGTACAGTTTGTTTATGGCAGGGGATCACCAGATTAGCTTCCTTTTTTTGGAGGATAGCGTCTTGGTTCTGTTTGGGATAGCACAATCCATGCACTCGTGTAAGTGCTTATAGAGTGCATTTGTGTAGGATTCAGCAGTTGTAACTGTATTGTCCATCTGCATGAGTGTCATGAAGTTCACCACTTCTGCCTTAAGAAGCATGAAGTTGGCTTTGGAGAAATTTTTTACAGTGGTTTCCTTAATGGGGGGTGGGGGCAGGATGTGGATATCAAGGGTGATTGGCTTATGGTCGGATCGGACCAACAAGGAGTTGACTTCAGGTGTGGAACACCAGTCACTCATGTTGGTAATGACTAGGTCTAGGATATTGTTGCCCCTGGTGGGGATGTAGATAAGTTGATCCAGGGCATTCGAGTTTATGAATTTCAGAAAGCATTGAGCAAATGAGTTGGTACATGAGTAGTTTTCCCAGTTAATGGTGCGGTAGTTGAAGTCGCCCATTATTAGGGTGTTTGGTTGAACCCTAATATTTTCCAGTACATCAAGAAAAGAGGAGTGGGAATTCTGGGATATGGTATGATATGGGCTCTGTAGCAAGTTGCAATTTGAATTGCAGTTTTGCCCAGAGTTAGTTGCACTTGGATAACCTCGGATGCATTATGTTGAGCAACTAGCCAGGAGGTGTGGATATTCTTAATGAATATGGACACACCTCCGCCTTTGGTGTTTTGGTCCAGGTTACATGGCCGAAAAGTGTTGTATGAGTTATAGCCCGGTAGCCCGGTAGTGCAGGGGTGCTCTCTGGAGCCTTGAACCAGGTCTCAGTCACTGCACAAATATCGTATGAATATAGTTCTTTGTTCATTCTCTCTCTGTTTGCTTGTGATAAAGACTACATCCAGTGTGTGTGTGTGTGTGTGTGTGTGTGTGTGTGTGTGTGTGTGTGTGTGTGTGTGTAAAAACAAAAAATGGATTTAGTTGTGTTCTCTCTCGTTCTTGATTTCTGTTTTTGCTTATGTGATCAAGACTCCACTCTGTGACTGCATGTATTTTTCTGTGTGGGTGTGTGTGTGTGTGTGTGTGTGTGTGTGTGTGTGTGTGTGTGTGTGTGTGTGTGTGTGTGTGTGTGTGTGTGTGTGTGTGTGTGTGTGTGTGTGTGTGTGTGTGTGTGCACCTGTATCTGGTGTAGATTGCTGAAATTTAAATCTGTACTGCAGATACACATTTTGTGATACATACGTTTATAACACCATTCTGTTGATTACTACTTAGTTCTTAGATTTGATAGGAACAATATGCTTAATAATTACATTATCTGCAGGTTATTTTCTGTTTTATATATTCTCTACACCCTATCATAACAAGATGTACTATAGAATTTACTTTTTTATCAGGTTAGTCTTTTAAATTAATAACCTTGCCTTCCTGCTGATATAAAGTTAAAGTATCGTAATTTTGTTTTTCTCTTTACCACTTTGTTTTCAGATGAATGTCAATCCCTTCATACAGCACTTTACAATTTTGTTCTCATGTTTATTCTAAAAGAAGTTCAATTTTCTAGTCTTGCTCATATTTCACAATGCTAAATAGTGTTTGCTAGAGGAATGTGACAGATTCCTGTCAGATGCTCCTGTTATGGCTAGCACTAAATGTGTAACAACATTAATGCTTCTGACAGTGATAACCTGTGTCAGTAGCCAGCCAATAATGATCATGAAATATATTTATTTATTGTTATCTACCTTATCTGGACTTTTATTGCTAGTTTGCTGGTTTATAATTGTAGTCCACTGCAATTGTGACTGCCTTACAACTTAGACTGTTGCAATTTGCGACTGCACTGAATAATGGTTTATTTGTATAGGGATATTACTACTATAACCAGAGACATTTTTATTTTACAAATAATGTTAATCTACTAGTACAATAGCTGGTACTACTCTCTCTACAGATGTACCTGACCCTTCTAACCTATCCTTTTTCTCAGACTTTAACGTCTCCGTTGTTCCTCCTCCTTATAGCTTCCCTCCCCTTTCCTAGACATACTTCTAATTTTCTCATATCCATATTCTCTTGCTTACTCACTTTACTATATCACTGTTTTATATTTATAGTATCTTTCATACTGTGATGTGATGTCCAACTTCACTGCAGTTAACTACCACATCCACAAGACTGCTCCTGCTACTGCAACTCTGCATACCCTACTAAAGTTCATCTAAAGTGAAAAAGAACTGCTAAAATATAGGTTATCTACTAGAGTCCTGTTTTCTTCTCAAGTCAATATTACCTGTTAGCTTAATTTTGAGGCATACATACTGCTGAACCCACTCCCCTCCCCCAGTAGCTATTAATTAATACCCTAAATGGTGTGTTTTTCAGAGCTCCCTAAATTAACTTACCCCTTGGTCTAAAAAGAAAAACAAGCACAGAAACAAATCAGCCACCCCTAGATTTGGTCTGCATTGTTTTTAATTTTTTTTTGTTTTGTTTTACCTTTCATTGAAATTGGTGTTAATAACAGCTCTAAACTCTAATAGATTTAAGGTACTGACATGGGTAAACCAGAACAACTGATTATTTTTTCACTTTCAATGCATGGTTAGCATCAGACTCATCCCACTCCATTCGCCTTTGCTACGTTCGGGCAAACTCTGCTCCCCTACCCTACCCCCATTTCCACCCACCCCCCACTTTCCAGAGATTTATACTTAACTAACTACTCCTTTGTGACAGTACATCGAATCAGAACTCTCCACCTATACCAGCCTAACCCAAAGTTAATCCACCACACCCCCTCTGAATAAATTATCCTCAAAGAAATAAATAAATCTTCCCTACCTACATTGCCATGCACCACCATAACTAATATGTCTAAAAAGAAAACATTTCCAAAAAGCAATGAACCCAAAATCATCCAACCCTCTTCCACAATCAGAATCCAACTATACTTGCTAACAAATATATTGCTACTTCTAACATTAGCAACTAATATCACCTCCTGCCACTTCTGTGTAATCAAACCCTTCCCCTCCCACTCCACTATAAATGGCTATTCCCTAACACCTAGACCTGCAAACATCCCTATATGTAGCTACATCTTCAATAGCACAACACTGCACCTTACACAGTTTTACCTACTCCCTCACCCAAACCTACCTAGCATCTCTCAGAAATATGATAAACACATAAATTGTGGAAAACTCTAGTCAACACAGCATTCAGATTAACTCTCTGTGGGGACATTCACCCAAATCCTGGCCCAACATATGCATCTTTCAACTCAACCTCAATCTCAACCCCGCTCAATCTGCAAACATTCCTCTCAAGAACAAATCTGATATTTTATTTTTCGATATTAATATAAGAAGCATCAAAAACAAAATCCAGGATCTACATGTTAGCCTCTCCCTATACTCCCCCGATATTATACTACTCAGTGAAACCTGGCTCAAACCCACCACTCCCAACAATGGAATTCTCCCACCAGTATATAATATTATATGCACAGACAGAATTGGCAAAAGAGGAGGAGGAGTTGCACTGCTCTTTAAAAGCTACTTCTCTAAAGAGACTTTTAGATGAAAAAAAAAAAACTTTAACAATGCAGAGATACTATATGCTGAACTAAACCTTAACCCCGAAAGTGCATATATATATATAATAGGCATCTATATGCCCCCAGTTGATAATATTCATATTAGAAAATATACTTCACTGGAATAATACAAAACAGCCTCAAGAAACAATTGTTATGGAGGACTTCAATGTAGAATGGTTAGACTGTAACTCCCCAAACCCCAAAAATTGCGTCAACATGCATGGTTTCACTCAACACATCCACGCCCCCACTAGTATTAATTAGCCATCCAACAAATACTCTGCCCTAGATTGGATATTAACAAATAGACCAGCTCTATACTCCTACTCTTGCTGTCATCCAGACAGTCTCAGTGACCACTGTCCAACCTATATATTTTGGAAATTAGCTAACTCAACTAAACAAACTACATTTAAACAAATATAGAACAGCAAACAACTGAACCCAAACAACCTTATAGATATACTCAAACACTACAACTGGACACCACTAAAACTTTTGCCTCTGCAGGAGGCTATTGACTACTTTAACTCTACCTTCCTGTCTATATTAAATTGTCAGGCACCTACCAGAAACACACATTTAAAATCAAACTATGCACCATGGTTAACAAAAGAAACATTATCACATCTTAAAACTAGAGGCAAGGTCTGGACAAATTGGACCAAAATGAAGTCCCAAACCACACTGCAAATCTACCGGGAACTTAGAAACAAGGCAAAACAAATTAAACAGGACAAAATAAACTACTACTCAGAAATGCAATCCAAGCACCTCAATAACCCACAAAAATTCTGGTCAGCCACTAATAATATACTTCTACCAGGCAAAGTCAGCACACCCTCTCCCACCACTATAAATGATACTGATGATATTGCCACACAATTTAAAAACTACTTTACAGAAACTATCCAAGCATTGTCCAACAACCAACCCCCCTTACCTAGCCCATCTGCCACTGCCTCTTTCAGTATTAACTCCAGTTTCTCTCTGCATCCCGTAGCTACAGACACTATTGAAAAATCATTTAGAAAACTAAGACCCACCACATTAGCTGCTCACAATTTATCTGCCGAATTCCAAGACTAACAGCAGATGGAATAGCTTATCCTATATCAATCCTTACCAATAGATCCATAGCAGAGCAACAAATCCCTCCCATTTGGAAAACCACACACATTATACCCCTACATAAAGATGTCTCTTCCACAGATCTCTCTAACTACCAAACTATTGCAATTTTATCACCACTATCCAAAATATTAGAGAGGGTCATCCACAAGCAAGTTACTGACTACCTACATACTAACAAACTTCTAACCAATACTCAGCATGGCTTTCGGTCATTCCATAGTACATCCACTGCTGTAGTGTCCTTCACCAATACTGTTAACTATCACAGGAATAACAATAATTATGTATCCTCTATCTTCCTCGACCTATCAAAAGTGTTTGATATGGTATCTCATAGTAAACTTCTAAACATACTTTCTGAACTAAAATGTCTTCCAATCTTCCCTTGCCTAGTTCCATGATTACCTTACTGGACTACAGCAGGCAGTCTCATGGAAACAGACTATCATCCCTTCGACCAGTGACTATAGGTGTCCCTCAAGGCTCAGTCTTAGAACCACTACTTTTTTCAATATTTACAAATAATCGCCATATCGCAACCCCAGAAGCCTCTCCCAACCAATTTGCAGATGATTCAACATTGATATGTGCTGTTTCCTCTATCCAAGAACTTTATCATTTAACACAACAATCCTTTTGTAGCAGTAGAGACCTGTCTTACAAACTCTAGACTTATTTTAAACCTCAACAAAACCAAACTTATGATTTTCCAATCCACTACATCAGTCTCACCCACTAATACTTTCAATACTGTATCAAAAAATAAAACAATAATTTCACCATCAACACATGCAAAACTGTTAGGTGTTGAAAGTGACAGCAACTTAAAATTTGATGCTCACATTTCCCTAACAGTAAAAAAAGTACACAAAAGACTTGGAACATTGTATAGGAATATGCATTACTTCATTAAAAATACTAAAGCTACCATTGCCCATTCTCACTTAGTCTCTACTCTTCTATATGCGTCTCCCATTTTTACAAATCTAAAAAAAAAATCAGAGCTAGCAAAACTTGAATTTTGTTGTAACAAGATAGCCAGATATGCTACAAACTTACCAGCTAGAGCTCATCATTGTATAGCACTCAAATAACTCAACTGGCTAGAGCACCCCCACCTCCTTCACTACTATCAGTTAACCGTGGCCCATAAATACTTAAAGAACCTGAAAAAACACCAGCTCTACAAACATTATTTCAACCTCATACTGCAAACAGAAAACTCCACTCCATTAACAAACACCATATAAAAATGAATATAGCCAAAAATCAGGCAGGAGATTCTCTTTTCTCAAATTATATAGGTAAGATGTAGAACACACTCCCAGACAATATTACATCAGTCACACCATTAGCCCAGTTTAAAACAACACTAAAAACACACTTGCACAATGAATGGCTGTGCCCATGTTCTACCCCAGACTTATCTTTCCTTAATCCTTACCTGTGATTATACTACTACTATGGCTGCCACCTCTGCCTCACCCACAGACTAAGCTAATCTAAACCTCTTTACTCTAACATTATACGATACTCTGCCTTAACACAACAAATAACACACCAGATTTAGACATTTCAATTTTTTTATACTATACCCAGGTACAGAATGTAACATTGATATCTTTATATATGTACATGGAACTGTATATGGATACACTCTTTCTCTAATTATTGTTCAATATTTTGTTGTTTGGGTTGTTGCTTAATACTCATCATGTTTTATTTACTCTTGTTAATCTAATCTACTAGTTAGCTTTTAACTATAACTGTTGTTTAAATGGTGTCTTAGATAGTTTATTAACATACTGTCCTATGTATAGTACTATTAAAATGTATTACTGTATGTTTAATGTGGAGCATTTCTCCCCAGGCCACTGCTGAAAAAGGACATGTGTCCAGTCAGACTTTTTCCAGTAAACAAATGTAAAATAAGTAAATAAATGTTTTCAGTCACAAACTAGTTGAGGTAAAATTTTAAGAGAGAACACTAACTGTCATAATATATTTTAGCAAATGAGCATATAGATACATAATACTGTTTATATTCAGTATTGTCACTGGATCACATCTGGAATGTTCACCTACTTTCCTTCATGACCTCAATCTGAGCTTCACATGTATTCCTCTGAAGGCATTCATATAGGTGTGAGAGGACAATGTCTAGAGCTCCTGTTTCCACAAATAATTTAAAACTGAAGTCTGGTACAGAGAAAATTGAAGCAGATAAATAGTTCATATAGCCAGAAGACTTTTATCATGTTCCTTCTGGCAAACCTCTTCATCTTTTGCCTTTATGTCTGCCTAAAGAACTGCATGGTAGAGATTTGATATCTGCTGATAGAGTATTACATTTTTAACATTCTTTTTATTGTTAACAGTGGTCTCACAAGAAAAGTCAGATGTATGTATTGGACAAGGGTGTGTTACTGAACGGTGAGTAGCAACTCCCTAGTCAGAAAAATGTAAACAAATGTATTGCTGCTTTATGCTAACAACCTTTTATTTTTTATTTTATTTATTTTACATTTGTTAACCGGGCTAGTCTGACTGGATATATTTCCATTTTCAGCAGAGGCCCGGGGAGAAAAGCTCCACATATGGACATAAGAGATTTATAATGAGTACAAATAACAAGTTACAAATAACAAGTTACAGACTTGTAACACTTCAACCTGTCAGCATTTTATTTGTTATGCCAGCCTCCATCTGTATAGCACATCCAAAAACACAAGCCCAATACTCCTGGACAAACTTCACTGCCCTCTTTTGCTTCATACTGTAAACAATCAATATTATTTTCATCTCTGTCACAAAGACAAAAATAGCACCTAACCACCTGTATAGTCACTGTGAAACTTCCCAACTTTCTTTGACTTTCCATATATTTAATTGAATTTTACAGAGCTTGGAAATATATTGAATGACTGTATGACTGTATGACTAGCCTTGGAGCACAATATCCCATACATGAATTTCATCATTGTCTCCATTTTACTGCTTATTGATAAGGAATACTGTGTTGAATAACTCTTTTCCTGAATGTACATGAGCCATAATTGACAATAGAGCACCTTAATGTCTCCTATTCTAAAGCAAACAAATCTTAACTTTATCATGTTTCGTATAAGGTTTTATTAATTCTGGAACACATGTTGGCGATTTGTCATAGTTGCTTGTGCTCTCTATTTTCCATCTACTAATAAACAGTTCTAAAGTGAGACCTCTCTTTTGCTTGTAGAGCACATCTACCCATTCTTTTCCGAGCCTTATATTTGCCCATCAACTATCATGAAACTGCTTACCTGCAGGGGTCTTCTGGGTTGCCTTGTACTCTTCTTCTCAGAATAAGTGTTACTAATGTTAGGAAAAAAAACAGCTGTCAAAAAAGATGAAATGTGCCCTTCTTTTCCCTACCTTTTGTTTCTTATGCTTAGTCTTGAGTGTGGCCATCAGATTCCTGTTCCTTCTTTTCTGTCATTCCCATTTCCTCCTTTTTCCTTATTTATATCATAAAAAGTGGTGGCAGTTTGCTTTGTTAGGCCTCTCTAACCTATACAAAGTGCACAAGTCACAGAGATGGGACATGTCATTGCATGTGTGATAGTGCATAGGCTCATGCATGTTTCATTACCTTTCTGATCAAATCAGTCACATGACCTAAATAAGCATGGTCCCTTCCCAACAGTTCCCTAACATGAGTGCTGTTTGGAACACTATGGCAATAATTTACTATCCTAGTGTTTAACTGGAATGTTGATATTACTCTGGAAGTAATAAATGGCTAAGCAGCTATGGCCCATTCTGCATTACCTACTAAATGACATTTCATGCTGTGCCACAATGCAGCAAATCTTTCTCAGTGCCTCTCTTGTGTTTTCTTTTTCAGGTTCTGTTCATCCCACTACTGTTAACTATCTTGACATTACATTAAGTGCTGCTGTTAATGGCCATATTCAAAATTTGATATGGACTTAATGTCTACTACAGCCACTTTGAAGTGCCTGACCGATACTAGTTATAATCCAGAAAACTTAAGTGTTTCTTGCCCATGGTGTAAACTTATAAAGATGAAAATGATCTGTAGTGATATATATGATTTTAGAGTAAGGAAAATAAAATATTTAACATTTTTTACCCTGTGGTTACTCTAACAATGATGCAGTTGATACTGTTGGGCAGTAAGTAAAAAATACAACTGAATTGTTTGATATACTTGTTTATGAATATGATTAGAAAGATAGGCTTTGTGGTTATGATGACCAAGTTGAAATTAATAATATGAAATATCAAATTTATTTTGCACTCACTATAACAGTTTGCCTGACTATTTCACTATTATGGTAAAAATGCTGGCACTTAATACTTCAGAAAACCTTTTGCATGAAAAGCTGTCACATACACCACTAATGTGTTAAAATAAAAGCAGACATCTGGAGATATCTTTGTTTGCCCTAAGATTACAGTCCCTTTCTGATTCACAGTGGGGTGGGGGGCACTTTTCTGCTGAAAATCTAACTTTTGTCATATTTTTACATGTTTCCTTATCATTAAATGGCCCATCTCAATACCAGAAGATTGCCAAATTCTGGTAATAACGGCCACACAGGTAAAAAACGCACTCTCCAAAGCTAAGAATACAGCATCCATGGGACCAGATGACATCCTGGGCTGTGTACTACATGAACTACAATATGAACTGGCACCTCACCTAAGTGTCATGTTTAATCATAGCCTCACCTCAGGTTTCGTGCCCACTGAGCGGCGCAGAGCTACAGTTATCCCACTCCACAAGGGGGGATCCACCTTGGATCCCGGAAACTACAGTCCCATCAGTCTGACAAGCCTTATTTGCAAGGCAATGGAGTGTATTATCATGGAACGTATAAACAAAGACATTGGCAACCTTCAAACACTGGACCCCACAAAGTTTGGGTTCGTGAAGGGCCGATCTTGTCTCCTGAACCTGATTGACTTCGTTGAATCAGTCTCCAGAGCCACGGACAAGGGTAAGGTGGTCCACACAGCCTATCTAGACCTTGCCAAGGCCTTTGACACCATCCCCCACTCTGGAATCATAGATAAACTTACTAAGCTGGGCATTAATCCCTACGTCACCCAATGGGTTGCTAACTGGCTTACTGATAGAACCCACACTGTAAAAGTAGCCGACTCCAAATCCATCTCTAGACAAGTGACAAGTGGAGTACCTCAGTGTTCAGTCCTGGGACTGCTCTTGTTTGGCATCTACTTCTCTGAAGTACAGGCCAACACTAAGGGACTCTGGATAACAAAGTTCACATATGACTGCAAACTGGGAGCCATTACTAAATCCCCAAATGATGTGGATACTCTACAAAAGGGCCTTACAGAAACAGATGCTTGGTGCCAGAGCCATGGGCTCAAGCTCAATGCCAAGAAATGTATAGTTATCCCCTATGGGAAAAAAACATATATCTGTGAATTACCATATAGGTGGCAGTACACTAAACACCGAAAGTGTGATAAGAGAATTAGGGGCACAGGTGGACAGTGGTCTCACCTTCGATAACCACATCATCACAACAGTCAGGAAATCCTTCTATGTGGCACACCTCATCACTAAGGGCTTTTCATCCAGAAAAAAGGAGGTCATTGTCCCACTGTACTCATCCCTCATTAGACCCATTATAGAATACAATGCCCCGTTTGGTATGTACCTCTCAAGACATCTGAAACAACTGGAAAGGCCACAGAAATACCACACTAAAAGAATCACAGGCCTAAAGCAGATGCCCTACAGTGACCATCTTAAAAAACTCCAGATAAACTCTGTCGCATATCGTCTACTCAGAGGTGATCTCTGCTTAACATACAAGGCCATGTCAAACCCAGAGCTGTTGGACATGCTACACTTAAAGAAATCCCAATGCCTCAGAGCCACATGCTCCAGGGATCTAAACCTTGTCATCACAATAAACAAAACATGCTGGAGGGATAGGTTCCTGACCCAGAGACTCCCCAGACTCTGGAATAGACTGCCCATACATGTCAAGCAGAGTGCCTCTTTGGTCCTCTTCAAAAGGAACCTTGACGATTGGATGGGAGAAAGGAAATTCACCCCGGGATCATGTCAGTCGCCCTGCTAGACAGGGGTCCAGGGAAGTAAATAGTGTGGGAAAAAATAGCCAGGGAATTGTTATGGCTAGGCTTGTATAGGCCCTAGGGCTGATAGCCTAGTACCAACCTATGAACCTATGAACCTATAAAATATAGTCCCCACTGGTTGTCAATATTGTGATACTGAACTTGCTATATATTTAGTGTCTTGTTCCTTTGATTTCTTTTCTATTGGCAAAATAAAACAAAACAAAAAAAAACGTTGATGTTATTAAGTTTGAAATAACAGTTAATTAAATGTAAACAATGTAGAATGACAAGTAACAAATGAATAAACAAATGGGCAATGAGTTAAAAGCAGAGTAGTAAATGAACCTAATTATCCTACCACATTGTATACGATGGAGGAGATTCAATAAAGCCTACATGGGCTGCTAAAATTGCATGTGCATCATGGCTCTATGTGCACATAATAGCGCACCGTTTTATATTCAGTAAGCCATGAAAAGCGCAAACACATGTAAACATTGTGGCATGCTAGTTACAGCATAAGCAGCTGAATTGTATGCTGATCAACCAATCCAAGATGGAGGAGCATTCAATAAGCTATAAAGCAGCTGTGTAGACTCAGTGCTGGTTTTCTGTGTGAATTCCAAAACATACTGGAATACAGTCATGGAAACTAGGCTTCATGGAAGGGTTTTGTTGTTTCATCCCATTTTGCCTTCAGTTGTGGTTAGTTACATGGAAAGAATGTTTGGGGCTGCTTTTGTCTTATCATGTGTATGTGCAGCAGGCCCATGTCTATGCTGCTGCTGCTGCTAATTGACCACGGCCAAGAAGGAGAAGGGTTTTTAGACCCTGTTTAACTTTTCATAATCTGCATGATATGGAAATTATAGAGTGCTACACAGTGGATAGAAACACACAGGAATTCTGCAATCCCTGTTGTCCTCAACTGACAGCAAGGGCAAACCAAGGGGAGTCAATACCAGTGGAGACCAAGGTATGTATAACACTTAGAATTTTAGCTACAGGAATTTTCCAGAGACCAACAGGGGGCATGCTGGGGGTGTCACAGACATCAGCATCCACGATCCTACATCAATTCCTGAATGTTATGGTGCAACATGCTAGTGAGTACATATATTTATCCCATACAGCTGAGGATAGAGACAGAACTATGCAGGAGTTTTACCCTGTAGCACACTACCCTGAAATCCTGGGTGCCATAGAGTGTACACATACAGAAATCAAAGCACCACCCAGGGAACAGAGAAGAGTGTACATAAATAGAAAGGGCCACCACTCTATTAACTGCCAGGTCGTATGTAATGCTAAGAGAATCATCCTGAATGTGTGTGCTGGCAACCCAGGCAGTTGTCACAACTCACATATCTGACACAACTCCAACTGTATAAGATCTTTACTAAGGGGAATATCCCACAGGGTCATTTACTGAGGGATGTAGTTTGTACACTGGAGCCATGGCTGATGATCGCCATCAGAAATGCACACACACACACACACACCAGCTGAAGAAAGTTATAATGAGGCACACACTCAAACAAGATATATCATAGAGCATGTGATTGGATGGTTGAAGTCATGGCTCTGGTGCCTATATACATCTGTGGGAGCCCTACAGTACAATCCCCGTACATGTGCTGAAATATTCATTGTCTGTGCCATGTCTACAATATTATCCTGAGGAAAATATCTTCAGCAGGAAGTGCAAGGGAAAGGGCCATACATTCCACCACTACTGGCAAAGCCACCACAGCAACAAACACAGGTGAGGAATCATAGGGGGAACCAGCCGCTGCTGTGGGTGTAGGAGATGTAGCTGTGCACAATATGGCCTCGCACTGGCAAAGTAATGGCTATGTCAGCCCTGAAATAAAACTTCTACAACTGAAGTATTTCCAAGGCAAGTGATGAACCTGAAAAATAAATGTCCAAGAGCACAAATGAAGGGCATACCTTGCATACTGTTACTTGGTAATGTAGGTAAGTATAAGGTAGGTGATTTTTACAGCAATTATTGACTGCAGTGATGGATGTGAATACGTGTCCTCTATCAAATAATAAGCCTTACATCTAAAATGTACAGATTTTCAGTGAATGTCCACATTTTGGCCTCATATGTTTGTAACGAGAATTTATTAGAAAATAATGACACACATTTTCAGTTTCAAACTTCATATCCCTCAGAATAAACATAAAAATAGTAATGCAAAACCTGTTATTCCATCAGCTGTCTAAGTTTGTAAGACCACAATGTTTAAAAACTCTCCCCATTGTTGAGCCTTTGTCACACTTTTATTTATGGCTTGGTCCAGATTTGTTGGTCTAACAGTTTGGCAGGGATAAAACAAAACAGGCAGGCACAGGTATTTTCTTTAAAAACTTTAGTACTTCTGGTTAGCGCTTTCGTCAAGTCTCAATACACTTAACTTCATCAGACAATACATAAAAAGTAAAAGCCGTATTTAAAAGGCTCATTCATAGTCACATGCTCAACAAACCCCACATGATTACATATCACATGATACAATCCCCATTTTTTTATATGTAAAAAAACAACAATACATAACCATTGTTTAGTAACACATCCAAATTGTATAAAGCCAGCTAAAACAACCTAAAGCATATAGATAAAATGTGTATATATAAAATGTCCCTATTTAACATAATAAATTTAATTCAATCCAATATAAATGAATAAAGTGTAAGATAATAATAAAATTACATAAACCACACATTGAAATTAACCAAACACAATAAATATGCCAATTTAACCTTGTGTTAGGTTAACATCTTCGTTTCAAGCTCCTTAATTTCAAGACGCATGTTTGGCAGGGATATACACATTACAAAAATGTGTATAAAAGCAGTAAAATTTGCAAAACAGCATCACAAAAACAGATATACTCTGCATTAAGTCAGCTATGAACCCTGAGCATCAGACAAAAGACGTATGTATCCCTGAATCCAAAAATAGAAAACAAGGATATGGCACAGTTTTCAGCATTTTCACTAGGTGTTGTGTGGGTGGTACAGAGGGCCTAAAATGGCACAAAAGGTAGTGAATGTGTGTAAGAGAAACAAGCAGGTATTTGGATAAAGTATCAATTGGCCACTGAGACAGAATGAGCTTTAAGCCTCACGACTGACCCATATAACTGCTATATGTGTGTGTCTCTATGGGCACTGCAGGTGAAATTGGTGTGCGAGTGTTTGCATCTACAAGAACACAGACAAGCACTGTGCTAGCTCTATGTCCTGGTATGTCAGACAGGTGTGAGCTGTGCATGGTAGAGGTGACAGTTCATTGACATCATCTGCAACCTCAAGAACTGGCTCTGCCAGGAGTTGTACTGGCACATCCATGCCCATGGTCAAATGCACTGCTGATACCTGAATATGACTGATGTCTGCAGGATGAGATCTCCTCACGAGTAAGCACAGGACCATTTCCCCATGGCCTGTCACATCTGGGTGTGGACACCTCAACCACTGATGAAGCAGTGGAAGTAGTGACATTATGGGAGCGTGATTGGGCATGGGCACACCGGCCATGACATCATATGATGTGGCTGACCTATGCCCTCATGGATGCCGTCCCCCTTCCAGTAGATGTTTCATCACAGACACCACCTGTTCCAACCTGTCATTCATCCGATCCATTGAATCAGCAGCATGATGAAGGCAGTCATGCATGTCAGCTGTACCACATCTACAACCCTAAGCATTCCTCAGAGGCCCTATTGGAACATGCCTGTGCCTCTATGATGGTCCTAAATATACTTAAAGTGGCACGGACAGACACACCTGGATCAGGTGGAGGATGGGCAGCAGGCCTCCTCTGAGCAACCCAAACAACCCACCTGCATGGCACCTCACCCACACTTTGGCTATGGCCAGAGGCAGCAGACACTGAAGCTGCAGTAACCACACTACCCTGATTAAGTGTCTCACCCTCCACCTGTCCAATATCTGAAGGCTGACTGGAATGGATTTGTGTTGGCCTATTGGCTGTGTCTGATGGAATTTCAGGGGATGGCTGAATGTCAGCCTCAGTGTCAGATTCAACCTCTGTACCCCTCTGACTGTGCCTGTGTTTGGCCACAATCATAATCAGAGTCTGCTGATACTCTGATATCAGGTGGTAAGAGTCCTACACTTCTACTGTCAGGATCACCTGTGATAATATGCAACAAACACAGGAAAGAAATTAACAGCTACACTACTACAGTTGAATATATCCAACAAATTAACACTGGTGCCCTTTTCACAGATGGTACAGCAATACACACACAGACCTGACACCGAACTCACACATATGGATAAATGAATATTTCTGTGAAATGCTCATCAGTACTAAAATAAAAAAAATGTTTGGCTTTACCATGAGCAGATGACTCCTGGCCGGCTAGAGAAGATAGTCCTGGAAGTATATAAGCAAAATGTAAGGACACCATAATCACAGTATAACAATATTGCCGGGGGAGGGGGATTTGGCTTTTATATGTCCAATAACAATACATTTAACTGAAACTTAGATGACATGTTCAACACAAGCCCATGTGTAATGAACCAGAATGCATCATTAACTGTATCAATCTGTAATTAGTCCCCCCACTCCAAAATTATTAAACTAACTTAAGTATTGATTTCAATATTTTACTATACAAGAATATTTAAAAATGGACATAGGAAAGCCAACTTGGAAGCTCCTCCTGGGACATACTTGCCCTCCCTGAGACAGCAGAACCAACATCAATCACATGCTGTTGCACATTTTTCACTGAGCTCTCTGGATCCCTGACAGTGGACAGGAACTCTCATATGGTGTCACTGGTGGCTCTGTAACAGGCCCCCTTGGTAGCTAGATGTCCATGGGCCACTGCAGCTGCTCTCCTCCGGGCTGCTAAAATCATAACTTTGGCCCTATGACACACCTGATTATATGTCCTGCTGTGTCCCCCAACAGCATTCACATTGTTCACAATCTGGTTCCAAATTTGCATTCTTCCAGACATATCTCCATATCCTCTCTCAAGCAGAAAGGCACTATATTGCTGAAATGCTTGGATAATCAAGTCATTTCTGGGGTCACTGCAAGGGGGTTTGAGGGGATTGGGACACTTGAGTGACACTGTCCTGGGTGATAAAACAAAAAAAGAATGATACTACACATAAAAATCACATAAGTAAAAGTCCTGTTTAGCTATAACATATTATTAGTTTTTCTATAGTACTCACTGGAGATACAAAAACTTTCAAGTTATTCAAATATAAAAAAGGGTTATATGGTTGTAGCATATCGCAGTTATACACAAACAAAGATTTTATCCAAAACAAGGAATAAAAATAGCAAAGCAAACCTCTGTAAAAACATTTTGGTTGTGGAAAGACAGAGATGGAACTTTGCTCCCCACCCCAAAACAACAGTCAAATGACATTTCTGTAACAAACAAATAAAGCATCAATGAACTGTTCTAAGTGCTATCAAACTGTCCCAAAAACACGTGTACACATTCACCAAATTACATTCATTTTTATGCAATTGTTGGCCACCTCTACCTGTGGCCAGCACTCCCCTAGATGTGTCTATGGGGCATGATAGAAGTCTAACTCCCCTGTGTCATTGACAATAATAAAATATTTACATTTCACTGAAATAAAAATAGAAGAGTGTAAAGAGAAGCAGTTATAACATTAACACTTATGATAAAAGTTAAATAAGGCTGTGCATTTGAGAAAGTAAAATGTCCAGATGAAAATGCCTATGCCATCAGTAAACTTCTAAGAAGTGCATACAGATAAAAGTAGCATGTGTTGAAGTATATATATATATATATATATATATATATATATATATATAAAATATATGTGTGTGTGTGTGTGTTTGTAAATATTTTTCCTAGTGATTGACATATGAGTATACCCATTGCATAAATGAAAAATGCAGTCATATCTTATCAAGATTAGTAGTCTTTTGGGCAGATAAATACAAAGTAGTAGCAATTTTCTTCTTATCCACATGAACAAATCACCTCACCTTTAGGTTCCCTAGCTACATAGTTACCGTTTTATAGTGTAAATTCAGGCCTGTGAGCATGGTAAAGATGCAAATGAGGTGTGAACTCATTAAAATTTCTGAATCCCAAACTTCTTGGCTCCATGTAGCAGATATGAACATAACGAAGGCATTCCCTCAGTATTTGCTGTTAATGGATAGCAACTATGAATAATTACTGGTAGGGAGAAGGAAAACACAACAATTCAGACTCCCTTACCTCCAGTAGGTGTGTCAGCCAGGTTAGATTTACAAAGTGCATACTTAATTGAATCAAGGTTTATAATGAAAGTAACTAGCACACATTTCACAATTTCTGTTCAGTAACATCCAACCTCCCCTGCATTTTTTTTAAAACTGTTTATTATTGCCATTTACTATTCTCACACATTTTAAGGAGAATGATACAAAATGCCTCACAGACTGCATGGTAAGATAAGAGAAGAATGAATACCATACAGAGATAAGACAGAGCTGTATTTCTGCCAACAATAGCCATGAATGGTTGTATGATCACTCATTGTACTACATCTGAACCACATGTACAAATAACTCAGAAGTGTACAAGTGCCATATATCTTGTTAATGCTGTGGATGATTTTGGACTTGCTTTTATGCACAATGATTTCCATTCTGTGCTGCAAAGCTGTTTCTGTGGCAAAGAGGAATTACTGTGATTTGAAAGCTTGAACTGCGGTGGTGGTGCTGCGGTAGCGTTGTCGCCTAACAGTTAGACGTTGCCCGTTCAATCCTCAGTTAGAGCGTCTTCTGTGTGGCGACATGCGTGGACGGGCATTCCTTCGTTGAAGGTTGGGCGTTAGGCCCGGCAAGCCAGTACGTAAAACTCTGCTGCCAATCATTAGCGGACCGGAGTTCAGCTGTGGCGACCCCTAACTGGGAAAAAGCCGAAAGACACAAACAAACTGTGATTTGAAAGCTCAGTGGTATTTGAGTTCAAATCTAGACTTGTGTAAAAATATTTTATGTACGCTAACATAATGTTTGTAATGTTGTTTATTTTATAGATTCCTTTTATTTTCTTTTTAATACCAGTATTTGCATGGTACATGTCTTAGGGCAAACACAAGAAATGGATAAACACAATAAATGTCATGTAATGTACTTTGATAACCAATTCATCAACTACACCTATGAATCACCTGTGTGTATGTAGCACATCTGCTAAACACATTCATCCACACAGAATATGCTATCTGTAGATCATGTTTTAAGTTCCACCTTTGTCTTTTAAGGATAAAACCTAATAAACATTGCTCACAAGGCTAAAACAAGTTTAGCTTTGCTTGTGTCATTTGCACTACACTTACCATAGTGCAAATCTGGAATAATGGCCCATTCAAGAAGCAGACACAACACATGCAGACAGGATACAGACATATTAAATATTACATAAAAAATGTACAAATAATTATAAATAATAACTAACTATGCATAGCAGTGCAGCTCATATGAATTATATGTATGACTGGGAGTATACTGACTATACTATGACTACTTTCTGCAATTATATTTATGCTATCTGGCTTTGGATGGCCTTCAGACTTCAGTAAGACTCATACACAAATGAATGTATTAACAAAGACCTTGTCAGGTCACACACATACATGGTTAACTCCTCAATCTGTCTTGTATTTATATATAATTCATGTATGTCTGGGAAGTGCTTCTTTTGTGGAAAGGATAGAAAACCACTGCTGTGGAAGAAAATATTTTGTATCTTATGCATCAGTTTGAATCCCACATTGTAAAAATCAAAACAAATCAAAATTCAAGCTATAAAGCAATTTGTTCTTCCTGTCCTAAGTTACAGTTTTGGAGTGATTGACTGGGTCCAAAATGTGTTGGATAGATTAGACAAGAAAACTAGAAGGATGCTTCATGCTCACCAAATGATTTATAAAAATCAGTACATACCAAGATTATATATTCTCTGTTCCGAAGGAGGAATGGTCCTCCTTGAAAGTGATTACATGTACAGATCTGCAATCATGGCACTACACACATATCTGCTGAACTTATAAGACCCAAATGTAGTGAAAGTTTTGAAATATGAGGAGAATAAATCTAAGATGACTTCCCTGCTAAATCTAGCAGAAGTATATTGGCATCAAGCAGGAATGGAAATCAAACCACAAGTGGATAAAAAACAGTCAACAACTGAATGTGCCAACAAACAAAAGAAAGACTATAAGGTGAAGGACCAGATGAGAAGGCAAGAAATGTGGAAAATGCATAAATATAGTTGCAAGTATAGAAAACTTCTGGAAGAACTGCATATTGATCAGGAACGAATGCAGGAATGGTTAAGGAGAGGCGAATTCAAACCAAGAGATGAAAGGTTAATATTGGCGGCACAAGATAGTGGGCTACGTACACATTGGTTTACAAAGTCCACTGAACATGTGGGAGAAACAGAAAATGTAGGTTTTGCAAACCAGAATTTGCATACCTCATTGCTGGTTGTAGCATACTAATGGCAGAAGTCTGTATACTGAAAGGCATAATAATGTGGCGAGACTATTGCACTGAAGATTGTGCAAACATTATGGTATTGAAGTGGCTGAAAAACACTGGAAACATGAACCACATAGCATCATAGAAAATGATGAAGTCTACATCACATGGGATCATTCGTTACCAACAGTTCAAAAGATAGATGCTAGAAAACTGGATATAATGGTCCAAGAAAAGAAGACAAAAGTAACATTGATCATTGAAATTGTCACACCCAGTGACTACAGTGTCCTGCTTACAGAGACACAAAGTCATAAAATATCAGGATTTGCAAGCAGAAACGAGAGCAATGAGGAAGAAAGATACCCAGATAGTTCCAATAGTAGTAGGATCAATGGGTTTTATAAAAAAGACTCTACAATCATATTTAAATATGCTACCAATACATGTAATTCCATACAAATTGCAGAAGGAGTCATTACTGGGCATATTGCGGGTGCTGCGAAGAGCACTTTTAGCTGACATCAAAGAGTGAAACAATACTAATTTCATGAACTTTAATCGTACTTTGACTTAGGAATGGGGTCCATTCCTGTCATGTTATTAATAACCAAATATTTGGAGAAATTAAAAAAAGAGCAATGAAATCACTTTTATCAGTGTATAAAGCCAAACCAAAAATGTGTCAGGTCAGAAAAATTATGCCCCCAGTACATGTCTGCAAAGTTAAATCACCTAACAGTTTCAACAGCAAACAACCTTCAAACTAATGCCAAGTTTCACATAAATCTTCCAGTTTTAAAAGCTGCTTTCCTCTCTGACTGGCACTGTTGCTCTCCACTTAACATCATGCAAACATGGTTGGCATAGTTTTTCATAGGTTCATAGGCTAGTACTAGGCTAACTGCCCTTGTGAGCCATTTTTTTTAAGCCTAGCCAGTTATCCCTTGTGAGATTCAAACCCTGTACCTTGTGTTTGTAAGGCAAACACCTTAACTATTAGGCCACCCTCCCAACAAATAAACAGCCTTGCAGGTTTTGAACCTAGGACCCTGTACACTATAATCACAGTAGTTAACCACAAAGCCATCACAGCAGTTTTGTGCACTGCCAGTAAATGCGATAACAGGCATTGGCAGGAAATCATTCTTAGCTATTGTTGTTCTCCTTAGTTGGACATGTCTTGTGGTAAAAGAGAAGGTACCCAGTTTAAGGCACAGAGCTGGGGTGTTGAGGAGTCCAGAATCATCATTAGATTACATTAGAATTTTCACAGATGAAGGCTTTTGCAGGGGGACTATATTGGCTCCCAGTACAAGTCTAAAGCTAGGAATAGTCTGACCAAGGCTGTCTCCAGTGTGACTGGCTGGCATTCCACACACTGGAGAACAGTGTAGGCATCACTTTAGTGACCTGAAAGTGCAAAGAAGGAGACACTCAACCAGTGGCTGGACGAATTTAGGACTAACATCCCACAGTTGTGTAAGGATACTGAAAGTGAATATATAGTAGAGAGAAAGCTGCATATAGGTAACACTGGTATGCATAATGCTGTTCTCTTGTTTTCTTCTCTTTATTCCACAGCCAGTGCAGAGATTACAGTGAATAGAGAGACCCATGCTGAGTGTCTAGAGAGACTGAGGGAAGCAAGGGGTATTATTTCACTTTTAAACGTATTTTGTTTCTATACAGTTGTAGCAAAGTAAGAATGCATATCCTAACTGTAAAAGCAAGCATGCATGCTTCGGTCTGTAGCACAAGCCAACTGTAGGAGTCAAGTCTAAGACTGTAATCAGACGTTGTGGGTTCAGATACCACAAATAAATATAAAACAGTAAAATCCTTTAAAAATGTTACATAAATTACTTTCTAAACAAGTGGCATAAATGCCCTGCTGTTAACTTAATCTGTATATCTGGATGAAGCATGTGTGTGATATATGCACATTGCAAGGATTACTTTGAGTGATGCTTAATTATAGTGTGTAGTTGTTAAGAAGTATACAAAATGTAAAAGTTCAGATAAAATACTTTAGTATGATAATGCATTATATGTCACATATGAGGGTACTTATTTTCTTTTTTCTTTCACCCCAACTCTTACCTCTTTTTTTCTATGTGCCATCAAAATGTTTCCATGTCATTTATCTCTGACAAATTACAAAATGCTTTACAGAACAGTGAGGTAGGCCACCCCAATGGCTAAGCCTGATCACACTCCAGTGGTCCTGGCACCTACACCCAGTACATCTAAGACCCAGCTTGGCAGTACTACCTCTGCTGCCCCTCACTACCTGCACCCTCAAGTAGCACTACCCTGGCAGCTGGTGCTGTGGTATCCTCCTGGAGTACTGGCAGAGGTTTGTTTTTTATCACCCATGAGGAGATGCCAGGGTTGGTGTGTAGGGTCATGCATAGCACCAATGGTGCACAACTATCCTGGATGGAGAGGCTACTCTCCCTTATGGTCCATAGGAGAAGGCATCAAGCACTCCAACATCAAGCAGAGTAAGGGGACAGTGATGACAGTCCTATGGAAAGGATTCCATTTGCACTGTCCCCATGTCTGATGTGCATGGACATCTGTTGTCTCCTCCCTAACCCCAATCATGGTGTCCCCAAACCTGTCATGTCCATCACCATCCCTGTGTCTTGTATTATTTGTCCTGTTTGTTTGAATCTGCTTCCCCACCTACCCTACTTACCTGACCCAGAAATACCTACACCCCTAACCCAAAATTCCTCTCTTACTGACATAAAAATAAAAAAAAAATGGGCACCTGTCCCACAAAAAAAATATTGTCTCATACATAGCTTTCCACTTCACATACATGTCTTTTTGACACACTTGATTTAGTCGAATTAGCTATACAACATGACTGCACTGTCACCGCTCTTTGTTGAGGTGACAGTACAAATTCAGCCAATATTCTATACATATTTATTTCACACTGTTGAAGAAGAGGATAACTATGGCACTTTCCTCTCTCCCTCCATATTGCTTTCCCTTTGTTCTTCATCCTGCTTGACCCCAATTTCACAACTTTCCTATCTGCCCCATTTTAGTACCTTTAATCCTGTCAAAAAATAGAATCCCACATAACACACATAAGTTAAAAAAAAAAAAGAAATGAAGCCTTTCACTTTTTGTTCTCTGTGTTTGTGTGGTTTGGTATCTCGCACCAATGGCACACGATAGTAAATGTCTCTTCCGTGGTGCACTTACCTCCGCACAATGCCACTTAACCATGCTGCACTAAGGTAACACACAGTCAATGTAGTATAAAGAATAATTTCATTGCATTATAAATACTTATTTAAAACTATTATATACACCTGGAGTGGAACCCTATATCATCTGGTCTACAATCAAAATGGGTCAATGCATTTACATGTGCTCCCACAGAGTCAGCTAAGCAACAGGTGTGTTTCATACACTCAGTAATGAGAACTCTCATAATTTTAGCAATGAGGCTTGCATTTGCTTGCCACTTAATTACAAGCAAACAGGGAAAGCAGTAGAAATGTGTATCTTGCATGTGCAAATACTTTCCCATTGATTGCGGTCGGCATTGCACTCTGGAAATTGCACAATAGCATGTATAACTTATGTTTGCTGTCCATGTATTCTTCATCTGAAAAATGTACATGCAAAACACAAAGGGATGGCACTTTGTAAGGAAAGAACATATATTTACACTGCGGCAATCTGTTACCTCCACCCATGCACTTCAAACTTGGTATCTCAATACTTGTTCACAAATTTATCAACTACACTACAGAAATAAATAACAAATGCTTTATTATATACTATGCACATCTTTATAATGACAATACACATTCAGATTTTCCAATTACTTGTACTAATGTGGACAGCTGTTTGCAAATAGTTTGCAAATCTGTCTTAAGGTATACCTGCACATTGGAAGCACAACAGCAAATACTACACTTTGTACACTCATCAATGTAGTATCATCCAGATCTTTAATATACTGTCAGTTATACATGGCTAGCTGATCATTTCAGACAGGCCTCACAACATCTTCTTTCAAACATCCAATGATGATGTCATCCACAATGATAATGTCATCCACAATGATGATGTCATCCACTCTAAATTGTCCTGCAGCCTTATAAAAGTTAGATTTGTGCCTTGAAACTTGTGTTAAGTACTGACTTTTCTAATCTATGTACTTAGATAGGGGTTCTAATCTCACTGTAGTCAACTGGTATCTGTGTGTCTGTCTAGTAAGTAGAACATAATTGTGTATCCTTCAGTCATCACTATCATCCCATGAAGTAAACAATATTTTGACAGCTGGACATGCCTACACATCCATTTCATTCAGGCCTCCCAATATCTTCTATCCAACATGCAATGATGATGTCATGCACTATAAATTGTCCGCAGCTTTATGAAACATCATGAAAAAGATGCTGGGTGAGATAGGGGAGAAATGGTTCTTGAGGGTACTAATAGCAGTGTGGAGAGAAAAGCATATCCTAGATGACTGAAGAATAAGCATACTCATTCCAGTGTGTGCAAGAACAAAGGGGACATCCACAACTGTTTGGATTCAGATCAGGATGCAGAACAATTTACCTGATGTTTGCAGCGAGACAGATACTTGACAAGAAGCTAAAGATGAAGAGGGAGTCCAACTGGGCATTCCAAGACTTGGAGAAAGCATATGACAAGGTCCCAAGAAAGCTGATCTGGGCAGTATGGTGGTGGTTTGAGGTCTCAGAAACATTGGTAGAATTAGTGCAGGCTATGTTCAAGGACCCAATGACTCAAGCACGAACAGTGTTCGGCCTCATGGAGGGGATTCCAGTGGGAGTGGGCCCACACCTTGGTTCAGCTCTGAGCCCACTGCTGTTCATACTAATGATGAACTACATTAGCAAACAGGTTGGAGAGGAGAGATCAACAAAGTTGCTGCAGGCAGACAATGTAGCATTACAGGCAAACTCTGAGGAAGAACTTCAGCAAAGTATAGAAGAATGGAATGCAAATCTGTAGGCACATGGGATAAAACTATGCCCAGATAAGATGGCAGCAAATCAGGGAAATCAGAAGAAGCTGAGAACAGAGATAGAAGGGAAGATAGTGGAACAGGTAAACAGCTTCAAGTAACTGGAAGGAGTGGCTGAGGAGAAGGGTAGTCTGAATGAAGAGGTCAAAGCTAGAATCAGACGTCTACAGCCAACTGGAATAGAATGTCAAGGTATAGTCTATGATAGAAGAATGCCAAAGAAGCTGAAAAGTAAAGTGTACAAGACAGTGGTGCAACCAATACTACTGTATAGCACAGAAACCTGGGCAGTAAAGGCAGAACAGTTGCTAGAGGTGATGGAAATTAAGTGCCTGAGAATGGTGGTAGGATGCACACTGTGGGACAGATGAAGAAATGCGGACATAAGACCAGAAGCCAAAGTAGCTCCAATTGCAGAAAAGATCAAAGAGAACAGATTGCACTGGTTTGGACACTTGCAGAAAAGCAGAAGAAAATCTGGTGAGGAAGATTTGCAACAGACAGGAAGAAGGTAAGAGGAAGCAAGCAAATTCAGCAAAGAGGTGGATGGATTGTGTGAAAGAAGATCTGTGACAGTCAGGCATAAGTGTTGAAGAAGGCAGGAGTGTGGCACTGAATCAAGATAACACAATGTCACGACCATGATGCCATGTAGAAAAAAATGGGAAAAAAGGGGGTTGATTATGATGATAATGATTATGAAAATCAGACATGTGCCATGGCATTTGTGTTATGTACCGAGTTATTCAGTCTGTGTACTTAGATAGGTAGAGGTTCTGTTCTTACTGCAGTTAACTGTTGTGTATGTAGGTATTTGTTCACTTGCTTGACATTTGAGGGAGCATTTTACACAGGGATATGGGATACTGCTATTATCATCTTCCTCTCATCAGACACTTATAAAGTATTGTCTGACACTCTTCAAGTCAGACTTGTGCTGTGGACCTTACATTATATATGGCTGTCTATAGCTGGTGTACTTAGATAAGTAGGGGTTCATTTGTCACTGCAGTCAATGTGTGTGTGTGTGTGTGTGTGTGTGTGTGTGTGTGTGTGTGTGTGTGTGTGTGTCCACGTGTGTGCGTGCGCGTGTGTGCATGTGTGCGTGTGTGTGTGTGTGTGTGTGTGTGTGTGTGCGCATGTGTATGTATATGTGTGTGTGTGTGTGTGTGTGTGTGTGTATATGTGTGTGTGCGTGTGTGCGCGTGTGTATGTGTGTGTGTGTGTGTGTGTGTGTGTGTGTGTGTGTGTGTGTGTGTGTGTGTGTGTGTGTGTGTGCGCGCGCGTGTGTTTGTGCTCTTGCTTGACATTAGAGAGAGCATTTTACACCAGCATGTGGGACACTGCTATTACCATTTTCATCTCACCAGACACGGCTGATGTCATCATTTATAAAGTGTTCTCCAACACTATAAAAGCTAGAATTGTGCTCTGGCACTTGTGTTAAGTACTGTGCTCTGTAAATAGGCAGTTGTAGAAAGATATGTGAGTCCACAGGTATTTCCAACACTCCTCTAAATATCTTGTAGCATACAATAATTTTGTCATCCTATGTAACATGCACTCTGACAGTGTTCAAGACAAACCTGTGTTGTGGCAGTAACATTAACTATTGTGTTTGGAAACTACTTTAACTAGACATATAAGTGTTCTAGTCTGCCACCAAGTTACTTGCCTGTCTAAAGATCAATTATCACTTATGAGAACATTTTACACAGGGATGTGACTCCACATCCATGCCCTACAGTGCTCAGACATGTTCTCCTCAGCATACAGTGATGCTATTATACTCCATATACTACAATGTGACAGTGTTACAGTCAGACATATGTGGTGCTGCTACTGTGACATTGCATGGCATTTATATTCTATGCCTACATAGTTGCAATGTTCATATTAGTCCCAGTATACTGCTATGTGTTTGGTTGCTAGTACATTATGGCCATTGTGTGATCTTTGGAATAGCTCTTCATTTCACTACCACTTGGGGGTACAATTCACATAGCCCCACACATTCTCTTTTGTCCTCTGCCCACACATCCTTCCTGCAGTGGAGTGAAGGATGTCCTGATGTCAAATATTGATACACACATCATGCAGCAAAGCCCTTTCATGAGCCTATGCAAGACATCCCCAGACCACTGCATGTATGATTGCTAATTCTGTCATGGTGAGGTGCACATGTTCCATATGGACAGTGGCAGAATGTAATTCAATCCAACAAATAAACACATGAGCACAATAGTTTTACTATCTTACATAATATACATATAGGCATTTTTACTTTCATTTTATAATAATGACTATTATTTCATGTGATGCTGGCCATCTGCCTAATAGTGTCCTTTGACATATACTAGGTTTAATAAGTGTGTTCTACCCTTATCAAAGCAAAATTGGTTTGGGTCTAGAGTCTGAAGGTCAACTATGTCCTTGTTGATAATGTCCATGATGATTTTTTTCCATGGCCTTGCAAATGAGACTGGTTAGACTTATGATTCTATAGTTCCTAGAGTAATTTGATGGCCCCTCTTTGTGCAAGGGGATTACTGCTGTTGTTTTCCACTTGGCTGGAACAAAGTCAGTTGTCAGGCTATTGTTAAAGAAGACACTAAGTGGATCCACTAGGTCCTATTTTAGATTGCATAGTGAGCAAGCTAGGATGTTATCTGGTACCATTGAGGCAGTGTTTTTAGCCTAGAAGATCTCAGATATGACCTGATCTCTAGAAATACTTAGCAGAAGACTGTTAGGTATGCTTTGAGGTATAGCCTACAGGTCAAAGGGTAAAGCTCTTGCCAAATCTGTCAGCTAGCAGGCTGGCAATTTCCTCCAGCGCAGCTTCATGTTTAGACTCCTAGCATTAAGCAGCAGAACATTGAGTTTGCCTCCAGTGGATTTTTTTACATCAGAATTTTTGTTGCTTTGACATTGCCTAAAAAATGGCACTATAGTGCAGCAAACTTCTTTGCCAGTATTTGACAGCCTAGAGGATACAAGTGCAGACCATCTCTGGCAAAGCAGCATGACCTGTCAACCATCTCATTCCAGACTGAGCGATATTGGATCCTCATGGACTGACACCAGATGCTAAGCCAGTTGATGTTGATCACTTCTTGTTTATATTGTGGCATCATCCTGGGTGATGGCATATTCTACATATACAGTCACTGTGCAGTCCATACTGTATCATGTTGATATGTGATTAGTGTTCATGCTACAACTGTCTTCTTTGACATGCTCTCATCTACTGTACATTACCATGTTTCACCTGTCTTCTTTCCCTGTGTTCATTCCTACAAGTCATTTGTGTGTCCCTATTCAATACATACACTTCCCATGACTGTTTATTTATAATACAGTCTATATACCCTTACTGATCATTTACACAACCTTTTGTTCAGTATGCCTGAAATGGGTTTCCACAGTACTCTGCATTGTATACACTGTCATGTAATGTAATCATCGCGGCATTTGGCGCAAACATGCAGACCTAGTTTGCCCGTAGGCAAACAGGACTACATGTCCCCTGTTGCCCATGTTGCTTTACGCAGTTTCCTGGCCAGCAACACTGTTGCTAGCTATGAAACAAAGTTTGTTTACATTTAAATATGATGTGTGGCATTAATGTATAATTAGCACTGCTGCTCACAGTGCAAACATGTAAACTCTATGTAGGCTTTGCACTAAGCCTATACAGAGTTTATTAAATCCCCAGGCATGGCAAATAGGCATATTTTGAGTGCCTGCTTGAAGGCCACCACAGTTTGGTGCACCCACTGTCATCAAGGTAGCAAATTCCAATTTTGTGGTGCATGATTAGAAAATGAGCTATACCCAGTGTCTGCAAGATGCACCATCAGAATTGCTAACAGAAAAGGACAATATGAGGCAATAATCTCCTTCTGGTAGGAGGGCCCGAAGCTGTAAATACACATATACACCAACACTAAGATCTTTCAGATAATTCTGTAGCACATAGGAAGCTAATGCAGGCAGTGTAGAATAGGCGTGATAATGTCAGTAATGAGATGTACCAGTAAGTAACTGGTAGCAGAATTCTGCACCATCTGTAGATGTTCTAACTCAGAGTTAGGATGTAAAGGGGATTACATTAATATAGCCTTGATGAGACCATCACATGAACAACAAACTGAAGATCAGCTTGAGATAGCAGGTGCTTAATCCTTCTGTGATGTGGATATCCCACAACTGCCAACCAATATGTGATGTGGATATCCCACCACTGCCAAACAATATGTGACAACCCTCCACCTCTGGGCTAGTAATTAAGGAGCCTCAGTCCTCACCACTGGCACCTGTGGGGGGGGGGTGTTCACTGGAAGGATAACAGAAACAAACACAGTATTTCCAGATGCATCTCTCTGCATCAAGTGCAATTTCCCATAAGAGAACACAAAGACTACAGACAGTCTGGGGCTGGCTTCTCCCTCTTTCTCCAAATCCTGAATAAGACTCCCCACTGGCAAATCTATAGAGTTGAGTTCTTAGTCAGGGTTCCGAGCCAAGTCCTCCAACACGCTCATTGTCCAACCAGTGCTTCGAGTTCCTGCCCAAGTAACTGACACTCACACTCTTGGAGATTTGTTTTACACAACACACACACACACACACACACACACACACACACACACACACACACACACACACACCTGGGAAAGGCTGGCACAGGTGTACTAGTTATGCACCCTTCTGGCCAGACTATAAGGTAATTATCACTGCCACTTGAACCCTTCACCAGCCACTTTAAGGCCCTTAACAAAGGGTGTCCAATTTTACTGTGTAATATTAATACTTACACAAATTGTAGTTTGACCAAGAGGAAGGCTATTAGGAGTAGCCCACACAGGATCACCAAATAAATATGCAAGTACTCTCAAAACATAAATATCTCTACAAAGATCAGCCACAATGAACACAAAATACTAAATATATATTCAAAGTGACAGAGTTCAAATCACAGGAAATATTTAAAATAACTTTAAAGAACAGGCTTAGACAAATAAAGAAAAACAATATGTAAACTAAGCTCCACTATATTCCTGACTGCATCTAAGAGAATTACTATACCCTAATAACACTTAATAGAGCAAGGCAGGTGATGTGGTGAATGGTCCTTCTTGGTACTGTCAGGCCCAAGACAGAATACAGAATGCTCTGTCTCACTAACAGACTTCTCAAAATAATTTCTAAAATATTACTTCTGAAATAGTTTGCAGAATGACATCACTTCTGGTCATCTGACTTCTAGTTCTCATGCAAAACCCTCATTGCTGGAAGTTGGCTGTAAAATGCACACACATGGGGCTTTTGCTCAGATCTTTGGAAGGTGCTGGAAGTCATAAAACAATTGCATACCTCCACACTTCCAGAGTAGTAATTAGTTCACCCCAAAGACAATACAGAAAGCTTCCTAGTTCAGACTGTGTCTCTGGCTGCATTGAAACCTGTGAGATAGCATCTTTATGGCCTAGCCTATAAAGTGGTTTACTTTCAGATATTTTTCTAAAGTTTGCTGGACTGAGGTTAATCTCCTGTCTGCCAGTTTCCTTTGTTAAAACAGATACATTTAAACAGTTAAACAGTGCATGTACATTTATGTTCTCTCCAGTAGGACACACTGTGGATACATTTCAAACACAAGCACTTTACAAATACCTTTTCAACATAATCTGTACAAATCAGTTTGATATACACATGACATACAGTTCTAATATATTTGTAATATTAGCATATTGTATAAATCAGTTTGATATTCACAAATGGCATATAATTATTTACAAAATTCCAGCAAGCTGTGCTGGCAATACCTCCTTTCTTTGCACCTCCCCCCCTTGAAGACTCACGCTAGTTTTTCAAGTGCCCCTTGAGAAACGCTGATTGAGAAGGATGACCCCATCTGGGAATACATTATGCCATATCCTATCTTGTGGTCCCACCTGTCTTGGCATTGCTTACCCGAGTACAGCGCTCCAGTGTCATATCATATGCCTGCAACCCTAGGCTACACCATAGTAATTTGGGCATTTCTGGCTGGCATACTGTATCCATAGAGCCCCCTCAGACTCCTCTTGCCTTCTACTGCAAATACTTAGCACCAGGGCCTCCCTGTCATGGTAAGGTTTGTGCGCCTGCCTCCTGCCTAGCAATTCTACCATGTAGTTAACATCACTGAATTTCCTTACCACTTTGAAGGGCCCCACCCAAGCTACCTGCAGCTTATTGTGGCTAAGAGGAATGAGAACCATAACCTGCTGCCCCATAGCATATTCTCTGGCTTGAGGATTTCTGTCATACCAGACCTTTTTCTGCTGTTGGGCTCCTTCCAGGTTGTCCTAGACCAAGCCCATAAGTTCTCTGAGCCTTGTCCTGTGATTTAGGACATTTGCCACAAAAGACTCCTTGTGGGATTCATACTCACCCTCACACTCATCGCAAATCAAATCTAGAGGTCCCATCTCCCTGTGCCCATAGAGCAACTCAAAAGGTGAGAAACCTGTGGATTCCTGGGAATCTCTATGTAAGCAAACCATAGATGGGAAAATATTTGCCCCACTTCCTCTTAAACTGGTCTGCAAATGCACATATTATGGTCTTTAGTGCAGAGTTTAACCTCTCCACCAGGCTATTAGTCTGGGGGTGGTAGGGGTGGTCTTTAGATGCTTCACCCCACAGTGCTTCCACAGACAAAACAGCAGGCCTGACATGAAACTGTCACCTCTGTTAGTCAGTATTTCTTTTGGGAGACCTATCCTGCTGAAAATCTCTAACAAAGTATTTGCCACCTTTTCTGCCTCAGTGAAGGACAGGGCCACCACTTTAGGGTATCTGGTAGCATAATCTACAACCACTAGGCTATGCTTCTTCTATGTGGAACTTGGGGTACTACGAGGCCCCACAATATCCATAGCTACCCTCTGAAATGGCTCCTCAATCACAGGCAAAAGCACCAAAAGAGCTTTGAACTTGTCTCCTGCCTTGCCTACTTTGTGGCACTGCTCACAGGTCCTGCAGTACCCTATTAGGTCCCTTGCAACTCCAGGCCAATAAAAGTTCTGCATAATACATCTCTTAGTATGCTTTATGCCTGCATAACCTGCAAAGGGGATGTCATGGGCTATGGCTGGAAGTGCTAGATGGTAGGCTCCGAGCACTCTCACCCTCTATCCCTCCCTCAATGGTCCATTGTCTATACAGTAACCCTTTGTTCATGTATAAGGAATCCCCTTTTCCTTGAGAACCAGGGGCCTCCCTAGCTACCTCCCTCAAGCCTTATAATTTAGGTTCTGAGAGCTGAGCCTGTTTCAGCTCTCTCTTTGTAACCCTTCTAGTTCCCCAGGGGCGGCTCATGCCATAGGACTGCAGGACTGCAGCCCTTCCACCTAAGAAACAAATGAAAAAACAGAACAGAACCACAAAATCAATTCCCGGACATGCACGCATGCACACATGCTCTCAGACTGCTTTCTCAGCAGTCTAAATAGAGGAAAAGGCATCTCAGCCCCAAGATGCCCAGAAGTCTGTGCGGCGATGACGTCACAAAATGGAGGCACTCCGGACTGCAGCAGTCGCAGGCAGGATCAATCGTGGATTTGGACTACAAGGATGGACCAGTCGCGCAAGGAATACAGGTAAAGGGGCTCGGATATCGGCGGCAACCGAGCAGTAAGTGGAAGCAGTTATTTAGGTCATCGGTGGGGCTGGGGCTGTTCGGCGACAAGGTAAGCATGCAGAGTGTGTGTGGAAGCAGTTATTTAGCTCGTCCTGTTCAGCGACAAGGTATGTGTGTGTGTGTGTGTGTGTGTGTGTGTGTGTGTGTGTGTGTGTGTGTGTGTGTGTGTGTGTGTGTGTAAAATTTCCAGTTGCTATATACTGGTGGCTAGAGCAAACTCATGGTGGTGTGGTAAGGAATACCTCAGGCTTGAACCCTGTATGCAGGTGTTAAGGGCCTGAATTCCCTACCCACCACCATTTGTAAAAAATTTGCAGATTTTTGCCTCATATTTGATCTGTTCTATTCCTCATAATATATGTGGTTTCTAAATATTTAAATGCTTGATGTTAGATGGTGCAGTGATAACATTGTTGCCTCACAGCTGTAGGTTCTCAGGTTTGATTTTTGGCTGGGGTGCCTTCTGTGTGGAGTCTGCATCTTCTCCCTGTGTTTACTTTTGTGTCCTCCCATGTTACAAAGACATGTCTGCATTATTTCTTCCTGGGCCTCTGCTGAAAATAGTTTTTTTGTTCCAAGTCAGACTGTCCTGGTTAACAAATAAGTTAATGTCGTTGTTGTATAAGGCAGTAGTGGTGGTGTTGTTGGTAGGTACAGAACAACAGGCAAATGAAGCATGCGCAAATCATTTGTGCAGGAAGAAAAGTTAATTTTCCACCCAGGAGACTGGGAAACACATGACTGCCATTGTGGAAAATACACTTCCCTTTTTCTGTAAAAGTGGATGGGAAATCTGAAATTCATCACTAGTCTGACACAGACGTCTGTGATTGACAGAGGCAGCAGTTAAATCTTGTCCTAAGTAGCATACCTCTTAAAACAATCGCTAAGACAAAATAACCCATTGGATAAGTTTGGGTTGCACCCGGCTAGCTGATGAAGGCCTCAGTGGTCATCAACCTAGTATATACAGTGAAATCTATGAACCTAGAATTTCATTCTGCTAAATATGCCAGGGGAGGGGGAACTGTGCATAGTTGGTTACGTTTATGGCATTAAACTTACCGAGTGATGGAAACTGGATAAGATGCTATGAACTTTGCAGTGAGCAGAGGAATTGGAATTAGATTATGAACCAGAAATCTATATATCTGAGCTGAGGTAGTGGTTGTGGGTTATAGATAGAACTGCAACAGAGAAGGTTGCCCTAAAGGGGCCAAAGAGGACTGGCAAGAAGAAATGTTATTTGAAGGATAAGAAATAAGGGATGGTGCTTTAGGGGTATACTATCTCAGAAGGCGCTAATGACTTCTTATTGACAGTGATTGGTTTGATTATATAATGACATTGCATTTGAAATGTTAAAGTGACAGGCATTTGAATTTCAGACTTCAGGTTTCTGAATGTTTAATTCTTTACATATTTGATGATGCTGTGGTAGCACTGTTGCCTCACAGCTATAGGTTTTCTGGTTTGATTCTTGGCCGGGGTGCCTTCTGTGTGGAGTCTGCATCTCCTCCCTGTGTTTGTGTGGATTTGCTCTAGTGTTCTGCCATTTTACAAAGACATGTGTCTGCAGTATTCCTCCTGGGCCTCTGCTGAAAATTGTTTTTGTTCCATCAGAAGCAAAATTGATAGGCATTTGAATTTCAGACTTCATATTCTTCAGAAAATACATAGTAACACAACCTTTTTGCAATTTTCTAAGTTTATAAGATGAATATTTGAAATTTGTCCCTATTTTTGGGACCGTATTCCCCCATTATTGGCTTTGTCCAGGTTTTTTGTGCTAAGGTTGACAGCTATGGCAAGAACTGAATTCACTGAATATGTTTGAGGGCTGTATTCCCTCATTACTGGGTTTGTCCAGCTGTTTTGTACTAAGAGGTTGACAGCTATGGTGAGAACTGAATTCACTAAATGATAGCCATTTAAGTTTCAGTCTTCCTCTCTTTCACAAAGCAGCTGATTTGGCATAGCGGTATGTTGCTCTGACTGTTTTGCACAGGGACCTTGGCAGTAAAATGTATGGTGGTAACACAGCATTTTATTCTAGCAACTTTCCAAGATTATACAAGCAATGTTTAATGTGTCCGTGGTTTTTGGGCTGTTGACCCCCCCCCCAATAAATGTTAGCTTTTTCCAGATTTCTTGCGCTGCGAAGTTGAGATGCAGTTGAGTATTGAGTAGATTTTACAAGGAGCTGAGAGCTACGGGGGAAGAGAAGTTTAGTGCTGCTTATGCTGAGTCAGCTTGCATTGTTAATAGCACAATAGGTTGTGTATTTGCTGTTGATGTAGAAGGCTGTGGGTTCTACTCCCACAAAGGGTGGATGCTGCCATACTGAGAATGTCCTCCTTGGTGAAGATACTAACTATGAGCCTGTTATCAGTTTGCCATCAATTTCCTCTTGCAATATTACTAGCTTATCATTTTTTAATGTAATATAGGCAAAGTATTCCTCAGGGGCAAAATACACTATTTTTCGATGAAACCATAAAATATAAAGGTGTTTGCTAACAGCAACCTCTTCATTAGTTACAAATTTCTTTAATGTGGAATTATTTAGATGACTTTTACTTCAGAATTTGTGCATATTTACTGATAATGGACTGTAGAATTGTGCATATTTACTGATAATGGTGGACTGTAGAATTGTGCATATTTACTGATAATGGTGGACTGTAGAAGTCTGGGTAGACTTTTATGATGGAAATGTTCTGAACTGGGCAGTTTTGTCATTATGGATGCATGCGTTTTGTTTCATTGCTTACTGGAAAAATGTTCAAAACAAATTTAAAATGCCCTCTAACAACTGTACTGTATTGTAGAAGGAATATAATTTAGTACAATCAGGAAGGTGTATCAAAGAGCACATGTATGTTTCATATGCAAGGGGCCTATGATTTGAAAACAGCCCAAAATGAATCTTTATCTGCCACTGGCAAAATGTATTTTCTTTGAATGTGGGTTTCAATGCTGTTTCAATGAATGTGAGTTTCAAGGGCAGAGAAGTTTTAATGCTAAGTCTGTTTTCATTGTGAGACTGCATTGCTTTGTTTAGCAGATGTCTTAGTGCTTGTGCTGCAAAATGCAAAATAAAACTTTCAAATGAAGTCCAAATCATCATAGAAGTAAAGCAGTATGCACATTAGTGTTTATGGTAAATGGAGTGAAATAGCCAAGTAATGGATCATTGGAATGGCTGCAGAGGCTCCATTCGATGATGATTTTGAGAGGGGGAAGGGCGGCAAACTCAGAGGCTCAGCTGAACTACACCTCCCAACTGTCCAGATTTTCAAAGAATGAATACATTTTTGTTTCTTATTTTTGGTTTGTTCCTCATAAAATTTGTAATTTTCTGGCAAATCATTTAGGAATTAAGTCACTAAATAATGATACACTGAGTTTCAGACTTCATAACCTTCCAAAAAATGCATGCTAAAGTAAGACCTGTTATTCTATCAACTGTCTCAGTTTATACAAGAGCAATTTTTAGTACTGTTTATATGTTCCCCCAATATGTTTGGCCTTGTCCAGATTTATTGCATTAACATGTTGAGAGGTACATGCAAATAAATTGCTTTATAGAATTAGGCATAGCCAGCCACTCAACTGTCCATGATTTTGGCTCAAAATGTTGCTCTCCCCCCTAATAATCCCTCCGCAAAATAGCAATGTTGAAAGAAAACATGGAGGGTTTACAATTAAGAAATAACTGTAATAATCAAAGTTATATATTACTTGAAATGCATGTAGATTCTTTTATTTTGTCAGCTGCTCAAGTTAGCAGTACTAATATTAAAGTGTCCCTTCTTTGACAGGTTCCCAGCTGTATTGTGTGGCTATTTTATATTTTTGCATCACATTTTTGGTCCATTTTTCATAAAATTGTGTTTTTGGCAAATTAGTGACAAATCATTAAATACTGAAGTTAGAAAATAATGACAAACATTTGAGTTTCAGATTTCATACCCTTCAGAAAATTCATACTAATGCAAGACCTATTCTATTATTTTTCTAAGTTTATAAGAGCAATATTTAAAAATTGTCCTTATTTTTGGGCCTTTGTCCCACTTCTATGTATGGCTTTGTCCAGATTTCTTGCTCTGAGTTTGAGAGGTAGGACAAATGTGTCAGGGCCATCACAGTCAGCCAGAGACATTTCAAATTGTGACATACTTGTTGCACCCCACTCCCCCATGTAGTAACTCTGGATGTGTCCAAGCAAGGCAAGGAGTAGTTATGCAGTGTAACATGTGCAGAGTGTCCTCCCATCCAGGGTAGACACAAGTACTACAGTGGCTTTTCATCTGCCCTTGATTTTGCAGAATGGTCTGGTTTCAGTCATATTTTTATACTGTTGATTTATGCTTATTACTCAAAGTGCCTGTTGCTCTGTGTTTAAGTAGCAATGCTTTAATGACCATAAGATAAGCTTGTCTGAGATCGTAAGATGCAAGTAAGCTTTAATAAGCATACTGTTAAAGAATTGCCAACATTGAAAGCCTTTCTGTTGTTGCCATGCAGAGAATACTTAACTAGATAATGTATAAGCCTTGGGTATTGAAGGACAGGATTACATTATTTTAAAAAGCTCATTACACTTGTTGGAGACTTCCAGTAATCTCTACAGGCTTTACTCGTAAACTAAACAGAATGCCAATCATGTGTGGTCCATAACCTGTACAGTAATCCTTTAAGCAATGTATCTTGAGCTTGTTTCTTGTTTGCTTTTCATTTTTTACTTTGAGCATGTTTTCCCCATGAAAGAAGTAGATAGTTGTCAGGCAGCAGGTCTTTTTTGGATAAGAAACATTTTTACAAGTGGGGGCATTACAGAGATTTCTACTTTCAGCATGTTACTTGGTACTTTAATAAAGCTGAATATAATTTATAATTAGAACTGCAGTGAAAGGAGAAGTGGTTTGAGTTGAGTGCTGCTTGTTTTTCTTATACTTGATTTTGGCATTCCAGTAATGTATTTAAAAAGTAATTTATTTTTTCATGCCTTGCAACCTTTTGTTTCCATCTAGATATTAAGTAAGCTATCATGCAGCCAATGCATTGAAATATTTTTATTCTTCTACACTTATTTTTGTCTTGATTGGACTCTCATAATGACAGTTTGGCACCCAGGGCAGCGTATTTAATTAAAGTTAGTTTTTGTGGTTTTGAGCATAGCTCCTCCCCTTTCTAGTTGGTCGCACCCCTTCCCTTTGACCCCAGCCATTCAGCTGTCTCCAGCAGTCCCCCTTTGATTTGGATTTACACACACACACACACTTGCAAACACATGCACACAGGCACACATGCACACACGCGTGCACACACACACACACACACACACACACACACACACACACACACACACACACAGACACAAACCTGGGAAAGGCTGGCACAGGTTTACTGGCTATGCCTCCTTCTGCCCAGGCTATAAGGTAGTTATTACTGCCACCAGAACCCCTTGCCGCTACATTAAAGCCCTTAACAAAGGGTGTTCAATTTTACTGTGTAATATTAATACTAATGCAAATTGTAGTTTGACCAAGAGCAAGGCTATTAGGAGTGTCCCACAAGTACTCTCAAACCTTAAATATCTCTACAATGAAAAGTTTAAATATATTTAATAACATTATTTAATAATAACTAATAAAAGAAAAGAAAATACTAAGTATAGATTCACAGTGACATCAGAGTTCAAATCAAAGAAAATATTTAAAATAACATTGAAGAACAGGCTCAGACAAATAAAGAAAAACAGTATCTAAACGAAGCTTCACTATATCCCTGACTGAATCTATGAGAATTGCTATACCCTAATAACTTACTTAGAGCTTAATAGATGATGTGTTGAATGGACCTTGTTGTTGTTGTTGTTATGCCCAAGACAGAATACAGAATGTTCTATCTCGCTAAGAGATTTCTCAAAATAGTATCTAAAATATTACTTCTGAGATAACTTGCAGAATTACCTCACTTCTGGTCAGCTGGCTTCTAGTTCCCATGTAACGCCCCCCCCACCCCCACTGCTGGAAGCTGGCAGGACTTAGCACCTATCTGTAAAATTACACACACAAGTGCTTTTGCTCAGATCTTTGGCAGGTGCTGGAAGTCATAAAACAATTGCATGCTTCCACACTTCCAGATTAGTAATTAGTTCACCCCAAAGACAATACAGAAAGCTTCCTAGTACAGACTGTGTCAATGGCTACATTGAAACATGTGAGATAGCATCTTTATGGCCTAGCCTATAAAGTGATTTCATGTCAGATATTTTTCTAAAGTTTGCTGGACTGAGGTTAACCTCCTGTCTGCCAGTTTCCTCTGTTAAAACATATACATTTAAAGAGTTACAATAGTGCATGTACATTTCTATTCTACAACACACTGCGGATACATTTCAAACACAAGCACTCCTTTTCAACACAAGCATCTGTACAAATCAGTTTGATATATACATGACATACAGTTCTAATACATTTGTAACAGCAACATCTTATATAAATCAGTTTGATATTCACAAATGACACATAATTTACAAAATTCCAGCTAGCTCTGCTGGCAGTACCTCCTTTCATCACACATTGACAAACATCATAATAGAAAGCAAGAGGGCTTCACATCAGCTGACACCTGCTCCCAAAGTGTAATCCTGGAGTTCAAAATAATAGCAAAGTTATATACTCTATAGACAATTCAAGTTTATAGTCACAATATGTAATAAGCTTGGGAAGAACTGAGGCAGTGGCATTCCTCAAGGTTGTGCAAACTGCCAATGTCTCAGTTTTTGCGCTGTTGAGTTTCATCCAATTTTAAATAAGCAAATAATGCATGGCTTCATGGCCCTTGGCCAAAGCAGCCAAACCTGCATTTCTTGAGCATGGAGAGGTAGACATGATTACTTTCAATATAATTATGGTATACTAGGCCCCATTCCCTACACCTGTCTCCTAATGAAGTGTGTATACCATGAACAATGTTGGACTTAAGGCAGAAACCTATGGAAATCTGTAATCCAGAGAGCAGGGAGATGAAGAGAAGTGAGTACATCCAGACAGATATGAATTAAATCACTCTAACACCATGGCAGAGATCGTAGTGCGTAAAAAGGTTTTATTTAAGTGTACGAAGAATAAAATCCACTTTTCGTCGGGAGCAATCTCCCAACTTCCTCAGAACAAACATGGGCGTAATAACAACACATCTTGTATATATAGTTAATTAATTAGTTAATTAAACGTGTAATACACTAATTGATTAATCCATGAAATTTTATACATAAACTAAACCAATGCAGTAGATGCTAAAAAATTTCCTGGTAAATAAATAAATAACTCAGTAATAAAAACCAGCTTAGTGTTTTAAAATTGTATGTATATCTATAAGAAAAATAAAAAATAAAAAATAAAAAAGTAAGTATGTATATGTAGATGTATAATAAAATTTGATTTGTTTGAGCAACTATTGACAACTATTCACAAGGTTTCCACCTCATTTTATCAAATATCCGTTCAAATATTAATTAATTATTTATTTATTGTTAACAAGCATAAATATATTATGTGTATATATATATATATATATATATATATATATATATATATATTTGCGTGTTAGTATAACTGCAATGTAACATTGTAATAATAATAAAAATAAATATAACAATAAAAATATATATATATATATATATATATATATATATATATATATATATATATATGAAAGTATATAGACAACCTCTTCTAACAGTACAAATGTTGTAAACAAATACTGATACATTTTTAATACTAGAAAGTTACCAAAAAATTATCGTTGGTGTTATTAATGTTCTCTAATATACAAGACATCTGTTCTCATTACTTTCCTTATCTATTAAGATTTTTCAATCTAAGAATACACATAATTGAACACATTTCATTAAGACCAGGGTATTGGCAAGCATTCACTCTAAGTTGCCAAAGCAATTCTATTCTCTCCAATTTTAATGACTCAGGACCACCTCTTCCATCATTAAGTAACTGATCAATAACTCTAAATTTGAATTCATGTCCCTCAAAGTCACTTATATGTCTAGCAAGTGCGTTTTCCATTTTCTTCTTACTTATGCAGTATATGTGCTCATAAATCCTCTCACCCAGCTTTCTATCAGTTTTACCTATATAGAAGGCTGGGCATGATGTGCATTTAGCCAGGTAAACAACTTGTCTACTATTACAATTAAATTTCTCCTTGGTAGTATATCTATTACTAAGTATCATAAAGTTGCTGCCAATATCAATATGTTTACACATCCGGCACATATTGCACTTATACATGCCCTTCCTGTTTACAAATGGTCTAGGATTAGCCTCTAAAATGTTCTTCAGGTTGATACCACGTCTAAACGTTATTCCGGGTACTGTAGGAAGTGATAATCTAAGCTGACTATCTCTCATCAAAATATCCCAATTTTTCACAATGATGTTTGTGACTTGATGGGAATCAATGTTAAACGTACAAACGTTTTTATTACTAAGTTATTTATTTATTTACCAGGAAATTTTTTAGCATCTACTGCATTGGTTTAGTTTATGTATACAATTTCATGGATTAATCAATTAGTGTATTACACGTTTAATTAACTAATTAATTAACTATATATAAAAGATGTGTTGTTATTACGCCCATGTTTGTTCTGAGGAAGTTGGGAAATTGCTCCCGACGAAAAGTGGATTTTATTCTTCGTACACTTAAATAAAACCTTTTTACGCACTACAATTTGTGTTATCAGCTGACTTGCTGTGTTTTCAGCGGATTTGCTGAGGTACCAGGTTCCGTGTTGGGTGCAAGAAGTTACTTATTTTTCACGAGTTTACCATGGCAGAGATACCACAGTAGATGCATAAGTATTCTTTGAAAATACCATGGTCCACAGTATCAAATGCTGCAGAGAGACCTGGGAGGACTAATACCAAATAAGGTCACTGCTTTCTTGTGATAAAAGGATAATTAATGACACTGATTATAACCATTTCAGTACTGCAGTGATTATGAAAACCCAACTGGAACTGGTCCATGAGTCCATTAGCAATAAGGTACTTCTCAATTTGCTTTTTAGTGACTTTCTCAATAATCTTCCTTAGAAAGAGGTTAGAGATTGGGTAGGAATTGTCAAAATTACTGGGGACCACAATGTTTTCTTGAGGATGGGGATAACAATGGCATTCTTCAAAGCTGATATATAAAAAAAATCACTCGAAGAAACAGGGATTTGAAAAATTAATTGTCTAAGCACATCAAGACTTACCAGTACCATCCTTGGTGGGAAATGTCCAGTCCTTAAGTCATCAGGCATGTGCTAGAGAGAAGGAAAGTAAACTATTCTTATTCAGGAATAAAAAAACACCAACTGAGAGGTTTCATCACTGCCCTCCCCATGGGTTCAGCTGGCAAAAGAGCTGTTCTTGTGAGGGTAACATTGTCAACAAAATACCATTCAACAGATAGAGCTCTTCTGCTAAACAGACAGTCTAGGCTTTACAGTCTGTCCACCACACAGAAGAAGGCTACAGCCAGTTAATGACTGAAAAGAACTCTGACCAAATATTTTTTTTCTGGGAAATCTCTGCCTGATAGATGGTGTAGTACTCATACAGATCAAGGCTGTCACCCAACAGACCAGCTTGACACCAGCAACACTCCAGTCTATGCTCATATCAATGTAAGAAATGGAGATCAAGATCAAACCAGGGGTCATATCTGCTAATAGTCATATCTGCTAATAGATAGTGGTCAAACTTAACAAATGTCAATAAACTTATATAGCCACGCACTTCCTGGCTGCTTTCTGTCTGAATGATACCTGACAGGGCTGAGTGCATTATTTAACACTAAAACTACTACTCCTACCATGACTGCCTCTCCTGCAGGTTATTCTAGGCATGCCAAGAACATTAAATTCACATTGCAACAATGAAGACATCAATAGAATAAATTATAACAAAAAGGTACTGAAGATCATGGTAGTATAACAGGCACTAAAAACAAATCCAGCTAGTCCACACATGGAGTACAACATTTAATATGGTATGTGCTTTTGTTCTACCTCAGAATAGGAACGTCATGATCAAGCTCACCTAACAGTGTTTAAGGGAAGAAGTCTAGCTGTCAGGTAATTTTGATCATACGATGGTAATTTAAAACACTGTTTTCAATTTAAATTGTAACAGATCTGAAGAAGTTCCTATTCTGTGGTAGAATGAAAGTGCTTAACAGATCAAACTCTCTCTTCTGTGTGTGGGCTAGCTTTGTTTGTTTATTAATAGAATAAATCAATACAGTTCTTACCCATTCAATATCTTTTGATTGTAAGTTTCATGTGAAGCCTTCAAGAGATGCGTTTCATTTTCTTTTGCACTGCAAATTTAATGTGAAGCCTTCAAGAGATGCCTATGATGCTTTAAACAAATAGCATATTCTTTATTGTACTTGACAACTGTAAATTGAAAAAGTCCAGGCCCAAATCATTCAAATGCACACCATTATTGCAATAAAAATTAGGATTCTCACTGAGTAAATCCATATGGTCATTAACCTGAAATCCCATGGCGTCTTACAACCCTATGGTTAATAAATTGTCTCATGACTTCAAGAGCTGTCATCTATAAACCCCACTCAGCAGCAGATCCTTAGAGTAATTTTTGACCAAATTAAAACCATGCTTGGGTAGCAATGATGCCAAGTCAGTCGACATCTTAGTTAATAAAGTGTGTTTAGGAACAAATCCTAAGCCATTGCCCTCTAAGAGTATGACAGTAGCATGCAGAAGGAGACCCTCAGACATCATATAATTCCAAGATGGCCACAAGTGATGTTAAGACAAACCATGGAAATCTCACTAAAACACAGAACACATTTCTGGGCTGAGATTGAGATTTAAATCATTTAGATGACTTGTTTCTCTGAAAGCCATTCAACAAATAAATGAGGAAAACAAAATCAAAAGTTGTCTGGGAACTTTAAAACATAAACTTTACTATCAAAACTAAAGCTGATAGAGGATACAAAGGCACTAGAAGCCTACCTCCTTGTTAGCTTCAAAACATCTAATGACTGTTCTTTCCAAGCTTTAAAAATTATCTTTCCCAGATCTGGTCAGGGACCTAGGTGTGCATGTAGACAGTAGTCTTACCTTCGTCCACCACTTAGTCACAGTGGTGAGGAAATCTTTTTATGTCACACAACTTAGAAGTAAGCACATGGCATTTAGGTCCAAAGTGATCATTATCCCACTGTACTATGCCCTTATCAGACCAATCATAGAGTATAATGCTCCCTTTGGTATGTACCTGGCCAGACATATGCAGCAACTAGAGTGACTTCAGAGGTTGCTTACAAACAAAATACAAGGCATAACAAACCTGCCTTATGTGGAGTACCTTAAAGCTCTTTCCCTCTACTGAGTCTCCTATACATGTTTGAGGGGTAAGCTATAGCTGGCATGACACCACTACACTGACTCAGTAATAAAGGTTTATCAATCCTCACCACTGGCAAAAGTGAGGGACATACAAAATGGGAGGATGACAAGTACACACACACACACACACACACACACACACACACACACACACACACACACACACACACACACACACACACACATTAAAGTACAATTTGCCTTAAGAGCACTCAGGTATTACAGTCAGTCTGGGGCTGGTTTCTGCCTCTTTCTCCAGATCCCCAATAAGACTCCCCACTGGCACAGCTATAAGCTTAAGATCTCAGCCAAGTGTTCAAGTCAAAACCTCCAGCAGCCTCTCTGTCCAACCAGTGCTTTGTGTCCCTGCCCAAGTAGCACATACACACACACACACACACACACACACACACACACACACACACACACACACACACACACACACACACACACACACACACACAGTTTGAGATCTGATTTATATACAAACACACAGACACTCCTGGGGAAGGCTGGCACATGTTTACTAGCTATGTCCCCTTCTGCCCAGATGATAAGGTAGTTATCACTGCCATCAACCATTACTTATCAGCTACTCTAAGGCCCTTACAAAGTTTGCCCAGTCCTACTGTGCAATGCTACTATTATGCAAATGGTAAGTGTTACCAAGAGCAAAGCTATTGGAATGGCCTATACAGTGTCACCAAATACCTATACAAGTACTCTAAGAGCTTAACTATGTTTCACAAATATCAGCAACAAAGAAAGGTTTAAATATATTTAATAATAAATAATAAAAGAAGAAAACAATACTCAAACAACACACTAAATGCAGAGTTCAGAATCACAGGAAATATTTTAAAACATTGCAGGGCAGTCTCAAATTAATACAGAAAACATCTAAACTAATCTTTACTATATTCCCATCTATATCTAAAAGATACTATGCCCTAAATAACTTACTTTCCGAGCAAGGCAAATGCAGATAATAGATGTTTCTAGGTTCAAGACAAGATACAAAATGCACATTCTGTCTCTGAGAGAATTCTTAAATTAATATCACATATTACTGCTTGGTTAGCCTGGATGACATCACTCTTTGTCACCTGCCTTCAGTTCCCAGGCTAACAGAAACTTAACGAAGTTTAACATTTCTGTGTGAAAAATACATATCTCTCAGATGTTTGCTCAGAACTGGAAGTCATAAAACAATTAAACACTTACATTTGAAACTTAGTAATTATTTCTCTTTCAAGACAGTAAGAAAACCTCTAGCTCTAGACATTGTGTCTGCTTACTGAGAGATAACACAATTATAAAACACTTTACTTTTCAACTTATTTTCTTGACGTTTTCAAGTTAACTCTGTATGTTCCAGCTTCTACTATTAAAACATACAATTGCACAGGTATTTATTTTATATACATTTCTGTTCTTTTCCAGTAGGCTACACTGTGGTTACATTCTTGAAGCTCAATACATAACATATAACATTCTGTATAAATTATAGTAATATTCACAAATGGCATAGCATTATTTACAAAATTCCAACTGGACTGGCAGCATCACACCTGGCTTACAAGGCATCCGCAAACTCTACACCTATGAATTTATTTCATATTTGTAAGAAAAAAAATAACAGAAATATAAGGTCTAGAGACCTGAATTTTGTCTGTAATCTGTGACTTAAACAGAATATGCTGGAGAGACAGATATGAGTCCCCGAGACTGGCCCTCCTATTGAAACAGGCTTCCCATCCATGTGAAACTGAGTTTGCCTATTACCCAGTTTAAATGCAACCTAGACCAGTGGACGGGGAATAGGAAATTTACACTTGGTCTAGCACCCAAGTCCCAGTTGGACAGAGGTACCTCATAAATGCCTGACACTCAATGTCCTGTTTGGATACAAGACATCATTATTATTTCAGAAAAACTTGGCTAGGCTTAGAAATGCCCTCTGGGTCATTAGCCTAGTAATAATCCATGAATTTATAAAATAATATTATCTCAAATCTGTGGAAGTGGTCCCTTGACTGACTATAGCCACAATCATCTTATATCCAACCCTTTTCAAGAAGTCAAGTGTCCAGAAGGTAACCTAAACACAAATTCCTGAGAGGAAGTATTGAATGGTAACTGATGTAAGGTCCAATCCTAGTAGACAGGACAATATATGTAAGCACCTCTTTGATCTAAGGAAACATGTTGCCCCTTCCTGCTCTGGTCAATTTTGGACTTCGTTTACCAAATCATCATAATTTTGTGACCCAATGTAACTTCTTCATAGAATAAAGACAGCAGGTGTTCACTGACTCAAAAGGCACTGGCATAACTCCATGAATGCAGAGCAGAAAAAACTACAACACTGTGAAAATCTAATGTTATACTGTTGACTAATATCAGCAACCAAAAAGAAAAAGTGAATCCTCTGCAATAAACTGCTCGGTTCTAAAAATTCAATGGAAAAAGCAAAAAAACCACAGCAGAAACTCAGTGAGTGCATAAAACAAGCCAAGAATTTAATAAAAAATGAGGAGTGCTTTCGCAAAACCACTTTTGCTTCTTCAGATCATACTCAACAACTAAAACACCATGAACTAAATACAAAGATACTATTCCCCTAGGCTACCCCTGGGCCACCCCAACCGGTAGAGACACAGACAGTTATGGTTGCTAAGTAACTAATTACTTGCTACTAGTACATTTCAATGACTAAGCATAATTATGTCAGTAGTCTGTCTTCTTTAAAAAAACTGTTTTTACAAACATACCTCTTTACATCACAGAAAGCATACAATACAAGAAAATTCTACAACATTGTTTAAAACTTTTTAAACTTATTTTTTCAGCCCTCTGGATCTTAAGGCTGGTTGTATTAAAACATAATCATTCAGCCCAGAGTCTTGATGTGCTCTTATTCTAAATATCCATCTCAACTCTGCCTGTTCTGTAGCATTGGTCAAATCCCCCCTCCTAACACTAGGGGGTATAACACCTAACACTGAGAACATAAAAATATGTTTCTCTCCTTTCTCAATCATGTGTTTAACAATGGCACTGTAGGTTAAACCCCTATGTGCACAGTACAGATGGTCTCTCATTCTCTCCTTAAACACCTATTTGTTTTACCTATTTAAAACTGATTACAGACTATGTATAGGACAATATACGCTATGTTCTTTGTATAATAGAAAGTCTTTGCCCTAACTTTGCATGTTCTGCCAGTGTGTGGATGTACAAATATTGTTGACTCATTGATTAAATGACAAAAAGAGCAACCTCCACATTTCCTCATGCCAACCTCCCCTGTATTATCTAATGTCTCTGCACCACTCCTAGGATAACAAAGTTTACATTTCAAAGACTGTTTATTCTAGAAACCAAAACGTGGACTGGGCCCCATTAACTGGGCTATATCTGGTCCTAGTTGTAACACATACCAATGTTTCCATATTATATTCCTGATATCCAATCATCTCTAGAATAGGCAAGTGAAAACAATATCCCTTTATTCCTTTACTTACACTATCCTTCTTAAGAATACATGTATTCTGCAGTGAAAAATAAGGTTTTCCCAGGTTATTCCTGCTCCTTTTAACTTCATCATGTACTAACATTATGTCCATTTCCTTATAGCCCCTTATTAAAAATTCATTCTTAACAATGTCCAACTTCTTTCTAGTTCACTATCACGAGTAGTGAGCCTGCTGTTCCTTAATGTTTGTCCCTTCAAAATATTTTTAAAGACATGCTTAGGATGCATGCTTTCACAATGTAAATAAGGGGTCTACTTTAGAACAGCGAATGATCAGATGATCGAAAGATATTGGAGTGAACACTACATGTCGAACCGGCAAAATAGCGAACGGCTGGAAAAGCAAATTTTTTCCCAGGGAAAGAAATCACTGGGCCGTCTGTCCAGGTTGTGCCATTTCTTCCACTGCAGTGCAATCTCAGAGTTGGTATATTTAAGTAGGGGAGTGTGGTGGATGCAACCCCCCACATGGAGGGTGTGGGGGGCAAAGCCCCCCAATTTATTTAGTGCTCAGTAGTTTTTTTTGGGGGGGGGCAGCGATCACTGTTCTGGTTGTTTGATGTTTTGGATTTTCGGCATTTAGGGGTTGATATAACAACGTTCGATCATCTGATCATTTGTTGTTATAATATAGACCCTAAAAAGGTTGGGCTGTAGCATTCATTTCGATATAATTGAGTATACAAGATGCCAATATCGTCCCTAATAATCTGGACATCCAAAAAATCAATGCTGGAATCTGAAATAGTAAATATAAATTCTAAAAAGCTACAACTTGTATTTAAGTAACTCCCAAAGCACTTAATTCTGTCTTTCTTCCCTGCCAAAGCAGGAAAAGGTTGCCAACAAATCTACGATAAAAGGAAACAAGTTCTCTTCCAGGCTGTGAACCTAATATGAGTTTTTCTTCCCAGCAGGTCATAACCAAATTGGCATAGCTATTGGCACATGTGCCCATAGCTATGCCAGAGGTTTGCCTACAGTAAATATTATCAAACACAAACAGATTATAGTCGAGCACTAATTCCAAAAGATAGCAGATGAAATCTGTTTAGTTGCTAATTCACTTTTATCAAGCAAGACACTTCTTACCATCTGAATCCCTTCTAAATGGGGTATTGCTATAAATAACGATTTCACATCTAAAGTCACCATAAATTGATTCTTTACTGATGTTTCACCTTGTGTAAACATAAAATGATCTTGCAAAAAGTGTTTAGTATCTCTAAGTATAGTGTCACATTTATCAAGAATAAGTCTAAGTTGTTTTTCTACATATATAGACAAGGATTGCATTAACCATCCCCTCCCGCCAAATTGGCTCTGAAGGGTGGTGTCAGCAGATTTTTATGTACCCCATTTAGGAGGGATTCAGATGGTTAGAAGTGTCTTGCTTGATAAAAGTGAACTTGCAACTAAACAGATAGATTTCATCTGCTATCTTTTGGAACTAGTGCTCTAATATAATGTGTTTGTGTTTGATAATATAGGCAAACCTCTGGCGTAGCTATGGGCACATGTGGCAATAGCTACGCCAATTTGGTTATAACCTGCTGGGAGGAGAAACACCTATTAGGTTCATAGCCTGGAAGAGAACTTGTTTCCTTGTATCATAATTTGTTGATGACCTTTTCTTGCTTTGGCAGGGAACAAAGACAGAATTAAGTGCCTTTGTGAATTATTTAAATACAAGTTGTAGCTTTTTAGAATTTACGTTTACTATTTCAGATTCCAGCATTGATTTGTTGGATCTCCAGATTATTAGAGATGATACTGGCATCTTGTATACTCGATTATATCAGAAGGAATGCTACCGCCCAAGTTATTTACATTGTGAAAGGTTAGACATTAGTAAGAAGGAGATTTGAATAAGAGACTATAAGGAAATGGACATTATATTAGTACATGATGAAGTTAAAAGGGGCAGGAATAGCCTGGGAAAACCTTATTTTTGACTACCCCATACATGTAATCGTAAGAAGGATAGCTTAAGTAAAGGGATACCGTTTTCACTTATCTATTCTAGAGATGGTTGGATATCAGGAATATAATATGGAAACATTGGTATGTGTTACAACTGGAAACAGATATAGCCCAGTTAATGGGGCCCACTCCACTTTTTGGTTTCTAGAATAAACAGTCTTTGAAATGTAAACTTTGTTATCCTAGGAGTGGTGCAGAGACATTAGATAATATAGGGGAGGTTGGCAAGAGGAAATGTGGAGCTTGCTCTTTTTGTCATTTAATCAATGAGTCAACAATATTTGTACATCCACACACTGGCAGAACATGCAAAGTTAGGGCAAAGGCTGACTATTATACAAAGAACATAGCGTATAATGTCCTGTACATAGTCTGTAATCAGTTTTAAATAGGTAAAACAAATAGGTGTTTAAGGAGAGAATGAGAGACAATCTGTACTGTGCACGTAGGGGTTTAACCTACAGTGCCATAGTTAAACACATGATTGAGAAAGGAAAGAAACATATTTTTATGTTCTCAGTGTTAGAAGTTACACCCCCTAGTGTTGAGAGAGGGGATTTGACCAATGCTACAGAACAGGCAGAGTTGAGATGGATATTTAGACTAAGAGCACATCAAGACTCTGGGCTGAATGATTATGTTTTAATACAACCGGCCTTAAAATCCAGAGGTCTGAAAAAATAAGTTAAAAAAGTTTTAAACAATGTTGTAGAATTTTCTTGTATTGTATGCTTTCTGTGATGTAAAGAGGTATGTTTGTAAAAACAGTTATTTAAAGAAGACAGACTACTAATGACATAATTATGCTTAGTCATTGAAATGTACTAGTAGCAAGTAATTAGTTACATAGCAACCATAAATGTCTGTGTCTCTACTGGTTGGGGTGGCCCTGGGGAATAGTACCTTTGTATTTAGTTCATGGTGTTTTAGTTGTTGAGTATGATCTGAAGAAGCAAAAGTGGTTTGGCGAAAGTGCTCATAGTTTTTTATTAAAGTCTTGGCTTGTTTTATCCACTCGCTGTGTTTCTGCTGCAGTTTTTGTTGCTTTTTCTATTGACTAATATCACTGAATGCAGCAATACTTTGCCAGTGGAGTGCCTCACATCCATTGTTACTCATTTCATACTATCTCTCACTTTGACTATCCTGGTAACCATCCAATGCTTCATAATTTCACTAAGACCTGGGAAATTTACCAACCATCCTACTGCTCACAAATTAATACAAATCAAATGAAGTGCTTCCCTGGTGGCACCTGTCCAAAATACAGTGAGTAATCTCAGGAAGAGAGCAACGACTGTCACAATGAGGCAAAAACAAGTACAATCTCTTAAATGCCATTAGATCTGTGACCTAGGGTTGCCACCTTTTCAAATGGCCAAAGTGGGACATTTTCACGACACACATCAGATTTTACAGTCCGACACAGACCCACGGTCAGTACAAAGGATTGAACTTTACTTTTTTGCCTAAATAAAAGCTTATTCTTGTAGCAGTTTAGTTACTTATTCTGTTTCTTGTAACATTTAGGTATTATAGATACAGAAATAACTATTTTATGCAAGTATTACATAAAATATGGGTCAATAATTATGCCCTACAATCTCAGGACATTTGCCATTTTTAATATTTTTGGTCAGGACACAACTGCCCAAAGAGGGACTGTCCCTCGTAAAGTGGGACAGGTGGTAACCCTACTGTGACCTATGCCTTCCTGATGTTACCAGCACCCCACACTGCCCAGTAGAAGTAATGTCAATCTTCTACAATAATCCAGATCTGTAATGGAATAGATGTGGGTCTCTTTTGAGTGTTTGGATCCAGTTTGTGGAAGCTGGAAAACTGAAATCTTGACAGGCTATCAGCTATATCATTAGAATTTCCTGGAGCATATTTGTCAGAAAATGACATGTTAGTTTGCAAGTAAAGCTACACTAAAAGTCTCAAAACTGCCTGAACCCAAGGAGAGTGTAAAGATTTTTTTTAATTAAAACCCTGACCACTGGTTGATTATCTCAATGAAATACTACTTTGTTGTTCCTGAAACTATCCTTCCATATTAGCATAGCATTTGTTTCCAAGAAGGTAATATGTCTCCTTCTATAATCAGGCCAAGAAGCAGGCCAAGGAATAGAAAACCATCATTCTTCAAAGCATGCCACCCTCCATGACTGGCTGCTGTGTCAGTATAAAACCACAGGGCCTCTGTTGACTTTCTTTTAGACTCCCGCAGAGATACCCCATTGAATTCTGACAGAAAAAAATCACCACAAACACAAATCTTCCTTGGTCCATTTTGTAACATGCACCCAGTGATGCTTCAATCTTCTCCCTTTTAATAAGTTGGCTAAGGCTCTTATAAAGTCCTATCTATGAGTACTGCCAGGCATATGAAATTCAAAAGACAGTTTTTGTCAAGTATTGTTTTACTAGTGGCAATCTAAAAGCCAACCCCTTAATGCCAATCTCATGGCCTAGAAATGTAATCACTTGACTGGGTCCTACTGACTGAAGCAAGTAGAACCCCTAACTGCCAACAATGGTAAACAAAAATCTTCATCCCTTCTTTAGCTCTCCATTTCCCTTCCCCAATGATGAAGTCATCTACGTAATAAATGAGCACTTAGTGAAGCACCTTCCGCCTGTGTAGAAAACTGTTAAAGGCTTCAAAGGTGGAGTGCAGCCCATGGACATTGCCTTGTCCAAATAGTATTGGCTATTGAAAGTGAGTCCCAAAAGTGGTCAATCCAATTCTCAAATTGGTGTAAGCTGAAAAACTGATCTGTATCCAAATTTCCCAGGCAAGGGTCTGAAAATTTCTTGATAAGTAATGGCAGCTTCATCTGAGGAGGAGTACTTTACTAGCCCCCCCCCCCCCACACACACACACACACAGATATACTTATTCACTGAAGTTCCTTATGAGAATGGCAAGTGATAAATAAGTTAAAGCTCACCTTTTTTTATGTTGGGAACCAAACTTATCAGAGAAACCAGGGTGAGACTTAAAAGGAACCTTTCATCCTACTTGGAGATACTTCTAAATTCAGGGGTCTCTAGCTTAACCTCCTTTTTGACAATTACCAACTTTAAATTTTTTTAATGGCCTTGTTATTGGTTGGGGCAATGGTTTCAATGGGAAAGCTACTAAGAAATCCCTGGAGCAAAAACACAACTGATCTGTTATCTGGGTACCTTAAATTTCCATCGCTAGTGTGTTCCAATTAATGGGAGAGTGTGTAACCTTATTAGTGAAAGGAGACAGATCACCTGGAGCCACAAAACAAGCTTCTTCACTTGTTTTGCAAATTAAACCTACGTGGCAATATTCTCATTGTGTTTCTTTTATTCAGTGTAAGATTTGCCAGCCTTGATCAAACATCTGATGGTGGTATGATTCTTCCCACAATAAGAGCAGATGTATAAAAACCCTGTAGGAAGGCCAAGTACACCTTTAACTGCTGAAAGCCCATCAGGATTTTGCTTTCAGCTGTTGATTGCAGACTCCTTCAGAGCTGAAAAGACTGGTTTGTCCATCATCATCCTGAGTGAGGTATCTAGGTGACACTCGTTCCAACATAAATTCTTATTTAAAGCTTTCAGCTTGTAAAACCACTGATTATAGAATATCCATGCCGACCCTCCCCAAATATGATGGACTTAATGTAAGGTCAGGAAATAAGCTAACAGTGGTAAGGCCTGTTGCAGGTTTTTCTCATCTATGATACACTGTCACCTAACTGATTCAATTCTTAGCAGGCACTGTCACTGAAGTTTTTTTGCCTAAGGCTGACAGAAAATCCATGGATTCAGTGCTCTCAACTTTTATCAAATATTGATAGCAATGTAAATCTAGTAATTCAAACACATTGATGTATTTCCCATGAATAATCTTATCCATATCCTTCTGGGGAGACAAGATGAAAGATTTCTTAGGCCAAATGAGCTGAGAATTGCTTTGGATTTTATTTTTTTCTAAATGGTCTTAGAAGTTGAGAAGTTCATCTAGTCTTAGCCATAGCTGTCAAAAATGTTTAGACATGCACAGTTGTATCCAAGGCAAGGCACAGTGTTATTTAATGAGTAGTGACCTGCATCTCAGGTGTTGTTGTTGCCCTTACCTGACCTCTTCTCACTGGCTAAGAAGGTAAGGATGGTGACTCAGATCACTGTAGCAAGTCCAGCACTGCTCAGACTGTGGCATGTCAGTGACATCTGACTCCACCTTGGTTAGACTGTGCCAGTAACCACTTAATATTGAGTATCACCAAAAGGGTCCCTGTTCAGACATTCCTGGTACTCTTCATACAGCAACTACAAAAAGATTTTTCTTTATTTGTTGCACTACCAGGGAACCCTACCAACATCGGTGATCATGAAATTCTTGGCCGTTCACCAGGTTGTATTCCCAAAGCCCTCTCACGGTCATGCACATTAATGTTTTCTGCACGTGATGATCAGTATTGAGCAGCTTGTTAACATGACTGGTCAAGGTGGCATCATTGCTTAGCACACAAATTGATGATGTGGCATGATGTTAATGTGTTAGCACTGACATGAAGAATGTCTACTAGGTAAATTATGCCAGTTAGCTCACAGGCTTAAGGCTATAAGCTGTTCATAAACTGCTTCCTGTGGTACAGAGTTTGATTCCCTCAGCTTTCATTTGCCTACTGTGTGATATTGAGCAAGATACTTACACAGATAAGCTTTGGGGCAATTGGAAAATCGGGTACGATTCTCAATGATGTCCTGAACCACATTCCTAGTAACCTCCTATGAACCTAACTAAGGCTGTCAGCAGTTTTGCTCATTGGTGCCACTATAGGTTGCAAAACTACATTACTACTTTTCCTTCATATACCCGCTGGAGCTATTGACCACCCAGACATGCCAAGTGCACTTTGCATGTGCTCACATGAGTAAACATGGGTGATCAAGCACCTTAGTGCTGCTTGGCTTATAGCTGTGATGAGCAAAACCTGAGATTCACAAACATTCATTACCTGGTGCCTTATTAGCATATCTACCATGCTAGAACCTTCAAAATTTTATGATTCAAGCTCCTTATTCTGTCATGGGCTCCATCATGCTACAGAAGATTGCATTGCATAAATTATCACAGCTTAGGGAAAGTTTGTACAGTAGGTTTCCTTTTTTTTTTGAAAAGTATGACTATATCCTATCAAGTGATATTACCCATTATGCTTCTACATTTGCTTGAGGGTTTTCCTGAAAAGTATAGTAGCAGTAAATGTTTGTTTATGCTGTAGTTTATTGATTCATCCATACAGACAGTATGAGAGTTTGCCGTACTTTCCATGCAGTTCCTTGGCAGGGACCATGTTTCTGTAGGACAGGGCAATAAACTGCAATGCCTTTACTATTATAAATATGTATAAAGAATAAGCCATGTTTACTGCTATGACATTTGTCTGAGGGTATATTCAGCTTTTTAACCACTACAACTTTTTATAATCCACATATACAGTACTGTCTGTGGTGTTTTTTTTTTTTTGGACGGGGGGCTTATGCTGATAAAAGTCTTTGCTAAATTTCCTGGAGCATACTTTAGAGGAAACTAGCATGTTCCAGTGAAAAAAATGTGAGTGCTTACCAATATCCTTTCCTTGTATTCAGTGCTACTGGGAAGATACTTATTTATATAAACCTGCAAAATAATCTCATCAGTATGCATCCATCATCAGCATACATGTTGGCCACATGTTGGCCCCACATAGTTATGTTTGTGCAACACATGCAAAAGCAGTAGCAGCCAAGGACCCCTTACTTAGCAAGTCATGGATGGTCACACTGATACACATACCACTCGGCATCCTAGCACAAGAAATCTGGACAAATCATGACATAATGGCGGGAGGGGGCAACAGCCCAAAAATAGGGACATATTTCAATTATTGCATTATTGCTCTTACAATCTTGGAAAGTTGAAAAAGTAACAGGATTTGTCTTAGTATGCATTTTCTGAAGAATAGGAAGTCTGAAACTCAAATGTATATCATTATTTAGTGACATCAATCCTCAGATCATCCCAATGATTTGACAGAAAACCACAGATTTTATGAGAAACAGACCAAAAATATGAGGCAAAAATGTATACATTCTGCAAAAAATCTGGACATTTGAGAGGTACATATTTGTTGCCTTGCTAGCTTACACACACAGTATGCCACACTACTGTACCTTTCTGTATGTATAAAAAGAATAAATGTCTATGACAAAAATGTATACTGGGCTAAAAGTTGCCTAAGGCTATGTTCACCCAGTGGAATATGTATCATATGATATCTAACTGTGAGTCCATTATATGTGGTCCTCGTGTGGACTCCACATTTGATTTCTTTTTGTATGGGTGGTTCAGATAAGACCTACAACACAGCACCTGTCCATGGTTAAGCTACATATGTCTGATGTTCCCCACATAGGTTTGCCTCATTGTATGCATATCTTTGGAGACAGGACTATGAATGGTTTTACACATTTATTTCCCATTCTAGACAACAATGTCACAATGTAGAAAGCAAGGTAAAAGCAAGTTCTTCCATAAAGAGAACAACATTTTTCTACAGGACTCCCATGACAAATCTGACTGACCCTTTTGTGACCATTCCTGGCAGGATGCGATTAATGATATCCCTGGTTGCAGTGGTCAGACCAGGGTGTACAATTAAGTGAGATGTTAGGTCCCTGCCTGGCATCCCACTGATTCCACCACATTTAAAAGAAATGCAGTTATTCCTGGCATCTCTTCATGGGGGTACACAAAATTCTACCATCTCAGTGAGTCTTGAATCATGGTGCAGAGCTCATCCAACCACCCAGAATATTAGAAATGCTCAAGCTGGGTGTGTTTTGTATGGGAACGTATCTACCTTAGTAGGTAAATGTCTGGTTAGTACATTTTACAAGCGTAATTATTTCTTTTCATAAGAATATAAGAGTTGTATGTGCAAATACCAATAGCACAAGGTAAATTACCTAGTAATTTACCATGCCACTGTATTAGGTACTTTCTACTAATTTACTGGGATTCAAAATGTGAATTATTTATCAGTGCAATTTTGATGTACTGTATCATATTGTCTATTGTGTATGTCTGTGCTGGATTATAATTTGTAAATGATTAAATATACAAATGTATAATTTTTTGAAAAATGTAAAACAAATTGTGGAACTTTTCTTCCTGGGTCTCAGATAAAAAGGGGCTGTTTCCTAGTCAGATACTTTTGGTCAGAAAATGCTATTCATCACCATTATCAACCCCCTTTTCCCTATTTTTATACATGGTGTCAGGGTGTTGTGTTAACTGTCACCATCTCTCTCGATTCAGTGCCACACTCCTGCCTTCTTCGACACTCATGCCTAAATGTCAGTGATCTTCTCTCACAGAAATCAATCCACCTCTTTGCTGGGCACCCTCATTTCCTCTTACCTTCTTCCCATCTGTCACAAATCTTCTTTACCAAATTGCCTTCTGCTTTTCTGCGCGTGTGCCCAAACCACCTTAATCTGTTCTTTTTGATCTTTTCTGCAATTGGCGCTACTTTAGTTTCTGCTCTTATGTCCTCATTTCATGATCTGTCCTACAGTCTGTATCCTACAACCCTTCTCAGGAACTTCATTTCCATTAAGTCTAGCTTTGTCATCTGCTCTGCCTTTACTGCCCAGGTTTCTGTACCATACAGTAGAACTGGTCTCACCACTGTTTTATACACTTTGCTTTTCAGCTTCTTTGGCATTCTGTTGTCATACACTACACCAGATACTCTGTGCCAGTTGGCTGCAGCACCTCTGATTCTAGCTTTGACCTCTTCATTCAGACTTCCCTTCTCATCAATCACCCCTCCCAAATACCTGAAACTATTATCCTATTCCACTATCTTCCCTTCTAACTCAATTCTCAGTTTGTTATGATTTGCCCAATTTGCTCCCATTACCACTGTCTTATCTGTACTTAGTTTCATCTCATGTGCCTTCAGTTTTGCATTCCATTCCCCTATCCTTTCCTAAAGTACTTGCTCAGAGTCTACCTGTAATGTCACATCGTCTGCATAAGGCAACTTTGTTGATCTGTGACCCCAAAATGTTTTCTAATGTTGTCTATCACTAATAGGAATAGCAGTGAGCTCAGAGCTGAACCCTAGTGCACACCTTTTCCCGCTGGGAGCCCCTCTGTGAGACAGAACACTGTTCGTACTTGAGTCATTGGGTCCTTGGACATAACCTTTTTCTGGGACTTTGAACCACTGCAGTACTGGCCAAATCAGGTTTCTTGGGACCTTGTCATATTCTTTCTCCAAGCCTAGGAATGCCCAGTTGGACTCTTTCTTCATCTCTAGCTTCTTCTCAACTATATGTCTCACTGCAAACACTGGATCCTTTGTGCTGCATCCTGATCAGAATCTAAACTGCTCATCTGGGATCTTACTTTTTGCTTTTCTGAATATCCATTTATTAATCACCCTCTCCAGAACTTTCATGCAATGTGACAGGAGTTTGATGCCTCTGCACTGTCCACAGTTATGAATGTCTCCTTTCATTCTTGTACACTGGCATGAGTATGCTTATTCTCCAGTCATCTTGGTTATGCCTTTCTCTCCACACTGCTATGAGTACCCTCAGGAGACATTTCTCCCCTATCTCACCCAGCATCTTTATCATATCTGCTGTGACATCATCTGAGCCCGCTGCCTTCCCTGACTTCATTTTCCTAAGTGCTATTCCTACTTCTTCTAGGGTGGACTCCTCTTCTTCTCTCATTGTAGGATGTGTCTGGGGCAGTATAGCTTCTGAGGGGTTTTCCTTATTCAGAAGCTGCTGGAAGTACTCCTTCCATCTGCATTTGATATCCTGTGGACCGATAAGCAGGTTGTTGCTGGCATCCCTTATTACGGGTGTCTGACTATCTTCTTTATAGTTTCTTTGTGCCACCTACTGAGTCACTTTCCAGAAGCTGGTAGAGTGCCTCTGATACCCTGCTCTTTGCTATTGCAACTCATTTCTTAGCTTCTTTGTTAGCCAACTAGTATTTCTTCCAGCCTGGTCCATCTTTTCTTTCACCCACTTTTTCCTGCACTTTTTCTCTTTTGATGACTTCCTGGACATCTGCATTCCACCACTAGCTTTCCTTATGTATCTTATTTTCATACTTGGCTCAGCCACATATCTGTTCTGTAGTCCACATACATGCTGTTTTCAGGCACTGCCATTCTTCTTCAACTCCAGCTATTTCCCCCAATTCTTTGGGTGCCAGAACCCTGAGTAATTCCTTGAACTATCGTATGTTCCAGTCAATTTTCAACTTTTCAGCCTGGTCTCTGTTGACCTTAGAGCCTTTTCTGACCATTGCTTGCAGTTGATTATGACAACCTCTGGTTTATGCTGTGGGCAGACTATTTCACTGGGGATGACTTTGCAGTCACTGATTCTACACCAGCGTCCTTTCCCTACTGGGAAGAATCCACCTGAGTTGCATGTTGGCCACTCTTGTATGTGATCTTGTGACTGTCTCTTTTTCTGAACTATGTGTTGGGTACTATCAAGCCATTTGCGAGGCAGAAGTCTAGGATGACTTCTTTATTCCTGTTGCCCTACCCATGTGGACCCAGGCAGCCCTCATATCCCATTCTGTCTGTCTGTCCCAATATGTGCATTCAGGTCACCCATTATCAATAGCAATTCCTGTTGTCCTGCTTTATCTATCCTGCAGCTGCTGTATTAATGCACTTTTTTCCTCACTATCACAACCCTGCTGTGGGGCATAGGCTGAGATTATGAGTACTGCCCTATCATTATAGTGGGGTATGATTTCCATGAGTCTGTCACTAATTCTGATGATATCCCTCACTGCCTTCTGAAGCTTCTCTCTCACCACAATTCCCACTCCATTTCTAGCCTGTCTTCCTTCTGAGTAGTAGACTCTGGATCCCAAGACAAGTGTCTTGCTGAATTAGCATTCTATCTTATCTGTTGGATACATAGGATGGTCAGCCTACTCTGCATCATCATATCATCCACTTCCAAGCTCCATTCTGTCAGTCAACCTACATTGAGTGTGACAATTCTTAGTTTATGTTTGACAGGTTGAATGGTTTTATGTCCAGCTTTCTCTGAACAGACCTATCCCAGGTAACCCAGTCTAGGCAACTGGACACCAACTAGTCAGTATCTTATTGACCCAGGGCTGCTGGGCTTTATGGCAAGCACACACTAGTGAATAGGGGCACATACACACCTCCCACCATTAGCATAGGTCCCTGGCACAGGCCGGAGTAGGCTGGGTCCTCATCCCACTTATCACAGGCAAATACCCATGCCTATTTGGCGACATTAGTCAACATGACTGAATCCCCTAGAGTCATATTTTACACTGTCAAGTGGCTAGTCCTGCCATGGTGTGCAGCCTGTGATCCATTTTCTCCTATCTTGAAGATACTGTGCACCAAAGTAGATGTCCACAATGGTTGGTCTCTAGAACTCTTCCCCTATAGGGTACCTTGTAGAGTCCGTGTTGCTACCCACAGCTCCATAGATTGTTGAATATGAGATGTGATGCAGTTCTTTGACTGGGAAACTAATTTATGAGATCAAAAGGGGGTAGTGGGCAAGGCCTTTCTTAGTTTAACCAATGAATTTGGTATGACAGCATGGTTGGTGAAGCTGTATAAATAGAGAGAAGGCACTTCTTTTTAATGTTGGATTAATAAATAAATAGATATAGGTGAAGGATCCTACTTACTGTGGATGATTTTTTTTTTTTGGTGTTTACACAGGTGCAGAGCAATCAACTTCCTCCACTATGCTTATTCAGCTGCTAGATGTCAGAAATTTGTCCAGCTCTGATTATGATGAAAGCTAAATCCCAGCACAATCAGAGGTCATTGTGTCATTGCAGGGCACAGGGATGTTTACTTTGTGTGCACTGGATCTGTCTATGGTATACTGTCTTAAGGACAGAACTTTGCAGATAAATGTACCCCAGATAGGAGGTCTTCTTCTGTGGAACACTTCCCCTTGGTTGCTGCAGATTCCATTGAGTGAGTGGAAAACATGGGCAAAAGTCACTCTCGTGGATACTGTCCAACACCTAAGCTAATTTTGTCAGTGGCTGCAACACAGTGTATATGCAGGGCTATAATACATGGACAGGTTGACTGACACTACCATATTGCTTGTTGAACTGGTAGAAGTAGCTTGAGGTTTATGTATTGACTTTACAACATCAATGACATATGGCACATGGGATATGTACAAAGCAGGTGCTTCTGTGCAGCCACATGTCATGACAGATAGTGAGGACCACCATAGATGTGGGAGATCATGGTCAGGCGCACATAGTGCCACCATCTCTACTCTGCCATCTAACATTCAGCTGGGTCTTCTCTGTGACATGAAATGTTACCTATCTTACCGAGGAAGGAAAGCTCCGACTACTACATACCTATTACCATGTGTCATGTATGCCTCCTAAGTCCTAAAATGCCTGCAGTCTACCTAACTTACAAAAACTAGTACAGCTCTACAGCAAAAAAATCAACATTTTGCTACTGACCTACCAAACAAATTATCCAGGACCTTAATACCACAAAATACATCCTTTTAAAAGTCTGTAAGATACTGAATGCAGGACAGTGTCTCCAACGTTTTCTGGTAATTTATTTTTTAAGCTAGTGATCTTCTTAGTTAATAGCTGCTAAGGTCTCTTTAGTTGTTTAATATGTCTAATGAGGCTCAAAGTAGGTAATTTCATTATGAGTACATTCAGAACAATGTGGATTGTTATCTCTAAGTTTCCCAGTTTAGTTAAAGGAGCTGTTCTTGGCTTCAGATGCTAACCTAAGTTCACGGGATGCTTTAGTATGCCTAATAAACTTTTTAAATTTTTACTCAGTTTTCCAATGTTATCCTTTATTTCAGGGTATTTTGGTTTACTGTATAATTTAAGGATATTTCTTTTATAGTAAATTTCATTTATGTTGTTGGGCCACCTGGGTGATTTGTTTTAAAATTTATCATTATATTTCAATCTGATTGGGACTGCTAGCTCTATGCATTTATATATATGGTTATATGACCCATTTGTAACACTACCTGATGTGGCAATGTTGGAGGTGGTGATGCAGCTATATGTAAATTTTGAAACTTCTTCATAGAACTTGGTGAGATTTGTATGCTTAAAATCTTTGAATGGTGAGACATTGGTTTCATTGGATTTAGAGATTTAGAAGGTGAAAGTCACAAGTGTATGATAAGGTTTTACCAGAGTAAGAGAAACCAGAGAACAACTATTAGATAATGCTGTATTTTTAAGGATGAAGCCAGGAACACTGTATACTTTAGAAGGGATTTTAGCAATCTGATGTAGAGAATTTTTGTTTATTTTATTATTTTATACAAGAGTTTGGAGGCATATCCTACAATAACATTGATAGTAGCTCAACAGGTAACATACTTGCTTTTTTGTGCATAAGGCCTTATAAATTCTATTCCCAATCAATGTATTTGGATTAATTTTCCAGTACTAATACTGTAGTGCAGCATGGGGGGGGGGGGGGTGCACTCCTGAATCTGTCATTCTTCAGATGAGATGGTAAACCAAGGCTTCATCCACCTGACTTGGTGGTAGCTCAGGTGGATGTTAAAGATTCCATAGCACTTATCAATATTTGTAGGGGTTGTTTTATTTACATCCTTCACATTATTTTCATTATTAATATTATTTATATTATATACTTAGAGTCACATAATTTATATTAGATTGTTTACAGGTCCACCTTCATATTCTTCTTTCTTCGTGTAAAATAACTTATCTGAGAAAAATCAATGAAAAATAACACAAAATCAACTTAATTCAGTTTTCCCATCTAATATTTCTACAAACCCAAGCATACATATATCCACCTTATCATGTCTACAATAATCCCTTTATTTCCTTCAGCACATCTTCATCTTCTATATGTTTGTTATATAACAAACTTCCACATCTCATTTCCATAACATCCAAACAGCAATACAAAATCTTATCCCATTTTCAACTTCTTTTTTGTTTTCCACTTCATTTTTATTCATTTATAAATACTTCCCAAAAAGTCTTATTTCTATATGGACCAGAAAAATGTTCTGTATTGTTTTCTACATTACATTCTTTATATTTCCTCTTTTCAAATACTTTATATTTCATTTTGTTTTTACAGATAACTTATTCAGTATTCTCCTACAGAAAAACATGAATTGCATCACAAAATTTTCAGCTATGTTCCTTCATTCATATTCACAGTTGTTTTAACATTTTCCATTATTTTTTTTTGATAGGTATATTAAATACCATTCCTCCATTATATTTATATACAATTCCTTTTTAATGTAACAGTTCCAATTTCTATTTTCCGTATTCTATTCAAAATTCTTTCATTTCTATTTTTTCTTTTTTATCTTTTCTTTTTGTTTTTCTTTATTCCATATTGCAATATATCTTGTAATCAGCATTTTCCCCATTATATCTTTCCTCTGTTTCGTGAACTTTTTTAACTATCCAGAATGCATACATAGATATCGGGTGTACATTAGGGTTTTTCAAATATAACACTTTTTCTTCCTAAAATAAATGATGCCCCTTCTCACAGGATTTAATTTGTACCCCAAATAAAATGGAAACAATTACTTCTCCTTCCATATTACTTAGAAGCTGATAAACTCCTCATAAGTATGTTAATTTCCTAAATACATAGGTAGTTACCATATACACTTTTTCAAGAAGGACAGAGTAAAATATTCCTACCATACATTCAGTTTCCATGCCGCCTCTAATTTTTCATAGGTTCATAGGTAGGTACTAGGCTATTGGCCATAGGGCCTATATAAGCCTAGCCAAAAATGTACCCTGGCTTTCGCCACCCAAGAAAATTATTTTCCTGTGCTCCTGTCAAGCAGAGCCACAGAAGTGATCCCTGGGGTGAATTTCCTATTTCCCATCCAATCATCAAGATTTTTATAGGTTCATAGGTAAAAAGCTTCACTTGTATCAAGATTATATCACCCCAGATGGGACTCAAACCCACAATCCCTGCCTTAGGAGGCAAATGCCTTATCCATTCGGCTTGTATCTCTTTCATGTTCACTAAATGTTATCCCTAGTATATTTATTTCTGGTCTATTAAAATAAATTCGGTGTACTTTACTAACTGATTTACATTTGCTTCTCTTTAATTACAATACAACTTTATTTAGCAATATTTCAAATTTTACTGTTGCTTCCTTCATCCATACCTTATTTTTTGCAGGTATCACCCAATCATCTGCATATGTAATATATATTGGTGTTTTTCTCCTACTAACTAACTTCCATGCTGCATTTTTAAAATCCATATTTGCATCTTTGTTTTATAGAATTCTTTACCAAAATGAGAAAGCAGATGATTAGGGGCAGCCTTGCTTTACTCCCCTTTCTATTTTTCATTTTTTACCAAGCCATGCATTAACCTGTACCCCTATACTTTTCATAATGTGTTTATAACTTACAGTATTCTATCACCCATATTGTATGGTTCAAGTATTTTTTACATTGCTTCATGACTAACCCTGTAAAAAGGTTTTGCAATATCATATTACTATTCTTGCATCTTTGTGTCCTTCTAATATCATTTTTATAATGAAGTTACCCATTATTAACATCTGTTTTACTTCTCTAACTTTAACACTAAAACACATCATGTTCTTTTTTTGAAAAATCATTATGAGTATTTTTAATCTGTATTTCCAAAGGTCTCCAACTTTTATATGATCATAGGATCATAGGATGTCACTAGGCTAATGGCCCTGGGGCCCTTACAAGCCTAGCAAAGAGTTCATCACCAAAAATAAACCTCAGTCAGCACTTGTTGCCACTGTCATTGAGGGACACATGTGGAACCCCTAGGACAAATTTGTGGTTTCCCATCCACTCATTAAGGTTGCACTTGAAGAGAGTCAGTGAGGTACTCTGACATGTATGGGAAGTCTATTCCAGAGATGGGGCAGCTTCTGGGAGACAAACCTGTCTCTCCAACAGGTTTTGTTGATGTTGCATATTAGATTCAGGCCTTTCAAGTAGATAATGCATGAGGAGTTACACTTATGGATATGGAGCATCTCTAGTAAGGTAGGGTCCAAGATTGCCTTGTAGGTGAGACACAGATCACCTCTAAGTAATCTGTATGATACCAACTAGAGTGATAGTGATTTGAGCCTGTCCACATAGGACAGGTGTTGGAGGCCATGGATTCTCTTTGTGAGGTATTTCTGTGGCCTTTCCAGTTGGTGCAGATGTTTGGAGAGGTACATACCAAATGGGGCATTATATTCAATTACTGGTCTAATAATGGAGGAGTACAGAGAGGTAATAACCTCCTTTTTTCTGGATGCAATCCCTTTACTTATGAGATGAACCAGGTAAAAGGCTTTTCTGACCACTGCCGTTACATGATGGTCGAATGTGAAATTGTTATCAACCTGAGTACCGAGGTCTCTCACCACAGGTTGTGTGTTTAGTGGGTTGCCATTGATGTGGTAATCTGTAGGGGCCATGTTTCTGCCAAATGGTATGATACATTTTTTTTCATTCAGCTTGAGGCCATAACTTTGGCACCAGCCATTATTTGCTGTGAGACCCTCTTGCAGTATGTTAACATCAATTACGGAGTCAATGACAGCACCCAACTTACAGTTGTCCACAAACATGGTCAGCCACAGGCCTTTTGTCTTTGTCTGGACCTTTGACAAGTAGATGCCAAACAGTAGGGGTCCAAAGACAGATCCCTGGGTAACTCCACTAGTGACAGGCCTGCAATTGGAGGTGGAGGTGCCTATTTTGACCTTTAGGGTCCTGTTGATGAGCCAGTTGGCCACCCATCTGATGAGATAAGGATTTATGCCAAGTTGTATTAGCTTTTCAATGATTCCCAAGTGGTGGATTGTGTCAAAGGCCTTGGCCAAATCAAGGTAAGCTCTATGTATTGACTTTTCCTCATCTAGGGCCTTGCTGACTGTCTCAAAGAAGTCAACCAGGTTCAACAGGCCAGATATGCCCTTGATGAATCCAAACTGGGTGTGGTCAAGTGCTTAGAGACTGCCAATGTCCTTTTTAATGAGATCCATAATAATACACTCCATGGCTTTACAGATCAGACTTGTCAAGCTAATAGGGCAATAATTTCCAGGATCAGTAGTGGCACCATCTTTGTGCAAGTGGATGACAATTGCAGTTCTCCACTCTGCTTGAATGAAGCCTGTACTTAGGCTTGGGTTGAATAGGCATATCTTTTCTGTAATCCTTTTCTGATATGAATTTTATCATTCCATTACAAATTTCTTCTTCTTCTTCTTTTATCCCCGCTCTTAACCATTCATTTAGTACATGGCAAAAAGTTATTATTTCATCTCTACTCTTACCTTTATAAAAATGATATCCTACTCCAACCGGACCTAGAGGTGATTTTTCTTTTCTTTCCCTTATTATTTCTTGTCATTCTTTCACCTCTATTTTTTTCTAATTCCTTTATTACATCCTCTTATTTTCATAACTTTCCATACTTTCTTTTGTACATTTTCCTTTTTATACATCTCAAACAAAATTCTCAACTATCTTCATAATTTCTACTAGGACATATACAATAATCCATTTTCATCATAAATTCCATACATTTCCATCTATTACTTCAACTTGTCTTCCTAACAATGGAGAAATAGATCATTTATTTAAAAATCTCTTTACATTTATGACTAAACCTATTCCCCATATTTCTTATATTTTTCTTTTGACCATTTACTTTTTTACTTCACTTTTCAACTTCAGTTTCAGTCATCTAGATTTTCTGCATATCCTTCTTATTTTCTTTTTCTTGATTTCTTTCAAAACTTAAAATATAGCATTTTATATTTTCTTTTGAATACAACTGACCAGTATGTCCAGTCTCCATAATAGTCTTTCATGATCATATGCTCATGCTACAGTCTCTCTCCTTCTTGTTATAATATATTAAAATCTACAGTTAAACTTTTTTTATCCCTTTCCATTCTTTTATAAAGCGTTTTTGTTATCACCCATTAAGGCCCATATTGCTTTATAATCAGAAAATGCTGCAGTCTTCACATCTCCCATTATTTCTTTCATATATTTTGGATATAAAACATAATCTATTTCTGTTTGAAATAAAATCCTTAAGTGTAGTTTCTTTAACCCCAATACCAAATTACCACATTTAATAAGTTATTTCATAACTTTTATATCGTGAGTTATATTTCCTTTTTCTTTCCTCACATCATAATTAGTCTTCTATCACAATTATAGACATATTCACAAATACAAACTGTTTTATCTCTTCAAACATTGATTTCCTTTTCATTCTGTTTGTATGGGTATAAATAACACACAACCTTAGCTTTCTTCTTCTTTTACTTGTATTGCATATTAACAGTTCTTATGGAATAACTACCATTATGCCTTCAACACTTTTTATGATAGCACGTCTTAGTGAACTTATTTCCTACTGACCAAACTATTTTATTCCCCCACACAGCTCCAATTTCCCCAATTCTCTTTTCTAATGCATCTTGTATCTAACAGACACATAATGTCCACATATATTTTTAAGGTCTATATTAGATAAATGAAAGTTTAACATCCAAATGACTTCGCAAGGATGGCAAGTGCAAAGGCCAAAAGATATATAGCACAAATCCAAAAACAGCCAGCACCACACGGAGAGTCCAAAGACTTTATTAAGTCTTAATACATTTTAGATTCTCTGTGTGATGCTGGCTGTTTTTGGATTTGTGCTATAAACGAAAGTTTATCTTAGCAAACGCCGTAATAATCGAAAATCCTGCACCTCTATATACTTTTTGTGAAATCGCAGTACAGTGAAGATCGGAATATTTGCCCTTTCCTCACTGTAGTGTGATCTTGGAGTTGCTATATTTATTTAGTGTGGAGTGTAGGGGCACAGCCCCCCACAGTAGAGAGTTTGAGGTCCAGGATTTTTGATTATTAGAGCATTCGCTAAGGTAAACTTTCATTTATGTAATATAGACCCATATTTTTACACCTTTCTGTTACTGTCAAGCCTCTAACTTCATTTCTAAGATATAAAGTATGATGCTACCCAAGAATTTAATAAACTCCATGTAAGCTTTGACTGATGCCTACACAGAGTTTATACGTTAGCTCGATTACCAGCAGTGCTATTCGCATATTCATGCTGATCATCGTACTTACACGTATACAAGTAAGGTTTCATGGCCAACAGCAGTGCTGCCACTAGGAAACTGTATAAAGCAGCACAAGCACAGAAACAAAAAGCATTCAAGTGTTTTAATGAGTGAACCTGCTCGTCAAGATTGCACAGACAGTGACAATGACTTCCTGGGGTGAAAATACTGAAATAATAGCAGTAATAATACAGGAAAGAAAAGTGTTCTAAGTGCACTGTATACTACAATAATTATTTGCAGAATGTAGTAATGGAGGTGGGGTAAATAGCAAGGACAAATATAAGTAAACATACACTGATCTGAGAAAGTATGCTGAGGGATAGGGATGAATAAAGAGGAAGAGGTCATAGTAAATATGGCAGTATCCCCATGACAGGATATATCCATATGTGTGCGCTTCCATGACTAGTCAGTAGCATAACATTAAGCACATATGTAGATAGCACTGTACATACTGCTGCTTACACCTCCGGTGTGAGTATATTATATTATTACACATGATCGTATATATGTGATGGTTACAAAAGGTTACATGTCAATGCAGGTGAATGATTATTATACAAACATCACTGACATGTTCTCTTAGGAAGACATTTAGCAAGGATGAGATATACAATATGGGATATGTGCATACTCTGAAGGTCTGCAAAATAACTAGCTTGAATATGACTGACATGTCACCATACCTCTTAACCAGTCAGGGAGACATAGCAAAAGACTCCTGGACAAATGCAGATAGAAGCAGGTAAATCATGGACACTTAAAATATTATGATCATTAATCTGCGGCGTTGGCAGAATATGTGACTACAAGTTATTATACATGTTCTGCAGGAACAAACATGTGCAACTGTAATGATTGTCAGTATTCCATAAGGGGAATTCACCACCCCTTACCCAAAATTTTACCACTTATTGGAGGGGTTAAGAGGGACAACGTTAAAAGTGGAAGTGGAAATCAGGACCATTCTTGGCCAGTTGAGAGATTTGCAGAACAAATAAGCTACAATTTCCACCTGCAAGAATCAAGCCCATGCCATCAATCTTGTCACTGAGCTGTGTATTTACTGGGTGCAAAACAGAAACACTTATCACAGAAGCATCTAGTAGAAGACATTGAAGGGAAGTATGCACTGTCAAATCCTAATGATTATGCCTCCTAAAGAATAGCTCTGTATAGCCTACCAGATATGGAGGAGCTGTGCCAAATGTGATACACTGAGTAAAGCATCCCTGGCTGACACAGGTATTGGCAATACGGATAACAACACATACAAACACCACACTATTCTGAATGGATTCCCTACACACAGCTGTGTATTGCATGCATCTGCCACATGTCATAGCAATGGATAATGTCTGTAACTGAAGAGTGAATTAAGAAGTGATCTGTTATAATGAATAATACAGCAGTATGGGAGACTGATGGCAAAATCATCAGCTTTGCCCATGTGCACAGAAAGCATAGCAGTGCAAAGTCAAGTGTCAATCATCGAGGAAGCTGTCACTGTGATATTGTGCACATACCAAACGATATATGGAGCACCCTCTATAAGTACATGTCAAACTACAACACATGTGCCGCAGAATCACTGTCTTCCTGACATTGATAGTGAAAATGTGCTGCCATGAAACCCTGACATACATCCATATGTGTTCATGCAAACTATAAAGGGTTAATACTGGTGTGATGCAGTTGGACATCCATGACATAGTACAGTCACACTGTAGTTGCACCTGTACTACAACTGGACTTTAGGTTGTACATCACCTCGAAATAAAACCTTGGGTATGAATCACGTACAACAGAGTGGAACTGTTAACACAGTCAAACAGCTCTACCTATTTCACATCATTACATCAGTTGTACATCATATGCCTACATGTTTATCAGTGGATATATGTGGTTGAGGACCCTAACACCATACATGTTCACATTACAAATGAGGTGGATGCAGTTCATGCAGTGTAGTTAATGACAAATGCTGACAGTCACACAATGGTGCTGGGGAACACCTGCATAATCTTTGTGAATAGCAACACAATAGTATATACAAAGAATTCTCCAAGGTTCCAAATGATTCTGAACATGCCTTATGTTTGTGCATATATAGCAGCATCACAACATGTGGATGAACCCAGGCATATGTGGCCATGTGATCAGTATGATGTAGTATTGTCATATGTTTGATAATATTTCCAGATGCTAGGCATACATATGCATACCTGTGCCATACTGCAGCTGTCACTGTGACAACTGAATAAAAACTGTGAAGAATGTTGATATTCTCCACTACAAGAACACATGACTTAGTAAGGTAACAATGTACTTATCATCCCATGTCAACAGTCCTCAGGAGGCATATTACTATAGCTGGAATAACAGGAACATGCAATCAAATGACAGCAGCAACCATCAATACATTAGTTGAAATCACAGATTGGAATACACCACTGTAGGGCTACAGTACATCCACACCTCAACATAGTACATGTGGATGACAACAACATTGGCATGTAATGTTCAGAAAGCCATAGGACATTACTAGGCTAACAGCCAAGAGCACATAAAATCCTAGCCATTATTATACCATTTAAACACAAATTCTCTATAAATATGCAAATGAAAATAGTAGGGGTATGGGTGTATGTGTTTGATTTTATTACAGACTGCCTCTGTCCATATATGACATGTGGACCACCCCATAACAGAATTAGCAGTCACACATCCAGTGGTCTGAAGATGGCTTGAAGAGGGTAATTCAGGGACTCTGCTTCATGATGTGTGCATGACTCTTTGAGATGATGACATCCTCAGTGTTCCACAGAAAGGATGATATGTGGACAGAGGGAAAGAGGGCATGTTGGATTCATGGGTCTATGTAAAAGCATCTCCTGAGTGGAAGTCAATTGAAAAGAGATTCAAAACATAATTCAATGACTGCAATATACCACCAAACACACAAACAACAGTTGACTGAAGTCAGATTCAAACACTATAGGTTCATAGGTTCATAGGTGTATACTAGGCTAACAGTCCTGGAGCCTTTACAAGCCTAGCCCATAGAAGTTCCCTGGCATTGTGCGCCCAATGTTAGTTCCCAGTGCCTCTATCAAGTAGAGCCACTGGAGTGATCTCCAGGGTGAACTTTCTATTATAGGTTCATAAAAAAAGCCACCTGTGCAGGGGGCACCCGGATTTTTACCAGGGACCTTTTGAGCTGTAGTCAAATGCTCTACCACTGAGCTGTACCCCCATTCTACTTGTTCGTGGATAATCTGGATTCCATACAGTGTAAGGCTAATGCACCACACAAGTCTGTCTTTAACACTGTCAGAGTGCACTTTATAGAGGATGATATCAATAGTTTCTGCTGGTAAGATGTTGAGAGGAGTGTGTGACAGAGCTATGTCCTTGCATCCCGGCATACTCCGGACAGAGAGTTGAATAAATAAACACATACACACTCTTGTTAACTACTTTGAGATTAGAACCCCTATCTATGTAGTTACAAAAGCAGCAAAATACAGTATTTATCCCTAGTGCCACCATAAAAGTCTGCCTTTAATAATGCCATGGTGCACTTTATAGAGGATTACATTAGCAGTGTATGCTGAGAAGATAATGTTGGGAGGAGTGCATGACATAGCTGTTAACTCACATCCCAGTGTAAAACTGTCACTATACTGATAGTTGCATGAACACACACATACACACACACACACACACACACACACACACACACACACACACACACACACAAGTTGACTGCTGTTAGAGTAGAAACCCTGCATATCTAGTTATACAACCTATGCAATGCCATGATTATCACTAGCACCATCGCCAAGTTTATCTTTATTGTCGTCAGAGTGCAGTTCATAATAAATGACATCATCGGTGTATGTTGAGAAGAA
>NC_056726.1:1956793643-1956866143 GCF_019279795.1 Protopterus annectens
TTTGTAAAGATGTCCCCCAGAATCTTTGAATTTAGTGCTGCAAGGCATTTTCCGCATGTAGGGTGCAGGGATTAGTGTAAGGCTGTTGGCCTACAAATAGGCTGCAGCTTAAGAGTCCCAGTTTACGTCGTGTAACAAAATGGTCACCTTGGATAATTTGTTTGTGTCTTTCGGCTTTTCCCGGTTAGGGTTTGCCACAGCGGAACTCCGGTCCGCTAATGCTAGTTGCCAGCTCTGACGCACAACCTTCAATGAAGGTATGCCCATTCACGCATGCCTCCACACAGAAGACGCTCTAGCTGAGAATCGAACGGGACAATGTCTTGCTATGAGGTGACAATGCTACCGCAGCACCACCACCACCGCCGCAGTGTCACCTTGGATAATAGTGAATGATAATCTTACATGTGACCTGCATACACAAAACTGCATAAGAAAAACTGATAAAAAACTAGAGATGTTTTACAGAACCAAAAAACATTTCTTACTGATGCAACTAAAACTACATGTGACACTACATATCTCCTCCCCACTACTCTTCATGGTGCTCCCATCCTTACTAACCTCCAGGCTTCACAAACATTAGAATTTAAACAATGCTATAACAAAGTTGCTAAATTTGCAGCATATACCCCCTTTCAGAACCCATCAGTGTATACCATTGAAAAGGCTAAATTGGTCAGAACTGTCTCATCAACTGACATATACACAACGTCTTACAACCTATAAAATTATCCAGCATTCATCTGCCTGATCATCACTAAAACCATTCCACACAACTATGTTCCCAGTTGGTCATTGTCATAGCCGGCCTTAGACATAGGTCAACTAGGCGACCGCCTAGGGCACTGCTCTAACAGGGGTGCTTTTCCAGTATTTATTGGCTGCAGGTAGACCATGATGGGGTTACCGAGTGGTGTGATGGGGCACAGTGTAACCCTTTTGCCTAGGGCACCAGTTGACATAAGGCCACTCCTGGTCATTGTGATCCAGTGAACAAAAATTCCCATCTGTCTACAAACCTAGAAAATCTGCTGATCTTTGTTGGTACTCGTATAAGGTTGCTAAGGTCTGGAAATCCTTACTTGTATCCATCAGGCCTATACCCTCCATCCCATCTTTCAAAACCACTCTGAAAGACTTCCTAGCTAAAATCTAGCTCTCTTATTGCTGAAAACCACTTATTTACTTTAATCTAGTTCTCTTCCCTGACTTTCTCACTAAATATAGTATAAGCTGGTGTTTCCTTCACTTCATATTGCAATTCCTATTTGTATTATACTAACTTACCTTTCATTTCTCTTCTAATTGTCTAGAATTGCTCTAAGTATTAAATTATTGTCATATACCTTGTATCAATTCTTAACCAATGTTTTTATATTATGTCTAAATTGTTGAAATGATTTAAACTGCAGTTTTTTGTTTTATTTTTGAAGATTTAAAATTATTGTTCTTAAAATGTTATGTAATAATTTGCAGCTTTTCTCTCTGGGCCTCCACTGAAAATGGGCTTCTACCCATTTAGACTTTCCCAGTAATCAAATGTCAATAAATACGTAAATTTCAAATGCTGTAGTATAGCCGAGTGAGAAATGTTTGATGGACACAAGCCGGGGAATAGTCATGGGTTACTTTTTATATTGCAATAATAAATGCAAATGATTTGGTTTTGTTAGAGGCAAGTAAAATATGGGTATCAGAGTTATTTGTATCAGTAGAAAGTTTAAAGTATATAAGGTTGTTTTGAATTAGAATTGCCAGGATTTTGTTTAATGAATCAGAAATAATGGTTTTAGGCATTGTTTATGGTAAAATGTTAATAGTGGAAAAACAATGGGAGTAAAAGTTGAATAAGGAAAAGAAAATAACTCGGTTATGGAATACATTTAGAACTGAATTAAAATAATGTGTATGTAATAAATAATATTGCAATAAGGACACTGAGTTATGTGGCAGGAGTTTACATGTTGGTCAAGAAAAGGAATGTTAGCTCAGGTCATATTTTTTGAGGGGGGGAGCCTGTGAATAAATCCATTTAGAAGAGGGACTGTATATAATATAGGGTGATTAGGATTATTTCATCCAATGATTTATTTGGTTCATTTTGCATATATAGGGCAGGATTCACGAAGGCTTGCACGGAGTCTAAGAGTAGTGTAAGACTCCATGCAGCCTTCGCGATCCAGGAACAGCCCAAAGTCCGTGTAAGAGACCAGCTAAAACGTCTGTTACATGGAGTGGGCGTGGATAAGCTAATCACCTCACTTGCAGCCAAATAGCATGCAAATGAGGTAGATTAGCGATCCAGGAAGCCCAAAGCAGCCCGTGTAAGAGCCGTTTTAGCTGCAGAAATGTACTCAGTTGACAACTGAGTACGTTTCTGCAAAAACCACAATGGAGCCATGTTAGCTCCAAATAAAGGGTACTTATGTGTCAGGCAGCATGCCAATGGCCAAATATGTGGCCATTGGCAAGGTACCCCGATGCAAATATTAAAAAAATATATATTTTTAACCCAGCGCAGCCCCGCGCAAACGGGCTGTGCTGTATAAAACATAAAAATAAAGGTTATAAACCCACAAATGTGGGTTTTATGCAATACATGGGTTTACAATGCAGGGACCAGCAGACCAAAAACAACATGGCCACTGTGTAGTGGTTGCTAAGGGGGGAAGCTGAGTCTAAGACATGTAACTAAGCATTAGTAGGCAATCTGATGCAAATGAGTGTTAGGATACTGAATTCCACTGTCACATAGCAAATGAGCACATTCTGAGTAGTGTAAGAGTTACATAAGGGGGAGGAACAGAGTAGGAGATAGGTGACATCACAGGGGGGAATGGCAGAAAGAAATGCAGTTCATTGGAGTTCAGTGTTACATGACAGATGTCAGACACATATCATGGAAAGAGGAGTGCCACAACATAAACATGGGAAAGTCAAGAAATGGAAGGTGTACACTGTTGCCTACACCAAAGTTTCTTGCTAGGCGTGTATGCGCACATGTGCACGCCAAGAAGCACGAGTAGGACAGTATGCGTGTGTGTAAGGCAGACTGAGCAAGTTGGAGCGTGTTGGCAGATGTTTAACACTGTTTGCGCTGGTGTGCGCGCGTGTAGGGCAGACTGAGCATGTGGGAGCCTGTTGGCAGACTTGTAACACTGTTTGCATGGGTGTGCATGCGTTTTAACCCGAATAACACGATTGTGAGCCGTGTAAGCCACTGTGAGCGTGTTTCTGCTGGTATGCATGCTGCTCCCCCCTGAGGAAACAGAAAGGAAAAAGGAAGCAACTGAATTAGTAGGAAGCTAGCAGGGAATACTGCTGGAGCTAGCAGGTGAAAACAATTAGAAGCAGGCAATTACACAGGCAGAATAGTAGCACAGCCCAGCACTTAAAACTCTGTAAACAGCAGTGCAGGATGTTTCTCTCAAGAGACACTGCAAGACAGGAGTAAGCTATTAGAAGTGAAAACTGAAAAAGCTGAACTCAGAGCAGAAATGTTAGGGGCTGCCATAGCTGTCATAATGAGACATAGGTGACTTGCTGAGGGTGATGACAATGCAGATGGTGCCAGACAACCCACAGTGAGGAGACGGAGAAGAGTGTACAGGCCCAGGGTCACCTACCATGGGTTACATGAGCTGGCGATAGTAGAGCGCTATAGAGTGGACAGAGACCTCTTGCAGCAAATAGTTGAGCTGTGCAGGCCACGCCTCACACACAGAACCAACAGAGGGGAACCCATCCCAGTGGAAACCAAGGTATGTGTTGGCCTAAGAATACTAGCAACAGGTACCTTCCAGAGACCAACTGGTGATATGATGGGGATATCACAGGCATCAGCCTCCAGGGTACTGCACCAGTTCCTGGATGCCATGTCAGCACATGTCGGTGATCATGTATATTTCCCCAATGCCCGTGAGGTATTGGCCAACAATATGCATCTCTTCCAGCAAATAGCGGAATACCCTGAGGTAGTGGGTGCAATAGACTGCACGCACATACGCATCAAAGCACCAGCCAGTGAGCGGGGTAGGGCCTACATTAACCGCAAGGGCTTCCCCTCCATCAACTGCCAGGTTGTGTGTGATGCCCAGGGCATAATAATGAATGTGTGTGCTGGCTGCCCTGGGAGCTACCATGATTCCCACATCTGGCATTTGACGCAGCTGTACCAGACATTTGCCAATGCGGACATCCCACACGGACACCTAGTGGGGGACTCAGGTTATGCACTGGAGCCGTGGCTGATGACACCCATCAGAAACGTACACACACCTCAACAGGAACGCCATAATGAGGCACACGCACAAACACGTAATGTAATAGAGCGTGTGTTTGGGCTGCTCAAGTCACGGTTCCGGTGTCTGGACACATCTGGTGGAGCCTTGCAGTACACACCAACTACATGTACCCTAATTGTCATGGTATGTGCTATTCTACATAATATGATCTTGTGAAAACAGCTGCAGTAGGACCAGCATAGGGCTGGGACAAACAGCCCCCCACCATTGCCAAGGCCATCACAGGCAGAGCGTGACTCAGAGGAGGAACAACCTGAGCCTGCCCCAGTAGGCAGAAGGAGGCGTGCCCAGTATGCCCTGGCCTTGGCAAAGAGGCAATGCATAGCACATACACTGGCTCAGTAGGAACACTGGGAATGATACCCCCTCTGACTCACTCAAATAATAACAGGAATGCCTAAAATGACATGACCTGCTCACAAACATGTACAGGGAGTGTAATATGTGCATCCGACAGAGGCAGCCCTGCAGCACCACCTGAGGCATGAATGCCATGTGTTAAGTAATGTAACACCATGTACTATATGCACACCTGAGGACTGTGACTAACATCCTACCCTCACCAAGCATCATGCCACAATATGGCAATGAGATGATTAATTGCAATAACTGGCTGAAGTATTGCAGTTAGTCAAAGGGGGATCCAATGTGTGCCAGCCTGGGATGACATGCTGAGCATGACATGATGCTCCACCTGCTAGGACTGGCGTGCACCTAACAGTGCAGGCCATATAGATACTGGCAAAGGCTGTTGTTACCCACAGTGTGCCCTGAATAGGTAAGGCTCAAAACACAAACCTACCTCCATAGGTATCAGAAGGGATAGGAACCTAGATGTAATGCTACCCAATGCCAGAAGTCTAAACAGCAAGATGCATGCAGTCTAAACTCACCCAGTATGGAGAATGTTGATATCTGTGCTGTAACAGAAAACTGGGTCAAGGCTCACAACAGCACCCTAACACTACCAGGTTACACCTCATACTGTGCTGTACAGCCTTAAAACATGAAACAAGCTACAAAAGGAGGGTGACTAGCAATAATTGTCAAGGATAACCACACTCCCATGTTGGTACCACAACAAGAAGCAGCATGGACTAGCCATGGTCAAGTAACAGTGGCTAAAACTGCCTCCCAGTTTATAGCCTGCTACAGACTACCATCACAACACCAGGAACTGCACCTGGCCTATGTTGGAATACATGAATATATCAAGTCCTCCAAACTACATTATATTGGGTGACTGAAAATACCCAGACATAGACTGGGAGCATTATACTAGCTCCAACACTGTAGGACAAAAGTTCATAGAATCCATAAACCAAAATGCCCAGGAACAATGTACCACTCCCACAAGAGGGGTAAGCATACTGGATGTGATAATCAGCAACATGGGTACTGGATGGCAAGATGAGAAGTGTATTGCTCACTGGTAAGACCAGACCATAGAGTAATCACACTGGATATACACATTCTGACCACAATCCCTGGCCAGAAAAAACACAGTGAAAAACATGTGTAAAGCAAAAGTTGCACTCCTCCAAACTGATGTGGAATACATTAAAGGCCATGTGCAGGTGCAAAATATGGGCCACACCTCAGAACCTGTTATACAGGCATTCCATGAACACTGCCAGGAATGCTTGGATTATGCAATCCTAAATTAAAACAAGACACAATGCCATACACACAGGCATCTGGCATGGTGGACTCCAGCCATTACCAAACCATGTAAGAGAATGAGGAAGCTACTACATGATAGAGCAAACATAAAAAAAGAAGTAATCACTGATCAGTAGTATGGCAATAAAATATGTCCACACATACAATCCACTAAGGCCAGCTACAACAAGTTGAATCTGTGAATCTTGAGGCAATGTTACACCTGCCCCAAGTACACAGACAACCCTCAACTCCCCCCAAGAAATACAAATATATGTGAGAGATGCAACCATTTATCCAAACTGGAGGCTGAGCTCCCTCAACTCAGTACTCCCAAAACTAGTCAGGAGGAGAAGGTAACCACACACACTACAAACCCAGTCCCACATAGACCTATGACAACTGCAAACCAAAGACATAAACACAGAAAAACATTCCCGGAGGCCCGAATTACAAACACACCACACCAACAGGGGCCTCCAAAGCAGACACCCAATCAAACAACCTCCAAACATAGCACATACAACACATAGTACACAACGCTGGTGTGCCAAACAGTCACAGGCCAGAAGGAGAAACAACATGCCTGATACAGTTGTAATAGGTCACTCCATAGTGAGTCACGCTGCTGTCCCGCACACCAGACTGAACAAGGGAAAGGGTACAGTAAGCTGCCTGTAGGCTGCTACAATACGCAACATAACACAAGTATGCAGGTCACCCCAAAGCAAGTAGAAATATGATGCAGTCATAGTCCATGCTGGTGTGAATGACCTGAGATGTACCTCCCTGGATTACATAAAAAGAGACATAGATGAGCTCTCCGATTATGTAGTCCAGGCCGGTATGACACTGACCATTCGCAGCATCCTACCCTCACCAAGAATGATGCCACAGTACAAACACAGAATGATCAATTATAACAAGTGGCACAATTACTGGTGTCATTTCAAGAGGATCCAATGTCTGTCTGCTTGGGATGTCATGCTTGACAAGCCATGCAGCTGTTCCAGGGATGGCTTGCACCTGTTACTCCTGGGTGTCTGGATATTGGATAAGGCTTTTGCCACCTCCATAGAGCCTTTCGTAGGCAAGGCTGAAAAAACTAACCCACCACCCTAGAAAACATAAGTGGAAAGAAACATAAGGGTAATGCTGACCAATGCCAGATGTGTAAACCTCAATATGCATGCTCCTGAGGCCCTCCCCAGTATGGAGAACATTGATGTCTATGCAGTGACAGAAACCTGCTGCAAGCCTCCTGACAGCATACCAGCACTACCAGGTTATACCACATATCATGCGTTATGGCCCCAAAACCTGGAACAAAACATAAAAGGAGGGTGAGTATCCATATTCAGCACAGACACGCATATGTCCAGGTAACTGACAATGCACAAGGTATTGGAGTCCACCCATGTGCAACTAACCGTAGGCAAGACTGCCATACAGTCTGTAGCATGCTACAGACCACACTCTCACACACAGGAACCCCACCCAGCCATCCTGAAGACACTGGACAGTATGAATGTCCCACCAAATACCAAACAAGGTACTCACAAATTACCACATAGGCGGTAAACCATTATGTATGGAAGGAATAATCAGGGACCTAGGGACACAAGTGGACAGTAACCTGTTATGTGACACTCACATTGCCAATCTGGCTAGGAAGACTGTCTATATTGGACATCGTATCATGAAAGGATTCACATCTACGTCAACAGAGGTCATTGTGACCCTATACTGTTCTCTTATCAGACCCATAATCTAGTACAATGCCTCATTTGGGATGTACCTTACCTGACACCTGCAGCAGTTAGAAAGACCTCAAAGGTACCTCACCAAGTGGATAAAGGGTCTCAAATATATGTCATATGTTACCTGGCTTTAGACACCCCAGCTGAATGCAGTCACATACCGCCTACACAGAGGCATTGTATGTCTGTTGTACAAGGCCATGTCCAACACAGGAGTAATGGACATGCTCCACCCCAGAAAACTCAAAGCCATCGGAGCTGTGAGAGTGAGAGATGTCAACCTCAACACATAATGAAATAGGATGTGATGGAGGGACAGATACATAACCCAGAGGCTCCCCACACCCTGGAACAGAATCCCACTCCATGTTAGGCAGAGACCCTCACTGACACTCTTCAACAGGAATCTTGCCAAGTGGATGGATGATCATAGATTTACACTGGGGGTCTTCACTGTGTCATGTCCAGACAGAGGCACAGCAAAGCAAATCATGGCCATAATATTCACATAGCAAGGGGTGGTGAAAGCCACACACACTCTGCTAGGCTTACAAATGCCCTAGGGTGGATAGCCTAGTATGAACCTATGAATCTATGAAGATACAAATTGTACAGGACACTAACGATAATCCCAAGGCTTCCTCAACTGATGGTAGGAACCGTGTTGTGAATTCACAGATATGCTCTGAATCACACAAATATTACAAACAACATACCAAACACACACACATATTGCCAACATACATCCTGACTGGTGCAGTGCAACCCCCCCTCCCAGAATGCAAAATATCTATCCCAGCAGACTGCTGGCCCCCTGACATTGCAGATGCTGAGGTAACAGCCAGCACCTACAAGGCAAAACACACAGCAGCAGTGGTATGAGATGGTGTCCTGGGCTGAGTCCAACATGGACTCCTAGAAGAATGGAATGCCAAATCACACTACTGCTCAATGTCAGCCTTACCACAGGATATGTACCCAAAAAGCAGTGTACAACAACAGTGGTCGTTCTCAACAAAGGTGTTGCCTGAATAGATACTGAAAACGACCAGCCCAGAATCCTGAGAACTTGGTCTGCACAGCTATGGAAAGGATCAGCATGTACTGCAGACATAAAGATACTGGGGACCTACTGACACCGGACCCTACCCAGTGTGGCTTTCTTAAGTGCAGATCCTGCCCCTAAACATGTTTGACTCATTTGAAACAGCCATTAAGGTCATTGATAAGGGCAATGCGGTCCACACAGCGTAGCTGGACCTTGCAAAGGCTCCCATACAATACCCTATGTGTTCATTATAGATATGCTCACCAGCTTAAATATAAACCCCTATGTCAGTAGAGGGGTTGCAAACCAGACCAAGGACAGAACTGACATGGTCAGACATGCTGCAGCCATGTCAGACTACAAACCAGATATAACTGGCATCCCACAAGGCTTGGTCCTGGGACCTCCCTCATTGGTATATATGTTCCACAGGTACAGGCCAACATGGAAGAACTGTGTCTGAACATGTTTGCAGATGACTACAAACTGCCCACCATATCTGACCCTCCAGCTGACACAAGCATCCCACAAAAGGGCCACATAGGAACACACAACTGGTGCCATGTCAGCAAGCTAATTGCAGAAAAGTGTATAGTCAACCCCCGTGGATATACAGTAAGTGCCCACCAATTACCACATAGGTGTTAACCCATTACATACTTAACATGTAATGAGAGACCTGGGGACAGAAGGTGATAGATATCCTGCATTGGACAAACATGTGGCTGTAATATTTACAGAAACATAACATATACCCACCTAATCATGAAGGTTGTCAGATCTAGATAAGGGGAGGTCATTGTGGCTCTGCAGTCATCCTTCATCAGCGTTACAATTGACTACAATAGCCCCTGTGGGATGTACCTCAGCAGACACCTCCATCAACTGTAAAGTCCCCAACAGTACCTCACCAGGAGTATCAAAGAGCTTGAACAGATGCCATGTGTTGCCTGATTAAACAAACTGTAGCTACATACACTGCCATACTGCCCACCCAGAGGCAAGCTGTGCCTGATGTATAAAGCCATGTCCAAGCTGGAATCAATAAACATGCTGCACCTTGTACAATCTGAATGGCAGTGAGCTATGCACATGAGAGACCTGAACCCCAGCACTAACATACATAGGACAAGCTGTACTGCATGATCCATAACATAGAATCCACCCCCACTCATGAGTAAACTCCCAGTACAGGTTATCCATAGAGTCACTCATCTATTCTCCTCAAGAGGAATCTTTATGAGTGGATGGGAGATGGTAGGTTCACCCTGGGTATCACTGTTATGTCACAGGTAGACGGCACCACAGTATACTAACCATGACATATGTCATGGCAAACTCCACTTACAATGTGTGTCGAAGGACAAACACACTCTCCGACTAGCATTAGAAATGGCCTAAGGCACATCGCTAGTGTTTGCAAATGTACACCTATGTTGTGGAATACACTACCAATGTTGGACAAGCCTGGTTTAAGTAGTTCATATCTGAACATAATGCACCATGATCAGATGTGCACAACTGGCCCCTAACCAGGCTGTTGTGCTCACTATGGAACTGTAAAGCAGTGATAGGACTAAAGCCCAGGATACTGTCCACCACAGTGAAAGTACTGAACCAGTACACTATACGGTACTACAGTGTTAGGTCAGTATGAAAGGATGTTGACAACTGTACGCAAAGTATCCTATGCAAATCCTGCAGGCACAGTATAATCCCTGTTGTGTTCACACACAAACCAGTTGGACAGTAACTACACAACATGACACAACACACAACCATAAACAGGAGATATTTGTTGAAGTTCACACTCATCCACAAATGTGGTGGGCTGCAGAGTTCAACATATGGAAAGCTCACACTGGGCATGCTCGCACACTTTGATAAATGAGACATATGTCAGACAACATGCCATGGGAAGGCTGAACTGGGCATGCTCACACACCTAGGCCAAATCTCAGTTTAGCAGTTGGCCACACATATCTGGTATTTGTACGTGTTATTCCATGAACCAACCACATTACAGCAATCTGCCCAGTGCACACAGTTAAATGACTACAGAGACATACGTGATATAGTGGATCCCTCCCATATGCAAACATCTTCCACAGATACACAAGTTGTTCATACAAACAGGGAATGCTATGGCAATAAAGACCTGCAAACAGTCTATCAGCAACAAATAATGTGCATCTGACAATTAAACATATGGGTGTGGAGGTCAACACTAGGCTGTTTGCCCTAGGGAATGACAGCTTAGCCAGAGTGTGCTTGGCATCTGCCTCCCCAGTACAGTAGGCTACTGTGCCACTGTAAAGTCGGTCACATGAGGCACCGTGTGAGGCTAGTGTGCTGTGCCTCTGTCAAGCAGGGACACAGTGGAGATCCCAGGGTTTGAATTTGCTAAGCCACAGCCATGTTGTTGGTGTGTGCTGGAAGAGGGTTGCTGAGGACCTCTAACAGTAAGTGGGCGTCAATAACAGACTGAGGGGAGCCTTATTTGCATTGTCTGGACAATTTCACTGTCAACACTGTGTCGTGATGATTATGAGGGATTGAAGTGTCGTGCCGGTACTGTTCAGAGATGTCCTCCCTCTGTGGGCTACTGCTCTGCAATGTATTAGCTCAGTCTGTCTGTTGGACAGCTCATATATGGCTGGTGTACATCTGACAGGTGTCCTGTTGTGGAGCAGTCATGGGTATATTTGGGATAGCATGATCAATGCAAACCTTCCACATGCTCATAGAATGCAATTGTCAAGGATTATGCAGAGTGGCCTGTATAATCCCCCAGCATGGGTCCTTTGAAGTCTTCAACCCCAGTCTTCACAAGTGTAAAGTCTGCTTTTGATAAATACAGTTTCTTTGCAGTGACAACCTTGCCTGGGGGTGGGGATGGGATATGGATGGCCAGGGAAAGGTGGGTATAGTCAGATATCAACAATGGTGGTCTACCTCTGGTGTGGAACAGTGAGTACCCATGTTGTAGATGGTCAGGTGCAATATGTATTCCCCCTTGTGGCTGTGGTGAGTGGTTCTGTCAAAGCACATGGACTCACAAATTGTAGTGGCTATAGGGTAATGTTGTAGAGGCCTGAGTAGTTTGACGTTAACAACTGGAATGGTGTATGTGAACACCTGCATATCTTGGCACTGTTCCCAGGGAAGCAAAGTGTGTGTCCTGAATGTGGGAGGGGTGGTCAGGATTGGTTGTGTTGTGTGTTACAGGTCCTGTGGTCACGAAGCATGGTATAAAACATAACCTGCCAGTGCGATGTGCATATCTGACCCTGACGTAGGTGACTGCAAATGCATATATATGCTATCCCCCACCTGACAGGTAGTACTAGATGTACATACCTCTGTAGAAATAATGAATGTCAGCACCCTATAAATACTGCAGGTGCAGACCAGATGCTCAGTAATTTGGATAGTGCACTCTGCTAATGCGTCTCCCTCAAGTGTCATAACTTAGTTAGGTAGGGGTTTGAATCCTGCAAATGCTCTGTGTGAGGGAAATGTCCCTTTTGGCAACTGGGAAAACACACTACAGGATGCACATTCCCCTTTCTAAACACTGATGATGTCAGCACCCTATAAGTAAAGCAGGAGAAAGAGAACCTCCCACTATTGCGAATAGCGTCCTGTGCTAGTGTGTCTATTTCGAGTGTTATAACACAGGTCGGTAGGGGTTTGAATCTTGCTTAGTGTGTGTGCAAGTCTGTATGAAAGAAATATCCCTTTTGGCAACTAGGAGAACACACTACAGGATGCACATTCCCCTTTCTAAACACTGATGATGTCAGCACCCTATAAGTACAGCAGGAGAAGGGCAACTTCCCAGTAATGCGAATAGTGCACTCTGCGAACGTGTCCATCTCGAGTGTCATAACATAGTTAGGTAGGGTTTTGAATCCTGCTCAGTGTGTGTGGAGGGGGTTAATGTGTGTGCAAGTCTGTATGAAAGAGCTATCCCTTTTGGCAACTAGGAGAACACACTACAGGATGCACATTCCCCTTTCTAAACACTGATGATGTCAGCACCCTATAAGTACAGCAGGAGAAGGGAAACCTCCCTGTAATGTGAATAATGCGCTCTGCTAATGCATCCATCTTGAGTGTCATAACTTAGTTAGGGTGGGGTTTGAATCCTGCTCTGTGTGTGGAGGAAGTTAGTGTGTGTGCAAGTCTGTATGAAAGAAATATCCTTTTGGCAACTAGGAGAACACACTACAGGATGCACATTCCCCTTTCTAAACACTGATGATGTCAGCACCCTATAAGTAAAGCAGGAGAAGGGAAACCTCCCAGTAATACAAGTAGCGCGCTCCACTAATGAATCCATCTTGAGTGTCATAGCATAGTTAGGTAGGGGTTTGAATCCTGCAAATGCTCAGTGTGTGTGGAGGAGGTTAGTGTGCGTGTAAGTCTGTATGAAAGAAATATCCCTTTTGGCAACTAGGAGAACACACTACAGGATGCATATTCCCATTTCACACTGGTGATGTCAGCACCCTATAAGTACAGCAGGAGAAGGAAAACCTCCCAATAATGCGAATAACACACTCTACTAATACATCTGTTTTAAGAGTCATAACATAGTTAAGTAGGGGTTTGAATCCTGCTAAGTGTGTGTGGAGGGGGTTAGTGTGTGTGCAAGTCTGTATGAAAAAAATGCCCCTTTTGGCAACTAGGAAAACACACTACAGGATGCACATTCCCCTTTCTAAACACTGATGGTGTCAGCACCCTATAAGTAAAGCAGGAGAAGGCAAGCTTCCCAGTAATGCGAATAGCGCGCTCTGCTAATGCATCCGTCTCGAGTGTCAAAACATAGTTAAATAGAAGTTTGAATCCTGCAAATGCTCAGTGTGTGGGGAGGGGGTTAGTGTGTATGCAAGTCTGTATGAAAGAAATATCCGTTTTGGCAACTAGGAGAACACACTACAGGAAGCACATTCCCCTTTCACACTGATGATGTCAGCACCCTATGAGTACAGCAGGAGAAGGGAAAACTTCCAATAATGCGAATAGCGCACTCTGCTAATGCGTCCGTCTCAACTACCATAACATAATTAGGTAGGGGTTTGAATCCTGCAAATAGCAAGTGTGTGTGGGAAAGGGTCAAAGTAGTGTGTGTGCAATTACATGTGTAAGAGAACTGACCCTTTTGCCAACCAGTACAACACACCAGCTGCTGCATATTCCAATCTCTACACAGAGATGATGTCAGCACCCTACAAGTACAGCGGAAGAGGGCAAATGTCCCAGTAATGCAAATAGCATGCTCTGCTACTGCGTCTCTCACTACTGTCATAGCACAGTTAGTTATGGCATTGGATTCCAGACATGCCACATGTGTTTTTGTCACACAGAATGCCCATGTGTGTGGGTTATTGTTCACAATAATGCATGACATCGATTAAACCAGTAATGGCAATGGACACAGATGATGTATGTGTGTGCCAAATACACATATGTACCTGTGACCTTCAATAGTTACCATGTCTGACGCCTGCCACATGTGAATACATGGTATTTGCACTGGATAACATTATGACTGTGGTCTTCTGTGCAGGTGCTGCATGTTGTATGTGTATATACAGTGTGATATGTAGATGTTATCAACCTAGCAGCGAGGGATACACATCTGGTCTGGGGCATATAGTCTACATGTTGTTGATGAACAGGTGCTGCATGTTTTCACCTGTTGTGGGAGTGGTAACAAGTTGTTCCATACCAATGCAGTGACTACATGCTAGAAACCTTTCAGCTAGGCAGTAATTCATCAGCATTCAGTAATACGTCAGCATTCCTGGTGAGGGTATGATGCCAACCAAGGTCAGGGTCATACCAGCCTGTGCCACATGCTCATGCCCTTCCATGTTCCCTATCATGTAGTCCAGGGAGGTACATCACAGGTCAGCCTTAGTGGCATGGACAATGACTGAGTCATATGTGTCCATGCCTCTGACTGACCTGTATGCTTGTGTTATGTGGTGGACCATAGTGCCCCACAGGCATATCACTGTGACCTTCACCTTGTCCAGCCTGGTGAGCGTGACCTCACTGTACAGGACAATAAGGGTACCTAACACAACTGTAGCAGGTGTGTTGTCTAGCCGTACAGGCTGTGACTGTTTGGCACACAGGATTTGTGTGCTTTGTGTTATGCGTGATGTGTTCTGGCATAACGTATGCCTTTATGTCAGCTGCAGAGGTGTCTGCCACTCAGGCAGGATGCTATTCTTAGGCTCCATGAATGGCCCAGTGTGTCCATGTGCTTCTATTGCTGTCAGTGTAGGTCTACATCAGACTGGTATTGTAGTCACTGTAGTATTTAATGCCACCTGACAGGTTATGCCAGTACTGGGTTCAGAGTGCTTAGTCCCCAGTTTGGCTATGTGGTTTCATCTCATATATGTGTTGTACGTCCATGTGTAGGGGAGAGGGTTGACTGCATACATATGACCCACATATTCCACAACTGTACCATAGAGGTGACTGTCAACTGACCTTTGCACATGCTACCATAGTATTGTGATTGCCACGGTGATTAACAGCACATAGGGCCAATGGGGAACAAGGTACATAGGTTCATAGGTTCATACTAGGCTATCTGCCCTAGGGCATTTATAAACCTAGCCAGAATGTGTTTGGCTGTCGCCATCCATTGTAAATTTATCTTGCTATGCCCTTTTTCGAGGTTAGTATACTGTGCCTCTGTCTAACAGTGACACAGAAGTGATACCCGGGGTAAACCTACAATGTCCCATCCACTCATCAAGATTCCTCTTGAAGAGAGTCAATGAGGGACTCTGCCTAACCTGGACTGGGATTTTATTCCAGAGTGAAGGGAGCCTCTGGGTTATGAATCTGTCCCTCCAGCATGTCCTATTTAATTCAGTGCTGAGGTTCAAGTCTCTCAAGCGTGTAGCTCGATGGGATTTGGATATTCTGAGGTGCAGCATGCCCATTAATTCTGGGTTTGACATGGCTTTATACATCAGGCACAGATCGCCTCTGAACAGGCGGTATGCCACTGAGTAGAGCTGGAGTTTTTTTAACCTGTCAGCATATGGCATCTGTTTGAGCCCTTTGATATTCTTGGTGAGGTACTTTTGGGGTCTTTCCAGTTGCTGCAGGTGTCTGGTAAGGTACATGCCAACAGGGGCATTGTACTCAATCATGGGCCTGATGAGGGATGAGTAAAGAGGCACAATGTCCTCCCCTGATCTAGATGTGAATCCCTTCATGATGAGGTGGGCTATATAAAATGTTTTTCTAACCACTTTGGCCACGTGGTTGTCAAATGAGAGATTGCTATCAACTTGGGTCCCCAGGTCCCTAATTACTTCTTCTGTACTTAATGGATTACCACCTATGTGGTACTTTGTGGGCACTTTGTTTTTGCCAAAGGGGATGACTATACACTTTTTGGCATTCAGCTTGAGGCCATGGCTCTGGCACAAGTTGTCTGTTTCTATGAGGCCATTTTGGAGGATGCTTGTGTCAGTTGGAGAGTCGATTATGGTGGCCAGTTTGCTGTCATCTGCAAATTTGGTCAGCCACAGTCCTTCCGTGTTGGCCTGTACCTCCGATAAATATATACCGAACAAGAGAGGTCCCAGGACTGAGCCTTGTGGGACACCACTTGTAACTGGTTTGGAGTCTGGCATGGCTCCAGCAATTCTAACCATGTGGGTTCTGTCCTTGAGCCAGTGTGCAATCCATCTAGTGACATAGGGGTTTATATTTAAGCTGGTGAGTTTCTCTAGAATGTCCGAGTGGGGTATTGTATCGAAGGCTTTTGCAAGGTCCAGGTAGGCTGTGTGGACCACCTTCCCCTCGTCAATGGCCTTGGTGACTGTTTCAAAGAAATCAACCAGGTTTGAGAGGCAGGATCTGCCCTTAACAAAGCCAAACTGGGTATGATACAGTGTCTGTAGGTCCCCAATATCTTTATTTATGAGGTCCATGATGATCCTTTCCATAGCTTTGCAGACCAACCTAGTCAGGCTTATGGGGCAATAGTGTCCAGGATCCGTTGAGGCGCCACCTTTCTGTAGAGGGACCACTGTTGCTGTACGCCACTCTTTGGCCACATATCCTGTAGTAAGGCTGGGATTGAACAGTACTTTTATGTTTGGGTGTAGCTCTTCTTGGAGTTCATGTAGGACACAGCCCGGGACACTGCCTGGTCCCATTGATGCAGTGTGTATTGCTTTGGAGAGGGCGGCTCTTACTTGAGCATCTGAGATGTCAGGGGGGCAGCACTCTGCTGGGATAAATATTTGCCCTTTTGGTGTGGAGTGGGGGGGGGGGTTTGCGCTGACCCTGTCAGCTAGGATGTTGGCAATGTCTGTGGGTTTGGTGTTTCTATTGACATTTTGGACTACCTCTGAGCATATCTGGGAATTACCACCCAGGTTCCTAACATAACTAAAGAAAGCCTTGTGATGATGCTTAGTGTCCTGTGCAATTTTCTCTCGAAGCTGGCCTTAGACAATCTTATGAGTGCCCATAGTTTTTTGTTAATACTGATCAGTGATGCCTTCCCTTTTCGGGATTTTGCTGTATCATTTAGTAGCTTCCTTCTTCTATTGTATAGTTTGTTTATGGCTGGGGTCCACCAGACAGGACGTCTGCCTTTGGAGGGTTGGGTCTTGGTTTTATTCGGGATCGCATGATCCATGCATTCCTGAAGGTGTCCATAGAATGCATTTATAGAGGAGTCTGCGGTCTGGTCCGTATTTTCCACAGGCCCAGGGGCTTTGAAGGTTTCCACCTCAGTTTTGAGGAGTGTGAATTTGCTTTAGAGAAGTTGTTCACTGTGGCTTTCTGGGCAGGGGGTGGGGTCGGGATGTGAATATCCAGTGAGATTAGTTTATGGTCTGATCTTACCAGTGAGGGATACACTTCTGGTCTGGAGCATAGATTCCCCATGTTGGTGATGATCATGTCCAGTATGTTTTCCCTTCTTGTGGGAGTGGTAACAAGTTGTTCCATAGCATTTGAGTTCATATATTGTAGGAATCTTTGGGCTAGGGTGTTGGAGCTAGAGTCATGCTCCCAGTCTATGTTTGGGTAGTTGAAGTCGCCCAATATAATGGTGTTTGGAGAGACATTCATATTTTCCACTGTTCTCAGGAAGGCCGAGTGTGGTTCTTGGATTTGGGAGGGTGGTCTGTAGCAGGCTATAACCTGGAAGGCAGTTTTACCCATTGTTAGTTGCACATGGATAGTCTCTGATGCTTGGTGCTTTGCCACCAACCTGGAGGTGTGGGTATCTTTGATGAATATCAATACTCCCCCTCCTTTTGTGGTTCGGTCCAAGTTTTGGGGCTGAAAAGCATGGTATGAGGTATAACCTGGTAGTGCTGGGGTGCTCTCAGTAACCCTGAACCAGGTATCTGTTACTGCACAGATATCGATGTTCTCCACACTAAGGAGAGTTTTGAGTGCATGCATCTTGAGGTTTAGACTTCTGGCGTTGAGTAGCATTACTCTTAGTTTCTTATCCCTTGTGATACCTATGAAGGTGGGTGTGTCATTTGAGCCTTGCCTAACAAAGGCACTATGGGGGTAGCAAGAGCCTTTGTCAATATCCAAAAGCCCAGGGGTGACAGGTGCAAGCCGTCCCTAGCGAAGCAGGTGGTTCAACAGAAGATGAGTATGTGAGGGTGTAGTGCCTGTGATTAGTTAGCAGTGGCATATATGACTGCTCACGTGGACAAATGCCAGGTAAGTCATATGCAATGTGTCCCAGGCAACGTACATGTGAATAGGGCAAACAGTGACGTTCTGTCAAGTGAGACATGGACATACATATAGTAAGCTATGCAGATGTCACTAGGAGTCCACAGAAGCTCTGTAACTGTGCATTGCAGGTGGTATGAGTATTCCAGGGTAATTGCAAGCAAACATGCATGCAAACAAAGCTACAGTAAGCAGGGTTGCATGTAGTCCATTGTACAACAAACAGGCTGTACCACTTCCAGTAGGTAACACTGTAAATATGCAGGCACTATGCACATGTACATGGAAATATACAGGTCAGATGGCTAGGGTCCAGTCTCAGCGCACACAAGTGTACAGACCATGTACCATCAGGATGTACAATAATTGGATGGAAACCCATGTGCTCATACCTGCAGTAATACACATGTCAAATAACAGACACTGAGCCTTCACTCAGTGGTTCCATACTTAGTAGGATGTATGCTACCTGGCCTGCCACCACAGTATCCCTGACATGTATGGGGACTCTCCCTCCTGTGACAGTTAGTTTTGTGTGTTGGGGCTGTCTAGCATGGTATGAGATGTGAGCTTGCAGTGCTAGGGTGCTCCTGTGTGTCCTGTACCAGTCGTGTAGTACTGCACACATATCAACATCCTCAAACATCCGCATTGCAGAGTCCAGTGTGGGCAACATGCCACTTGCAGTTTACATGTCCATCATTGAGTATTAATACTTTCATTACCTTATCCCCTATGCTACCTATGTATGTAGCCTTCTGTTGACATCCTTACCACCAGTATGCCAACATGTGCAGATGATACACTATGGTACATACCATGGGTGTAGACAACAGTACATGACAATCATACCCTTACTGCATCAGGCATGCTGTGATATACCCACAATTATTTCAGCACACAGTACTGTTAACAACATGATACTATTACTACACGTCTATGTAGTCACCCTGTGCATCAGCAACATGTTAACCTGTACCTGCACTGATGTTACAGATTGCAGGAGGTGGCACAGTTTCATCATATGCACAGGGTGTGAACTTGGTATGCCTGAGTCAGCCACCGATACCACCAATTGACATGTATGTGTATGTGTGTTGGTGAGGGACAGCAGTACAAGGTGGGGCAATGTTGATGCAGTGTGTGCGTGTATGCGGTAGCCTTAGGTGTTGTCAATTTGCATGTGTGTATGGATGCACTCAGTTCCACCTCATGGCTGCCATATACTGGTGTTTGTGGACAGCCACAGACTGCACCTGCCAGGTCATACAGATCAGTGTTTCTGGCCACGGACACGGTACCTGTGCCTTGCAGGGGTGCTACGGACCGTATCTGGTACAAACCCAGACTGGGTACTGTCATCAGAAGCAGGTGTTCGTTGACTGGACACAGATCCCTGTCAGGCCTGGCCAGAGCCATATGCACGTGGTCTCATGGGGTGGTCTGATGACAGCACAGACCTAGCATTGCTGGGGCTGCTGCTGGCACTATGGGGGCATCCGTGGCCCTGTTGTCATCTGTGACAACTGCCAGCTGCTGCTGTTGCTGGCATACGCCCACGTCGACGCCTCAACTGTCCACCATCGCCCTGGCTCATGGACATGTAGTTGTGGAACTGGTCTAATATGTCCCCACAACGTCTGTCTGTGACATCAGTGAAATTACAGATGGCAGACGCAATGTTATGCATACTATCAGTCATGGCTGTGCGACATGCTGTCAGCTCCCTCAGACCCTGTCTGGTGTATCGTTCCATACATGACTGTGCCTGCATGACAGCCCGAAACATAGCTGAGGTTGTAAGACCTCTGTGGGCACATCTGACAGGGGCAGTACGCCCATGGATGCTCCCACGAGAACCACTGGACATCTGTCTGTGTGGTACCATCTCAGGGCCATGCCCATGGCTGCTGTGTGGGGAGGCATGTGCCACAGATACTATATTACCCTGGTCAATGCCCACTGTATGCTGTCCATCACCTAAGGACATTGGTGACAAAGAGTGTATTGGCAGGATAACTGTGCGCATTGATGGGGTTGACAGCTGTGTACTGTCAATCGGCTGACCAATGATGGACCCTGGCATACCTTCCTGTGCCATTACACAGATGTCATCATTATCAGTACCCATGGCACCTGCTTCAGATTCCCTGCTGCATGACACCAGAGTAGCACCAGAACCTGTGGGAGGGAAACAGGAAACACAGTTTACAACATTTACACAATATTACCAGTGATGCACACATCCACACATGCACAGGTCCAGACATGCACATGTGCACACATGCACACATGCACAGGTGCACACACGCACACATGCACAGGTACACACATGCACACATGCACAGGTGCACACATGCACACATGTGAACATGCATACATGCACACATGCACAGGTGCACACATGCACAGATGCACGCATGCACATATGCACAGGTGCACACATGCGCACGTGCACACATGCACACATGCACAGGTGCACACATGCACACACGCACAGGTGTACACATGCACACATGTGCACATGCACACATGCATACATGTACAGGTGCACACATGCACACATGCACAGGTGCACACATGCACACATGCACAGGTGCACACATGCACACATGTGCATGTGCACACATGCACACATGCACAGGTGCACACATGCACACATGCACACATGCACAGTTGCACACATGCACCCATGCGCATGTGCACACATGCACACATGCACAGGTGCACACATGCACAGGTGCACACATGCACACATGCACACATGCGCACATGCACACATGCACACATTCACAGGTGCACACATGCACACATGCAAAGGTGCACACATGCACACATGCCCACATTCGCACATGCACACATGCACAGGTGCACACATGCACACATGTGCATGTGCACACATGCACACATGCACAGGTGCATACATGCACACATGCACAGGTGCACACATGCACACATGCGCACATGCACACATGCACACATGCACACATGCACACGTGCACACTTGCACACATGCACAGGTGCACACATGCACATGTGCACACATGCACACATGCACAGGTGCACACATGCACACAGTTGTACACTACTCAGTATGCGAGATATCAACACACAGACACACCTGCATGCATATACAGAGCACTACTAAGTGAGCCTAATATTACTATTACTATCAAGACTATTAAAGGTATTGTTAATACACACTCACCAGCATGGATAGGCTGCATTGCTGTTACACTGGAGGGACCTGCAGAATTGAGGAAACTAATGTCAGTGGGCACGACTGTGCCACTGTTACTGAGTATGATACAGGTCAGTAGTACAACAGTCGCCTTTCACAGGTCAGCTGCTGATATTGAGGATATCACACTTGCACATTAAATACTATGATGACAGCTACAAACCAAGGACACACCTCACACATGCATTAACTACCAGTGTGCACAACAGTCAACTATACATATTGCATATTACCTGAACGCTCATAGTCTTGCTGCTGCGTGGCTCCAGCCTCCATCATAATGCATGTCTGCTGCTGTTGTTGTTGTTGGCATACTGGAGCCACTACACTCATGAGTAGTCCCTCCAGTCTGGTAAGTGGGGGATGTGTAGCCACCCCACCACCTGTGGCGGCCTGTTGCCTGTGGATATCCAACGCATGCTGATGGACATTTCTGATTAAATCACTGCAGTGATGTCGTACCTGCTCATATGTCCTATTATGCATGCCTATGTCATTTACCCGATGGACCAGGTCTTGCCACAATGCAGCCCTCTCCTGCTGATTCTGGCTGGTGCGGGAAAAGAGTATTGCATAATCCCGCACCAGGCTCTGGTGCTCTGGTGTATTACCTCATCCTCAGCTGTGGAGTAAGCTGGATTTCGCGGGAGAGCCATGTTCCTGAAAAAGGAAATAACCTGATATCAGCAATATATGTCAGCAGAATTTGGCACACATACTACACATGCTACTCGACTGTTATGATACGACATGTCTCACATATATAGCATCTATCTGTCTATTGGTGGATACACATGTAAATGGCCAGGTATCAGTGCTCAGCCAGAAACTGTGCAACAGTACCTGTCACACTCCATACGACATACTACCAAACCCCAGCAGTCAGAACACTGATTCAGGTCCAGAGCACCTCCTCACTCTGGGGGTTTATATCTAGGTACTGTATGGGCTACATCATCAACTACTGTGAGCTGACCACAAACTAATTGCCCTGGATATACATATCCCACCTCCACCACCAGCACAAACGACTATAGTGAATAGCATTGCAAATGCAAACTTTACACTTTGCAACAGTGACATGGTATCCTTTCCGCCCACTGGGCCAGTGGAAGACACAACCCACAATGCTGACCCCTTCACAAATGCTTTCTACGGACATCTCTGAGAATGCATGGATCATGCAGTCCCATATATGGCCAAGACACTCTCCACAAAGGGACAGCATCCTGTCTGGTGGACCCCAGCCATAGAAAGATTGTATTACAAAAGATGGAAGCTACTGCAAGACAGAGCATAATTCCATAAAGGGAAGGCATGTCTGAGCAGCACTAGTAAGGATCTATTTTCCCTCATGCAAACATCCATGGGCAACTTTGAGAGGGAAATCAAGAGGGACACTACAGATAACCACAAGGCCTTCTTCAGTTATGTTAGCAACCTGGTCAGAATCCCTCCACTATGCTCATAGTTAGTACACAACAACAAATAATTAACTGAAACCACAGATATTGACAACATTGTGGCAGACAGGTTCAGTGCAGGTTTCACCCCTCCCTCTCCCCCAAAATAAGACATAGTTATCACAGCTAACTGTAACCTCCCTGTCATCACAGATGTCCAAGTGAGAGCCACCCTCAGGAAAGCAGAATACACAACATGAATGGGGCCTGATGGTATCCCCGGTTGCATGCTACATGAACTCCGGCAGGAGCTAAACACACATATAGAAGTGCTATGTAACACTAGCCTGACTACAGGATATATACCTGTACACTGGTGCACAGCAGCAGTGGTTCCACTCCACGAAGGAGGCACCTCAACATACCAATACAATACAACACAATACAATACACTACAATACAATACTATACAATATGCTATTGCCCCTGGGACTACAGCAGCATACTGTTCTGCTACCCTGACCATTGTGACACATGTGGTGTGATGGTACCTGCTGCTGTCAGACAGTTACACAGGGTGACTCATATGGCATATTACCTATCTGACTAACATTCAGCAGGGGTATGTGTGACATGTACTCATGGGGAGTCTTGCTTCTTAACACTGTGTGGTTTATTGCAGGGTATGTCCTATCTGTGGGTAGGAACCTTTAACTCCACATGTGCTCTCTATTGCAGTGGCATGGATGACACACAGCAGTCATTTAGGTTGTGGATGGTGTGAGGTGTTACTACGGTTGTTGGACATCTATCATGGGTGTGACTTAAGTATGTAAACCCAGGAGTGGTAACCTCTATGTGGGTAGTATGTGTGTACTCTATGGTGTTGTCAGTCACTGTGCATTGGTAATGTGTTTGAGTGCATTGTCACAGTGTTGTACATGTCACTGTGTCCTTCTCCATGTCTGTAGCTGTCATGTGAGGTACATACCATGGCAGCCATTATGTGGTGTGGAAGGGTACACTGACCTACATGTCCATAGTTGACACAACATGTCTGCTGACACATACCATGTGCAGGTATTCCAGGAATAGTGTGCCACTGTGAATATCATTGGGGGGACTACTGTACACATTTATGACCCTGTTCACCCCTGACACATGCAGTGGTGGGCAGCCAATCACATATCTGGTGGTTACTGGTGTAGGTGATTTGAAGTGGGGTATGGTACTCCAGTTTTGACACTGGTGTTCACTCCATGCCTTTGTCACCAGGCACCTGTTGCAATACATCTGTACACATGTGCCTCACTCAGAATATATATACATCTCTCTCTCTCTCTCTATATATATATATATATATATATATATATATATATATATGTGTGTATATAGATATATCTATATGTATATATATATATATATGTCTGTATACATATACACATATATATATATTGATGTACATATATTGCTATAGATATGGAGGGGGGTGTGACAGAGTGGGGGTGAGAGTGACAGAGGGGGTGGGACAGGGGATGTTGAGTTCGTCATATACAGTCATACCTGTAGATAGTCATTTCTGTCTGTCTATATATTGATGTACATATATTGCTATAGATATGGAGGGGAGGTGACAGAGAGGGGGGTGAGAGTGACAGAGGGGGTGAGACAGGGGGTGTTGAGGTCGTCATATACAGTCATACCTGTAGATAGCCAGATCTGTCTGCCTATGTATATGTATCTACATATATCTATATCTGTATGTGTATATTACATATATATGTTTGTACATATTCTATCTATCTACATCTGTCTATGTATTCCTACATCTCTTTCTATGTATGTATACATATATGCATATTATATATATATATATATATATATATATATATATATATATATATATATATACATACATACATATTTTGACATACATACGTATCCATATGATAGATAGGTATATCAACATGTTTGTTTACCATACTGTATACACACACTAACATACTGCTAAACATACATAACTGTGAAACCTACTTTGTACATTGCACTACAACCTACATTCAACCTACATTGATATGTGCACATAGATGCTCTCACATACAAATGTATGTACAGCCTTCACTGATAGTTGCTGTATGTCCCCTGCCCTTTGCACATCTTCATATACATATGGATACAGACCAATGACACATATGGAGGGTTCACAGTATGTAGACGTTTATAGTATTACTTTACATTACCTGAGTTTGTCACAGCTGCTTGTGTTGCCATCTGGTTTTGTGTCCTGCTGCTCCACTTGCCAGTTGTCAGCTTTCAGGTGGCTGTTGCTGACCAGTTTTGTTTGTGTATGTTTAATTTTGTTTTTCTCTGTTTCTGTCTCTGTCTCTGTCTGTCTGTCTCTCTCTCTCTCTCTCTCTGTCTCTCACTTCCTCCTCAGGGTGCAATGAAAGTATTGCATGTGTGGACTGGGAGTACAGCATGCTTTTGTAGGTATCTGCATATGTCCATGTGATGGCCTCTGCACCAATTGTTAGCCAGCATTTGCTAATTGCATGCAGCCAGTTGGGTACTGATTGCAGTTCTCACTGTGATTTCAGAACAGTGCTATAAAAAGGTATGTGAGATAGGCATAGCCCTTTCAGATTTTAAGGGCAGGGACCATGCTGGTATGCTGTGGACAATGTTCTGTGAGTGCAAAGGTTGGTATCTCTCTCATATTTCCAGCTGTGCTGTAGATTAACATTTCTCCATTCATTTATCCAGTTTCCTGTACTAACTGTGTGTGTACACTGACACCTACGACTACTACTACTGTTAATGTGAGTGTGTGTGTGTGCTTTCCTTTGGGACATGTGGTGTAACTGGTGTATAGCAGTGGCTCTTACACTTTGTTGCTATGGCTTCAATATTTGCCCTTTACAGTCACTACTTGTATGCCTGCTAGGTGTCCTGACTGTAGTGTGCTGCTGTGGCTTTCCTATTTTCCATGTACATTCACACCTTGGAATGCTTGCTATATCTGCTAGGGTGTTACAGCATGCAGTGTGGTCTGGCCATGGTGTGGGCCTTGACATCTATTAGGGTATTTGAGTATGCTGCTGAGCAGGCCCCAGACACTCTCAGGTGCATCTGTTATCTGCCTCATGGAATGGTACATATCAGTGGGGTACACCCATTAAATTGTCTGGTATGCTGCAGTTGTGACTGTGGGATAGCATGAGCATATGTATTACTACACTTTTTCTGCATGCAAGTGGTGCATACTTTCAGGATTTCATAGTTACCATTGCATGTGTTGTAACACCTTTCTACCTACTGTTTGTACATTTCACATGGAGTCTTTGGGGCATTCCTGTAACTCAGTCACTGTTGCTATGGCTAGGCTCTTAACTATTCAAATAGGGTGGTGTCAAACCTCTCATGTGTACAAATATTTGCAGGTTGTCCACATTTCTGCCTCATATTTTAGTCAATATCTCATGCACAGCTTTTTCTGGCAAATCACTCTGGGCTCAAGTCAGAATATAGTGACAAACATTTAAGTTTCAGACTCCATACCCTTTCAAACATCCCACAAAATGCAGAACCTGTTACTCTCTGAACTGTCTAAGTTTGTTGTAACATTATTTGTAATGTGTCCCTGGTTTTGGCCCTTTGCTCCACATATTTTATTACTTGGTCCGGATGTGTTCCTGTGACAGGTTGTGGGGTATGGGCAGTGATTATCCTGCTGTGAGTATGTGTGTGGCTTGCAAGGTGCTACAGTGACATTATTACCTACTAGCTACCAACTAGCATGGCTGTTTCTGTTCACACACTACTATCATAGATATCCACTAGATTTGACAGTAAATATACATGACATGCTTTGTGTACTACACATCCTATATTCCCTTTACATTCATTCCTACTATTACATGATATATTTATTTTAGCACAATGTTTTTATATAACAGTCATGGCTTAGTGGTAAGTCATGTAAACTAGTGTTTCCAAGGTTCGGGGCTGACAGTGGGATTTTATTTTGCTTTTGAACTGAGTACAGGACCTGTCAATCAGAGTGACTAAGGCACTTTTAAGCAGTTGTAACTGGGTTAGCGCTGGTTTGCATGGAGCTCACGCATGCGCACTGGCATTAAGCTCTGCGCACACACACACGCACACCCGCTTACAACTGCTTAAACGTGCTTACTCTTGCGCAAACCCGTGCTATTTTCTTTGAAAGAAATGAAAATGGGGAGACAGGAAAGTGGTGAAAAAGGGGTCACAAAGAGGATAAGACAGTAGGGAAACAAGCTCGGGTTTTGCAGGAGGGATGTAGGTAGATAGCTGTCCATTTCTTCATCAGCAACAGCTGTGCATATGTTTGCAATTTGGTGTGACATTTGAAACCTTCCACCCCTGAGAGAGGTGTAAGGACAACAATAATACTTGTTGTACAGCCAATTGTAATTGACAGTTTCCATGTCCAGCAGACATGTGTGCGAAATGGGCAGCTATGTATGGGGCATAATTTTTTTGTGGGTACAGAGTGCCCTTTTTTTTTTTTTTTCAGGTGAGAGTGGTATGTCAGGTGAAGGAAGTCGGTATAGCTGGGGAGGTAGGTTGGGTAGGTCAACAGACAAGACAAACAAGACGCATACAGGGGCGGTGTATGACACGTGTGGGGGGGTTACACAATTGACGGGGACGGAGGTTGGGATATCCAGAGCCCATGAGCCCACAGATGGCAACAGTAGAATTGATATCCCCACCCATGGGCAGTTGCCACTGTTCCTTCACTGCCCAGGATGGAGCTGTGCTGGGGGCTGTGTAGGCCAGGCAACAGGCATGCCCGTACGTTGTGCCACCTGTGCCTCAAGCTGGCGTAGGGGCCCAAGAACAGAGTCCTGGATCTCTCTACGCACCACAGTCCGGACACTATGGAGGGTGAGTGGTGGTTCTCTACCGGCCACGCTTGCAGAGGGGGTACGGGCCCCATCCCCTGCAGCGCTTCCACCCGCAGATGGCACAGGGCCATTGGAGGAGGGTCCAGACTGGGCACGAGTGCCAGGTGCACTCGCCAGCTGAGGTGGGAGAGGTGGGTCCACTGGAACCCGCCTTCCCTGTCGTCCTATGTTTTGCATTATGTCATGAAAGTTTGGGTTAGTAACATACAATACCATTCGCAATTAGTTGTAACAGCATGCATTAGTATTCCCATTAACCAAACACCCAGATATTCACACCATTGAACAGCAAGCATAACACATGCATAATTTGAACAGCAATTCACAGTCCAACAACATGCAGGGTTGATTGATGGCAACAGGCCATCAGGTTTGGATGTATGAACAGGGCAGATGCATCAACGTACATGCAAAAATTTATGACCCAACAGGACAAATGTCCAGGGGTGTTAATTGTGATTGCACATACCAATTTCACGTGGAATGGATTATTTGTGGTTATAGGGTGGGGTGAAGAAAATTTTATTAACACCTTCGAATACCAATACATATGCTGTACATTTCTAATAGCTACATATATATATATACACACTGCTGTTCTAACTACAGTTTCCTATATGATTACTTCGATTTGGTGATAGGACTGTTACTGCTACATCAATATACATTTTATTGTTATTCATACACGTTCATATCTGGCTTTGTTCAGCTACATCATCCTGCTACATTGGCTTTATATAGCTATAGACAACTGTGGATGTTTGATATTTCAGACAATCATACTATCTGCATATTGCAGACTGAGAGCAACATATCCAGATTTTGGGATACACATTCCAGCTGCAGCAACACTTTGAACACATTTCGCAGTTTGGTTCTACTTGTCACATTCATTTCATTCTGTACTGACTGCAGTATACTTTATTCAGGGGTTATTAGTACTTTATTGGTGGATTCATAACTCTTTCTCACACTCTCTTCACTTGTTTTCCTTCTACTATTCAGGATGGTACTTACTTCTAGGCTTTATTGACATGTTTTACCTGTAGTTATTACAATCCTTTCCAGCAGTCTCACTTCTGTCATGTTTCAGTATTTCAACAGGGATATATTTCACACATGTGATTTGCTCATCTTCTGCAGCTGTACTTTTCAGCCTGCTGCAGGTTGTGTACTATTATATTACAGTTGGGGCATCTTTATTTCAGACTTTATTTCAGACATTTTCATTTTTCTGTTTGGATTACAGACTGCAACACACTTTTGTAATCAAGCAATACTTGCAAACACTTTTACACTGTTACTTGCACATTTTATTACTTAGTGACTACACTGCACTCTTTTGCTAACTGTCATACTTTTCTATTTCTTTACAGTTACTGGGAGTGGATTACTGACCTGCCTGGTGGTGCAACCACACCAGCCTATCACCATAGGCTCTGCGGTTTGCAGAACGGACACCTGCAGCTGTAATATAAATGAAGTAATATTGGAATACACATCTCCATAATATCAGCTAATTTAATTTCTTACATACATAATTAAATGTAACTTACTCAGTAGTGGGGCGTTGGGCATTTGCCGGGCCTCCTGGATCCAAAGGTTCAATTGGTCCTGCTTGCGTCTCTTCAGGTCCGCATGGTGGTGATGGACCTGCTCACCAGTCCTTGGAATCTCTGTGGCACTGGTGAGATCATGAGCCAACCGGTCCCACGCCTCAGCCCTATATGCTCCCCACAGGATCTGGCCCTGCATGAGTTGGGCCTCATGATTGTGGACTAGGAGCCAGACCATGTATCTGGACTCCTCAACGCCCCACCTCTGTGCTCGAAAGCAACTACCCTCACCTACTCCTAACATTCTGGCTGCAAGTCAGTTCTACAATCGTTTATGCTGTGTATTCCCGCCTATGGGGCTTATAAATGCCGTTTTTCCCACACTTATCTGTGATTGGCCATTTTGGAATTGTATCAACTTCACAAAACCTGCTTTGTCATGCTCCACTTTCTATTCATTCCTATATATTTGCTATTACTGCATTTATAAGTACAGCTGTAGTGGCTTAGTGGTTCAGTACCTTGATTATGATGCATGGTATCTTGGGTTCGAACTTGGCCACTGCTTTTTATATTTTATGACTGTCTACACAGGCTGGGGGGTGTGTCTGTGTAAAGGCAGTTTTGTTACAGCTTGCTCAACGTTGCCCGCCGGTTAGCTTGTTAGCGGGGTGCGCAGCTCCGCGCAAATGGGGTACGCTGGTTTACACATCATTTGGCTGTTAGCACGCATATTACGCTCAGCTCAGCTAGTGGCACACAGTTTCAGCGTGTTAAACCACTGCTCAGCTACGGGCACTCATTTTGCACCTGTTAAACCATTGCTCAGCTACGGGCACTCATTTTGCACCTGTTAAACCATTGCTCAGCTATGGGCACTCATTTTGCACCAGTTAAACCATTGCTCAGCTATGGGCAGATGCACTCACCTTGTTAAACTGTAGCTCAGCTATAGGCACATCTCGCATTTTTTATTGTTTTATCTCACATTTCTTCAAAATAAATGGAGTATTTCATTACATTTTACATAAAATATGATTTTATATGTGTACATATTTGTCAGGGACTTGTTTCATGCTTATTTTACTAAAAATGAAAATTGATGATGTCGGGGCTCGAACCATGGATGCCTGCTTTTTAGCCGACGTCTCTACCGCTACGCTATTGCTTTTTGGCTTATTTTGTATATTTAGTTGTTATATGTTTTTCCACTGACTGCTAACTGTAGCTAAGCTACGGGCATGCCCACGCAAACGAGCGCACTCACGGGCAAACATCTTTACGATTTAAAAAAAATATATAACATGTTCATTTATATATTTTATGTTCATAGTCTGTGGGGGCATGTGTTGTGTTGTGTTTATTCACATTTCCTTGGCCTCTGTCGTGGGTGTTTACTTTGGGCACTTTTACTCTTCTGGGGGCGTGTCCGTTTGCAGGGCTCAGCTTACGGACACGCCCCCTACTGTCTTCCACGGACCGTGTTAGCCTTAGGTGTGATTCAGCATGCTCTCATGAATATGTAGAGCATGCTGACATCATTCCGTTTAACTGCAGCCTCTGTGTAAGAGTTATAACTCTTACACGGAGGCTTCGTGAATCCTGCCCATAGTGTTATGATGAAGGCTAACATGCACTAAATGTCATATTACAGCAGTGTGCACTATACAGGTCCAGGGTCCCTAAGAACATCTATTCCCTCATCTCCACCTGCTCCCAGACATCCAAGAGGCAGCTGTTATTAGTGGAGCATATATAGATACCCAAAGTAGCTACAGATGAGTTGCATCTCCCACTGAGATTACCATTTTCATCTCTTACCAGCCTGTAGCTGCCCTTCACTGCTCATAGTTGATGTGACTGCCATGTCTGCCCTTAAGATAGTTGTAGTAAATGCTAAACTATTAATATTAATTTTGTGGTGCTATTGTAACCCCAGAGTAACATTATATAGCCGCTGTAAATACTTATCCCTTTTAACAATACATGTAATAACTTAACAAACCAACACTCACACTGTTAATATCAGACCCACTTTAATCTAACACCTGGCAGGTATGGAAATGGACTCCACTATTAGTTCTTCCATTGACAGCCTCATAGCATGAGGTATTCTTAGGCAGTGTAGAATCTGCCCCATGGTCACAGACAAAGCACTTCTTCTTGACACACATAATTCAGTCTGCAAGAGGGGCAAATATTAATTCACTTAGATGTGCCCCTCTCTCTCAAACAGCAACTTGACCTTATGAGCATCCCTTTGTGCCTCCAACACCTCTGGCTAGTCATATCTTATTATATGCTGAGGCTAACAAGAAATAATTTTCCAAGCCCCAAGTGGCTAAGAAGCCCAGGCCTCAGTGGAAACCTGCAAACACAGCACACACATATTTAAGGGTCACCAGGTGGAAGACAGTAAACTGTCTACCACTACAAGTCTGACAAACTCTTAGGTAAATGTCCAGTAATAGATAACTGTCCTCACAGGTACACAAGATCCTCAGTGATAAGGCTGGTTAAGGACATGATTATGGTTAGCTGTCTTTCTAATCCCTGGATCCATGATATCACAAGGGTTCCAAAGTTCCTTTCACTGGACAAATATGACTATGACCTCATAGTAGCCAAACTGGTGTGTGACTGACAGGCGGAGTTATTTTGGCTCTCACTATGCTCATATTCAATGAATACAAGACTCAGATCCTAAGAGGTTACGTACCCCCACTAAGAATGATGCCTCAATACAAAAATAAAAAGTGGGCTTTAATAACTGGCTAAGAAAATTTGTCATTCTAGGGGAACCAGTAAGTATCAGCATGGAAGAAGATGGTTGAGAGTCCAACCTTGCTTCAGTTGGGATGGCCTAACTTCTCATTCCAAGACTTCCCACATATTGTCTAAAGAATTTTCTGCCCCATCATAACTTTCTTTAGATGTAGTCCAGCTAATAGACATTATGACCTGACATTAAAGCAAACTCTATAAAAAGGCATTTCTTAAATCATACAATAGATGCAAATCTAAACACAAAAATGTGCATCATTATCACTGTGATGATGTGAGGTAGTGCCAGCTGTGTCAGAAGGAGTAGGGCAGAGCATGTGTAACATATGCCAGCATAACTAGTTGGAATTTTGTAAAGAATTACATGATATTTGAATATCAAACTGATTTGTACAGATGCTTGTGTTAACAATGTATTTGTAATGTTGCTTCTGTTAAAAATGTATCAACAATGGGTCCTGCTGGACAGAAAAGAAATATACATGTATGTCAGACCGTATTGTTGTAACTGATGAAATTTATATATTTTATTTTACTTTTTATTTAATTTTACATTTCTTGACCATGATAGTCCTACTGGATTCATGTCCATTTTCAGTGGAGGCCCGGGGAGAAAAGCTACAAGGTTTCAGATACAAAAAAAAAAAAACAATGGAAACATATTACAAATATGGTATTGACAAAAATACTTAATGAAACATGAACAGACAAATTCAACAGGTTAGAGTTACTCTCTGGTGACAATCAGGGGTAAATTAAACAATAATTTGATTAATAGATTTTTCACATTCTTGATGAGAGTTAGCCAGGCTTATTGCAGTGGCAAAGCCAGGTTAGTGCCAGATGTTGTTTGAGTCTAGTTTTAAATTGGCCTAGGGAGGAGAGCAAAGTAATATCAGCTGGAAGTGAGTTCCAGGCTCTGCCCGCAGAATTTGCAAAGAGGGAATCACCGGCTGCATCGTTAATTTTGATTGTCTGAATTAGTAGTCTATTCGAGGATCGAAGCAGTCTCGGATTGTTATAAGGGTTGATTATCCCGATTATAAAGGATTTTATTAGCCATAATCAGAAGGTTATATTGGATTAGACTGGAAAGTTCAAGCCACTCAAGCTGGTTAAGGTTGATGCAGTGGTGTGTCCTGAAAGACAGGCCAGTGGCAAACTTGGCTATGTTATTATAACATGTTGACAGTCTATTAAGTACAGTCTTGTTTAGATTAGAGCATACGGGGGATGCATATAGAAGTGTTGAAAGTAGGTGAGAGCGAGCTATAGCAATTTTGGCTGGAGGATTTAGGAAGGCTTTTATTCTTTACAGTGACCCTAGTTTTTTATTGATGGTTTTGATCAATTGGTTTACATGTGGGACAAAGTTTAGGTTATGATCAATAATGACACCTAATAGTTTTGTAGAGGGGTCGGGGGAGATTATTGTGCCATCATTTGCCTTTATAGTAAAGGTAAAAGCAGCAGACCTTTGTGTTGGTGAAAATAACAGCATTTTAGTTTTTTTGGGATTTAGTAACAATCGATGTTCAGAGAGACAGTTTTCTATAGTATTAAAGGTGGACTCGGTAGCAGACCACAAATCTGTAGGAGATGTAGCTGAGCAAATCAGGGTGGAGTCATCAGCATAGTGGATACAGCTAACATTTGGGATGACAGTATACAAGTCATTAAAAAAGATGGAAAACAGTAGGGGCCCTAGTATGGAGCCTTGTGGTACTCCAAGTGTGTAAGGTAGTAGGTTAGAGAGCTTGTTCTGCCAGGGAATAGCCTGCTGTCTCCCACTGAGGTAGGATTTAAATCATTGAAGGGCTTTAGAATCTATACAGAAAGTTTGCAGGGTGTGAGCCAAAAGTTGGTGGTCAACCATGTCAAATGCCTCAGAAAGATCCAAGAAGAGGGCTGAGGATATGTGATTATTGTTACGGTTATTGTTTATGGTATTGGTAAAAGCTAGTAGGGCTGAAGTAGTGCCATGGTATGGATGGAAGCCGTGTTGGGTATCTGACATGTGGTGATTCTGGATTAGGTGGTGCATGAGTTGTTTGTGTATACATTTTTCCATAATCTTTGCAAGTGGAGAAAGTATTGCTATTGGTCTATAATTGAAGAATTCAATGTAGGATTCTCCTTTATGTAGTGGGATTATGTAGGATGTTTTCCAAATGGTGGGAATTTTAGCCTCTGCTATGGTATGATTAATTAGTATTGATACTGGGTAGGCAATAGCATCAGCTGATTTTTGAAGGTACTCGGCGGGGAGTTGATCAGCAGAGAATGTGGTGGATTTTTAATTTTTGATGAAGGTACGGATAAGTGAAGTGGACACTGGTTGGAAGCTGAATGAGGGTAGGTTCCTAGGGATGGTACTATCAGGGCCAGGGGAGCTAGGAGGTAATTGGCTATCTTGGGCTTGAATTGTCTCAGTAAAGAAATGGTCAAAACTGCTGAAACATCCTCGGGAGGTTTATCAATGGTAGCAGCGGGCATAGGGGTAGGCGTTTTTCCAGGACGAAGTAGATTATTCAGACCTGCCCAGAACGTCTGAGGTTTGTTCTGGTTTGCTATCTGTAAAGTACAGTATTATTATTTTTTTGTCTTGTAAAATGGATTTTTTAATTTCATTCCTAGCTTGCCTGTATTTAACATGATCTTGGGGGTCTTTAGTAGAGCACCATAGAGTCCAAAATTTATTTCTACTGGTAATTTTTAGTCTAGACTCTTTAGAAAGCCATGGTGCAGTTTTAGCTTTTGTTCTCTTTGAACAGGCAGGTGCATGCAAATCAAGGATTTCAAGGAATTTGTTGTTAAAATATACAACTGCTTCCTCTAAGGGGGAGGTGTTTTAGAATGGACCAGTTACAGGAGTTAAGTTCCTGTTGGAATTTGGCAGGGTCAAAGTCTTTTTTGTTTCTGACTTTTCTGAGTAAGGGTTGTTGGGGATTAATAGATTTTTGGCTAACTATATAAGTGAGAAGGTGGTCACTTAGGTCATCGAGGAGGATACCAGTGGTGTACAGTTGGGGGTTATTATTTAGGAGTACCCAGTTGAGTATGCTTTCTTTTTGGTTGGGTTTACCTAGCCTGGAAGGGTGGTTATGAGTTTTGTAAATGCATGCAGGTTAATGTGGGTAGATGGGGATTCTGAGGAACAGGTGCCCCAGTCTATGTTAAAATCTCCAAGTAGTAGGGTTTCTTGCTGGAAGGGAAGGGCTTAAGCTTAGCACAGCTAACCTTAAGAAAATTGCCAGAAATTAGACTTGGTTTAGGCCATAAAGATTTTATCTCACAGGTCTGAATGCAGCCAGAGATGCAATGTCTGGGCAAAGCCTGGACAGGGATCCTGCTCTGTTGTCCTTAGTGGTGAACTAATTGCTACCCTGGGTGCCAGACAATGGCTGGTTAGTTTATGCAGGAAGGATGGATGTGTTGGAATTTGTTTACACTTTCCCGATGCTGTAATAAACCTTAGCTAAAGTTCTAGGTGTGTATTGTGACACATCATTGCCAGATACTGGCTGGGTTTCTAGTGAGATGGTGCTGTGGGAACCACTGAGCCAAGTGACCAGATGTGACATCATTCTGTAACTAGCACTAACATTGTATTTGAATACTAGTGGGAGATGTGAGTTGCATGCTCTTTGTGAACCTGACAAGACACTCATCTGCTTTCATCTTACCTGGCTTTAGTAAGTAACTAGGGAACAGAAATTCTTCAGTCAGTTAAGAAACACATAGTGAGATTAGCTAATATGTTTTTTTCTGTATCTATCTGAGTCTTTCCATCTGTATTGTTTTTCATATTTCCTGTGTCTAAAACTCTGGTACTTATTGTAAATAGATATTAGGTATTTTCATATTTTTTATTATTTATTATTAAATAAATCTAAGCCTTTCATTGTGACTGGTCTTTTAGAAAATATTTAATCTTTGATAGCACTTGCATTTATTTATTGCTACTGTGACTCCATGTTCCTGAATGTCTTGCTGCTTGGTTAAACAGTACCATTTGTTTAAATGTTAATTTTAATAAGTGTACTTGGGTACCCTGGTAAGAACCTTAAATAGCTGTCTTCAGGTGTTCTGGTGGCTGTAAATCTACCATATATTCTGGGTCGAGGTGGCAGACTCGGTAAGCTCTGCCAGTCATTCCCAGGTGGTGTGTGTGTGTGTGTGTGTGTGTGTGTGTGTGTGTGTGTGTGTGTGTGTGTGTGTGTGTGTGTGTTAATGAAATCTCAAAGAGAGAGAGTGCGTGTGACAGCTTCTTTCAACAGGGACATTAAGAGCTCTGATTTCACGAAGAGGATGGTGGAGGATTTGGCTTGGAGCACAGGGCTAAGGTCTCAGCTCTGCAGTGGTCAGTAGGAAGTCTTATTTAGGGCCTGGAGAGAAACGCAGCCGTAGGACTGAAGTGTGCATTTTCTATGTGCTCTTCAGGGAAATTGCACTTGGTGCAGACAGCTGCATCTGAAAATACTATGTTTGTCTACTTTTCTCACAGTGAACATTCCCCAGCAGTGTTAGTGGTGAGGATTGAGGCTCCTTGATAACTGGCCCAGAGGAGGGACTTCATAATTCCGTTTGGCAAGGCCCCTGCAAACTACATTATAGATAGCACCTCCTAAGCTGAAACACAGTGGTGAGAGACCTGGGAACATAGGTTGACAGCAATTTGAGCTTCAATCACCATGTCTCTACAGTGGTAAGAAAAGCTTTCTACATTGCACATGACATAAATAATGGCATCACATCCAAAACTAAAGATGTTATAACTATTCTATACTTGACAGTCATTAGACCAGCAATTGAGTACCATGCTCCCTTTTGCATGTATCTCACCAGACACCTGCAACAACTGGAGAGACCACAGAGTTTTCTAACCAAGAAAATTGATGGTCTCCAAAACATGACCTACACAGAATAACTGAAGGCCTTGTCTCTGTACTCTGTATTCTACAGGCTGCCGAGATGCAACCTGTGCCTGACCTACAGAGTGATCTCTGACCCTGCCCTAATGGAAATGCGGCATGTCTGCAAATCATAATCTACAAGAGTCACTCACTGCAGGGATCTCAGCCTAGCCTGTGACATAAACAGAACATGTTGGACAGACAGATATGTCTCCCAGAGATTGTCACTCCTCTGGAACAAACTCCCACTTCATGTGAAGCAGAGCTCTTCACTGACCCTATTTAAGTGCCACCTTGACAATTGCGTGGGAGACTGCAAATTCACCCTGGGGGGTAGCACCTATGTCCCTCATGGGCAGAGGCAGTTGTTGCTAATCACTGATTTACTCCACTAACATTGATCATCTAACCATGGTCAGCTTGGGAACATGGGTATTACATGGCTAGGCTTGTTAAAACCCTAGGGCCATTAGCCTAGTAACCTCCTATGAACTTATGAACCTATGAACTACTTTTGTAAAGATCACAATAAAATATCAGTCAGGAACTAAAAGTTATTTTAAGGTTAGTAGGGCAAATCACAAATATAATTAGGCTCTAAGGCAAAGATAATTTCTTCTCTAATAGCATTTGAAGATTAGGAAATAATACTCATCAGTGTTCAGAACCAGTCTATACAGCCGTAACTCAGTCTGACCTATTTCACATAGCAAGTATTCTAGCAAACAAATTTAGTGTGAACTTTAACCCTCAGAACTCTATCCCATCTCTGGAAATCCTCAAATCTCTTATAGTGCCTAAGTTCACAAAAGAACATGTGCTGAAAGCACTCACAAAACTAGCAATACTGCTTCCATGGGACCTGATAATTTTCCTGGATGAATTATAAACAGTGTTAAACATGCTCTTGAAAAAATCTCTCCTCAGTCAGACTGCAGTGGTGATAGCTCTTCACAAGATCAACCCTACTATGGACCCTGGGAACTACAGGCCTATTAGCCTGGCTAGTCTGAATTGCAAATCTATAGAACACATTATATCTGCCCTTATCAAGTATGATTTTTAAAAAATCTTATTAGGCCAGACCCTATCCAGTTTCAGTTTGTCAAAGGGAGATCCTACTTACTTAATCTAGTCGACAATCTATGAGAAAATCTCACAGGCTGTAGACAGTGGTCATCTTATCTGCGCAGCTTATTTTGATCTGCAAAAGCATTTGAAACTGTTCCCCATGCTGTTATCATAAATGAAGTTCCCTAAACATCAATACAGATGTGGTAAGGTGGAAAAAACATTGGATTAAAGATGTGACCCATATCTTTAAAGTGAAAAGTGCCTTCTCTTGAGAGTATGAAGACAATTAGATGTGTACCTCAAGACCAAGGTGACCAATGGTCCCAGTTTTGCCAGGACAGTCCCAGTTTGGAAGTCTCTGTCCCAGAATCCCAACCATTGTCTTTGGAGCACAGAAATGTCCCAGTTTAGACCACTCAGTTTGAATGGTGACTTGGCTTCCCAGGGTGGCCAGTCCCCCTGCTTTCCCATCCTAAGCAGCTTTGGGGACTTTGCAATTTTTTGGGGATGCCATTAGGTATGGGGTAAGGTCAGATGCCTTTGCCCTGGCAGGAGCCTTTCAGGCCCTACCACCATCAGTCAGTCACTCTCTCAAGGACTTCCATCATGGGGGGTTCTGCTTGACCCCACTCATCCAGGCAGGAGCTCTCCAGGCCCTATATCCATCTGCCTGGTGCTCCCATACTGACTTCTGTCAGGGCCAAACCCTACAGTCCACCCCTTCAACCTGGCCAAGAGACCTTCCCCAGCCATTGCCCCCCCATGTCAGGGGACTCCACTGGCTGCATGTCTCCTGCAAGCTGCCAAATCATGCCGGATCGCTCATGCCCCCGGACCTTCTCAGGGGAGCTTCACTCTGATCCTGTCCACTCCTCTGGAACTTTCCTCTGCCTTTGAGGGGCAGATCCACTCTCATGAAGGCTTCAGAGTCCCCCTGCTTTCCCATCCAGAGCAGCTTTGGGAACTTTGAGATTTTTAAAGGATGCTGTCAGTTATGGGGTGAAGTTGGATGCCTTCGCCCCGGAAGGAGTTCTCCAGACCCCTCTGCCATCCACCCTGGTACTTCCTCAAATACTTCCATCATGGGGAGCTCTGCCTGACCCCACTCACCCTGGCAGGAGCTCTTCAGGTCCCACCATTGTCCACCAGTTGCTCCCTTAAGGCCTTCCCTCATGAGGGGGCTGTGCCTGACCCCACTCACCCAGGCAGGAGCTCTCCAGGCCCTGCTGCTGTCCATTCTAGTGCTCTCTTAAGGACTTCTATTGTGGAGAGCTCTGCCTGACCCTGCTCACCCAGGCAGGAGCTCAACCAGCCCTGCCACTATCTGCATCTCTCCCACTTCCAGACTTCCATCAGAGGGTCGCGGGTCTATACCCCCTCAACCAGGCGAGAGCTGTCCTGTACCAGTGACTTTCCACCTCTCTCTCTCCCTTCCAGACTTCCATTGGGACTGACCCCCACTTGGGTTCCACTTCTACTCAGGAGAGAGAGCTCTTTTCAGGAGATCTTCCCAGCCTCATGGAACTCTGCTGCGCCATGAACCCTCAGACAGTCCCACATCCAGACTTCCGTGACACTGGTTCTCCACTTTGCCTTGCACCTAGGACTTTCAAACTCATGGGAAGATGGCCCTGGATCCTGCAATCTTTGCACTTTTTGTGGTACACCTCAGTCTCTCACCCCCACAGTGCCAGGCATCGACGAATGTGCATCGCTTCAAGCCTCCTGACATGTGGCCTCTTGCCTCCTGGGTGGTGCTATTCACAGAATGGCATCCCCACAGTGCCTGGTGAAGGACGGGAAGCCAACCTGCCTGTCACAGTGCTAGATGACATGGCTGCCCTATCTCCACTCCCATGGGGGCTGGGAGAATGGGATTGCAGACCTGGCTTCCCAAGGCAGCCCTTAAGTGTCCTAGTTTAGGTCTTGTAACAAAATGGTCACCTTGCTCAGGACTTAGTACCAAGTCCTCTCCCTTTTTGGCATCTACTTCTGCAATCTCCAGACAGGGAAGCAGGACTGACTGAATAATGGGCAGGGTTGTAAAATCCCCCTCTGATACTCTTTATTGCAGCAGAACCTTACCCTGGTAAACAAGTGTTGTTCTGTGATAGGAACAACATGAAATGAAAAGAAATGTCATATTGTGTCATTTGTACAACAGATTTCTCCCAAAACATGCATCAGAGCTGCTGCGTCACACCAAAATGAGAACATAGTAAGGGCTTTAGAAATGTGGATAGATAATTCTCTTTCCTTTGACCATCATATAGTAATGATAATTAGAAACTAATTCTACATAGTACAACTAATGTCTAAGGACATATCACTCAGGTCAAAATATGTTATCATTCCCCTGTATGCTGGCCTTGTTAACTAGACCTATTATAATGTCCCTTGTGGAATTTACCTAACTATGCATATTAAGCAATTGAAAATGCCACAAAGGTTCCTAATTAAGAAGATTGCTGGCCTAATGACCCTGAGCTATCATGAAAAGCTGCAACTGATGTCCATTTACTTGATGTTCATAGGTTCATAGTTTCATAGGAGGTTACTAGGCTAGCAGTCCTAGAACCTTTACAAGCCTAGCCATGTTAATCCCAAGTATCCCCATTTGTTATTTTGGGGTAGTTTGCAAAACAGATTTATGAACAGAGTGGGTGTGTGATCAACACCAGCTACCCCTTGTCCATTAGGTACATGAGTGCCACCCCAGTAGTGAATTTGTGGTCTCCCATCCAGTTATCTAGGTTGCTTATGAATAGGGTCAGTGAGCAGCTCTGTTTTATGTGAATATGAAGTCTATTCCAGAGAAGTGGCAGTCTCGTAGGTCATGGCTTGGAGTCTCTGCATTTTCTTAGTGAGAAACCTCTGAGGTCTATTCAGCTGCTGCAGGTGTCAGGTGAGGTACATGCAAAAGGGTGCATTATACTCTATTAGTGGTCTGATGAGAGTTGAGTACAGTGGAGTTATAACATCCCTTGACCTGGATGATATTCCCTTGCTTATGAGGGTTCACTACATAGAAGGCTTCCCTTACTACTGAGGAAACTTGGTGGTCAAAGTTAAGACTGCTATCAACCTGTGCTCCCAAGTCTCACGTCACTGGGTTGGAACTCAGGGAAGTGCAGTCAGTATTGTAAGTTGTAGGAAATTCTAATTTACCAGAGGGAATAAAAAATGTATTTTTTTGTTTGCATTTAGTTTTAGACCATGGCTTTGGCACCAATCATTCTTTTGTGTTAGCCCTTCTTCTAATATGTTGACATAATTAGGGTATTCAATGATTGCTTCCAGTTAGCAATCATCAGTGAACTCGGTAAGTCAGAGGCCATCTACTTTGGCCTGGACTTCTGAGAAATAAAAGCTAGGCAGTAAGGGTCCCAGCACAGACACTTGTGGTACTTCACTGGTGATGAGTCTACTGCTTCAGGTGGAGTCACCAGTTTTGACAGATTGTGTTCTGTCAGTGTGCCATTTGGCTACACATCTAGAAACATAAGGGTTAATTCCCAGCTGGGAGTATTTCTCAATGATTCCAGAGTGTGGGATGATGTTGAAATCCTTGGCAAGGTCAAGGTAGGCTGTGTGCACTGTCCTACCTTCATCCATGGCTTTGCTGACATTCTCAAAGAAGTCTACCATGTTTAATAAGCATGATCTGCACTTAATGAAGCCAAACTGGGTTGGGTCCAGCATTTGGAGGTTGCCTATGTCCTTATTGAGAATATTCTTCACAATTCTTTCTATGACCTTGGGGATGAGGTTGGTTAGACTTATAAGTCTGTAGCTCCCAGGGTCCCACCTTTATGCAGGGGGACTACTGTTGCTGCTCTCTTTTCTGCAGGAACATAGACAGTTCTTAAGCTAAGAGTAAAAGGAACACCAAACGGGTCCACTAGGTCTTGTTTTAAATTGTTTAATAATCCACATGTAATATTATCTTGCCCCACTGAGACTGTGCTTTTGTATTTGGTGAGTGCAGAGATGACCTGCTCTGTAGAGATAATAGGCAGAGGACTGCTGTCAGGTTTGCTTTGGGATATGGTAGGTTGGGATAGGGGGTGATGTTTGCAATGAATCTGTCAGCTAGCAGGCTGGTGATATCTTCCAGTGTAGTATGAGTGATCCCATCTACAACCAGCCATGCACATAGCTAGGCATTCCGTTTTAGACTTCAGATGTAGTTAAAGAATGCCTTATGGTTATCTTTGGCTAGGGATGCAATTTTCATTTCGTAATGTGCTTTAGAAGACTTTGAAAGATTTCTGATGTTCTTGTTTAGGCTTAGAAGCAAACTCTCCGTCTGTCCAGTGATATCCCTCTTGCTTTTGGACAACAGTTTCTTCCTCTTGTTATATAATCTGTTTAAACTTGAAGTCCACCATGGTGGCTTGGTTTTACAGGAAGACCTGGTTTTAATCCAGTCAGGTACAGCAGACTTTATGCATTTGCTTAAGTGTTTGTACAGGGCATTTGCACACACTTCTGTACAGTGATCATTGATGTCTGTGATTGTGGATGGTATGAAGCCTTTTATAACACTGCTTAATAGGCTGTAGTTAGCTTTCATAAAGTTTTTTTTTATAATTTTTGTTCCTGTGAGGGTGTCAGTTTCAATAGTTACTTCAAACGAGACTGATTTGTGGTTTAACCTAACCAGGAAAGGCATCATGCATAGGGAAGTACAGTGACACCCCCCCCCCCATGTTGGTGAGTACTATGTCCAGAACAGTAGAGACCCTTGTGGGGGTGCAGACTATCTGTTCCAGAGCATTTGTGTTAACAAAGCCCAGAACTTGTGGGCAAGTGTGTTTTTGCTTGTGTATGTCCCCCAGTCTATGGAGGGATAGTCAAACTCTCCCATGACTAAGGCATTGGACTGTATGGTGAGGGATTCCAGTAAATTGAAGTAGGCAGTATACTTATCCTGGCTCATGGTGGGGATCTATAGCTAACAATGATGTGGTATTTGTCTTTTCCAATAGTTAGTTGGATGTGGAGTAATTCAAGAGAGTCATGCTGTTTGACTAGTCTTGAAGTGTGTTTGGTTTTAATGATGATGGATACACCACCATCTTTGTTTCCTTCACACTCATTTTGAGGTCTGAATTTGTGGAAGACAATGTAGCATTGCACAGCCGAGGTGATCTCAATGGCCTTGAACCATGTCTCGGTAACTGCACAGATTTCAGCATCCTCCAAGGTGAGGACTGCTTCCAGGGAGTACAGTTTCTTGTTTAAACTCCTAGCATTTAGTAGTACGACTTTGAGTTTTTCTCAATTAGATTTTGTTACATTGGAAAATTTGTTGTTTTGACATTGTCTAAAAAATGATCTATGGGAGAGGCAAGGGCCTTTGCCAGTATCCAAAAGCCTAGGGATGACAGGTACAGACCATCTCTAGCAAAGCAGTGAGGTGTATGTACCATATCCTCCCAGGCTGGCAAATACTGGATCCCTGTGGTCTAACCACAGAAGCTAAGCCAATTGTTGAAGTCAATAATTTTTTTGTTTATATTGTGCATCATCCTGGGTGAGGGAAGCATACTGCTTAGGGCTAGGGACATACTTGCCTGGGACACATAATCAGAGAGTTTTGTCATGTCTATCTTTATATAGTCCATATAGGCACATTTCATGTAATTCACTCCAACATGGACTGTTAGTCATAATGATACTTGTTGTTGAGTGATTTGAGTGCATGCATCATTTGTCAGATCCTGGAATCTGATAGCCAGCTGACCATGACCTTCTCCTTCTTGTGAGGTGACATCTGTGTGTCTCACTATGGAGTTCCCTATGACCAAGACATTTAATGTGTCTTGCCTTAGGGGCTTATTTGTTGAGACACAGGTGTGTGTGCCGATATGTATAATGGTTTCTTTTTGTTTAGTGTTGAGCATGCGTGATGTGTGTTTGGGAGATCTCTGTTCTTTTGCTGGGCTTTTAGTGAGCACCTCCACATATGTGGGTTCATGTGTCATGGCCTTATTTTGAGTGAGAGGTGAGGTTTGCATGAGAAGTGAAATATGTGTGCTGGCAACCTGTTTTATGTATAGTTTGTTTTTACGTGAGATAATTTACTTAAATTCTACACGGGATTTGCATCTCTCAAATAGGGTGTTAGTGTGCTTTAGGAGTAAATGATTGTTATTATACATGAATCAAATGCTACTTTGCCTCAAGATGCTCATACCATCAAACTAGCAGGAGAAGTGATGGTAAATTGCCCATCCACTGTGGCAGAATTTTTCTGAATGTGGTATTTGGGAAGGAAGTGGGCTAGCTGAAGTTAGGACTTTGGTTGAACTAGTGGGCTAGTTTGACTTGCAATGACAAAGGTAGAGGGTGTGTAGTAGGTTGTGAATGATAAGTGTGAGAACTCTGCTTACAGTGCAACTGAGTTGCTTCCTGTTCAGCAAGGAAGCTTGAGGAGCTCTACTGGAAGGTCTCTAGGGAAATATAATATTCCCAGGTACTTGCATCTATACAGGGCAATGCTAAACCCAGTTGTGCAGTGTGCAGCAATGAGCAAATGCAAGGCTTATATACAGACTAATTTAAAAAGTTTTTAACACAACTACAAATCGGAAAACACCATACTGAGTCTTTCTCCAGCAATCCCCAACTCAGATGGGTCCTGAGCTACACACTTCTGCCACAAGGATGCAGGGAGGTCCACTTGATGTGAGATGGCTGGTTAAATAGCACAGTGATACCAAACAGTCTAGATCCATAAAGTCTGACTCTAGCCTATGCCATATAAGGCAATGAAGCACAATTTCAAAGTGCAGAGTAAAAACCAGCCACAAACAGCAAAAATGAATCAATAATTCAATTGCATAAAGTTAACAAAGTTCAGTACTGGCTTAAATATATTTATTTTTTATTTTTATTCAATGGATGCCTTAGACTTCAGTGAAGATGCAATCCAGACCTCTGTCTAAAGTTGCTGAACATTGAACAGTTCCGGTAAACTGAGTGCAAACCTGTCCAGACATGAGGCTTATATACAGGCAAATTTAAACAGTTTTTAATACAGCTACCAGTGGGAAAGCCCAAACTCAGCCTTTGTCCAGCAATCTCCAACTCAGATTGGTCCTGAGCTATACACTTCTGCCACAAGGGTGCTGGAAGTCCCTCTTAATGTAAGATAGCTGGTTTAAGAGCACAGTGATAGCAAACAGTCTAAATTCAACAGGTCTGAATCAAGTCTATGCTGTGTAAAGCAAGGAAAACAATTTCTAGATGGGAAGGAGTAGGGAAGAGTCACCAAAATGTCAAAGTGAGAGTGTTCAGCAGTATACCACTCAGTGACCTGCAGAGGTACAACCCTCCTCACAAACTGAAAGCTCCTCAAACAGCTGTGAACAGTGGGAAACCATAGAGAGTGCCTTCCACAAAGGATATAAATCTGGAGAAGTCTGCATACATGCAAGAATGGGACCACATTTGTGTATCTTTTATATCAGCAGGATGAAAGACCCATACAAAGTCAAACCAATCAGATAAAAGCACAAAAAGCTGTGACCAGTAGTTCCCAACCTGGATGGGATGAATTCAGCTGCCTGGTCCCAGCAGAAAGCAAAGAACCCTCCTAATGTAAAATGGTCTGGTTTTGAGCTCAAATGCAGTAGCAAATGCTTTACAACAGAAGTGAGAATTTCTCCCGCAATATCAGGAATCTTTAGGCATATGCTCACTAACACTGAGAAATGTTTGCAACATCCAAAAAATTTGCAACACTTGGAAATATTTTGGCAGACTCAGGAGAACTTCGGCAAAGGAGGTTAGAAAATATCAGAATACTGTTAAAAACAACCTAAGAACAATACAGTAACACACAGAAGGAGTTTCTTTAACAAGTACAGGGTGAAAAACAGTGATAAATTCAACAAAATCAATAAAATGCAACACAGAAGTATTAAATATCAGTAAAACAGTTAGAGCAAGTGCAAATAAAAATACTTATATCAGCTTTATAGGTCCAGATGGTTTAGAAGCAAAGTCTTGCAACCATAGGTGTCCAAGCCAGGCAAAAGGAAGCTCTGAATAAGTGAGCACAATCTCACAAAAATGCAATACTTTTATACCAGCAGGATGAAAGACCCCTACATAGTCAAACCCTCACGCCAATCAGATAAAAATACAAAAAGCTTTGACTAGCAGTTCACAACCAGGATGGGTTGAATTCAGCTATCTGCTTCCACCAGAAAGCAAAAGAACCCTCTAAATGTAAATTATGTGGTTTTGAGCTCAAGTGCAGTAACAAATGCTTTACAACAGAAGTAATTAATTATTTCTGCAATATCCGGAATCCATAGAAATAAATTCAGTAACCCTGAGAAATATTCACAAGACACAAACATTCTGCAAAACTTAGAAATAGTTTGGCATACTCAGGAGAACTTCTGTGTTATATGCTTTTGATTGGTGATCTGATTGGCATTCCATTCCATCAGGATCTCATCTTCCTTGATCTCCAGCATCTTTGAAAATCAAATAGCCCCTTTAATACCAGCACCTGAGTCCTAAATCTCCAGTTGTAGATAAATAAAATGTACTGGAGGAAGAGCTTTATTACCCAATGCCTTCCTCATTTTGGGAGCATACTTTTCTTACAGACTAAGCAATGTGACATACCAGCATTCTTCAGTTTAAGCTTTGGGTGTTGGGTGGGTAACTGTAGATTTAGTCCTCGCTTGACATGCTCTACCCTTTTTGAGTAAGGAAGTACAGCATGAGCATAGATTTTGCAAAGTGTATATGGTCATTTAACTAAACCGTCTTGGATGCCAAAGGTCTTTTGAAAGGCAAGTGTGGTACCTGTTGAGCCACGGACACTGACAAGCTGTCGCACAAGATTTACAAAAAAGTGAAGAAATTAAAATGCTGCTTCAATTGACTATAAATATTCACCACGATATTCCAGGTCTGGAGATGGGCATTTCTATATGTTTTCAGTATAGTACTCAAAGTTGCCATATGGATATGTCCTGTGGATATCAGCTACAATATATGCCCGAAGCATCTGACATCTTTTGTAAGATAAAATCAGTCTATTCCTATCAGTTATTTTTGAATGAATTATATCATTGTATGTGTTGGTGTTGCTTTTTTCTATGATTAATGTATGCATTTATGAGGTATCCATTACATACATTACATATCTGTGCACATTGGTGCATGCATGGCAGAAGCCACTGATATGCTAAATGTATGTGTATTGCACACTGTTGGGGGGAGGGGGTAGACACTGATGGCAGTGATCATTGGCATTGCCCACAAACCGACAATTGAGATTGCATCATTCTTGCCAATGATACACTGCTGCAACTCACATTGATTCAAAAATGTGTTCCACTGAGCCATACAGGCACATGTCAATAGTCCATAGTAGACTTGTAACAGTCCCACAGTGCTGCACATACACAGGGGTGTAGAAAGTGTAGTCTCTAATGGTACCTGTGACTTTAAGGATGGTGTCACACAAGGATGACATATGTTAACACCTCTCTACAAAAATGGTAACTATCCATGTTTTGAAATAATCAGAAAATGTCCATAATGCAAAGAGTGACCATATATTTTACCATGAATTTAGAGGCATGCTTTACTTGTCCAGTTATCATTCTGTTATGAACTGACACATCCCAGAAAAATGCTTTTGAAAAATGTATCTTTATAATATACCTCATTATAGCACTTGAGTGTATGACATTTTCTTTTTTGTTTTGTTTTGTTTTTCTTTCTTTCTTTTTTCATTTTCTAATATGGTAATTAAAGATTCTATGCCATTATTGAATCTCCAAATTATGTGGATACTCTACAAAAGGGCCTTACAGAAACAGATGCTTGGTGTCAGAGCCATGGGCTCAAGCTCAATGCCAAGAAATGTATAGTTATCCCCTTTGGGAAAAAACATGTACCTGTGAATTGCCACATAGGTGGCAGTAAACTAAACACCGAAAGTGTGATAAGAGACTTCACAGGTGGACAGTGGTCTCACCTTCAGTAACCACATCGCCACAACAGTCAGGAAATTCTTCTTATGTGGCACACCTCATCACTAAGGGCTTTTCATCCAGAAAAATGGAGGTCATTGTCCCACTGTACTCATCCCTCATTAGACCCATTATAGAATACAACACCCCATTTGGTATGTATCTCTCAAGACATCTGCAACAACTGTTAAGGCCGCAGAAATACCTCACTAAAAGAGTCACAGGCATAAAGCAGATACCCTATGCAGACTGCCTTAAAAAGCTCCAGCTATACTCTGTCGCATATCGTCTACTCCGAGGCGATCTCTGATTAACATACAAGGCCATGTCAAACCCAGAGCTGTTGGACATGCTACACATAAAGAAATCCCAATCCCTCAAAGCCACATGCTCCAGGGATCTAAACCTTGTCATCACAATAAACAAAACATGCTGCAGGGATAGGTTCCTGACCCAGAGACTCCCCAGACTCTGGAATAAACTGCCCATACATGTCAAGCAGAGCACCTCTTTGGCCGTCTTCAAAAGGAACCTTGATGATTGGATGGGAGGAAGGAAATTCACCCCAGGGATCATGTCAGTCACCCTGCTTGATAGGGGTCCAGGGAAGTAAATAGTGTGGGAAGAAATAGCCAGGGAATTGTTATGGCTAGGTTTGTATAGGCCCTAGGGCCGATAGCCTAGTACCAACCTATGAACCTATGAACCTATGTGTCCATGTTCACTCACTGCATGGGTACAAAGCATAAAACAGGAGACAGAAAAATTAGGAAGAGATTACTGATTAAGTATGTTTAGTAAAAGTGTATTTCATGCTATGTTATGAATTCATTTAATTTACATGCTGCTGTGCTCAGTAAAACAGACTACTCTAATGTATATTAATATTACATGTTATACTGTCCAGAATACAAATCTGTATCAGTTGCTTGGAATATAGTTGTGCTAACCACTTCATCCCAAATATGAAACTTAAATATCATATTAATAATTGTAGTTAAATGTCACAGTTTGACATGAAGTGTTAGTCTGTTCCAAAGGTGTAGTAACATCTGGGAGAAAAATCTGCCCCCCAGCTGGTTCTATTAATGTCACATACCAGGCTGAGGTGTTTAGAGCAAGTAACCATGTACCATTTGACTTGCAGATATGCAGCATTTCCAATAAAGCAGAATCAGAGAGTGCCTTATATTCAAGGCAGAGATTTTCTCTGTTAAGTCTGTATGAAACAGAAGAAAGTGACAGTGATTTCAGATGATCAACAGAGGACAGATATGAAGACCTTGAAATTTCATTGTGAGGAATCTTCGTGGTCTCTCCAATTACTGCAGGTGCTTAGAAATGTACATACTAAAAAGTGAATTGTACTCAGTTACTGGCCTGATACTGTGGTGGTGGTGCTGCGGTAGCGTTGTCGCCTCACAGTAAGCCGCTGTCCTGTTTGATTCTCAGTTAGAGCATCTTCTGTGTGGAGACATGCGTGAATGGGTGTACCTTCATTGAAGGTTGTGCGTCAGAGCTGGCAACTTGGCACGTAAAAATCTACTGCCTATCATTAGCGGACCGGAGTTCCGCTGTGGCGACCCCTAACTGGGAAAAGCCGAAAGACACAACATTGGCCTGATGAGGGATGGGTACAGGGAGATTATAACTTCTTTTTTTCTGGAGGCAATGTCCTTACTTATGAGATGAGCAAAATAGAATGCCCTTCTTACCACTCTAGAGACCTGCTGATCAAAGGTACAGTTGCTTTCAACCTGTGTGCCCAGGTCTCTCACCACTGAGTGCATACTTAGGGTGTTGCTTTTGATGTGGTAGTTAGCAGGAATATCGCTGTTACAGAAAGGGATGATAATACATTTTTTTGTATTGAGTTTAAGGCAATGACTTTGGCACCAGTCATTGATTTGTGTGAGACCCTCTTGTAGGATGCTGACATCATTTGGAGATTCTATGACTGCTCCCAGTTTGCAGTCATTAGCAAACTTTGTCAGCCACAGACCTTTAGCTTTTGCTTGTACTGGGGAGAAATAGATTCCAAACAGTACAGTTCCCAGGACTGATCCCTGTGAAACACTACTGGTTACAGTTGTCCTGTTGGAGGTGGATTCTGCTATTTTGACTATATGTGTTTTATCAGTATGCCAGTTAGTGACCCAACTAATGATATAAGGGTTGATACCTAGCTGGGTGAGTTTGTCAATGATGCCTGAGTGGGCGATAGTGTCAAAAGCCTTGGCTAAGTCTAGGTAGGCTGTATGCACAGATTTCCCCTTGTCCAGGGCCTTGGTGACTTTCTCAAAGAAGTCCACCAGGTTTAACAGGCATGATCTCCCTTTCATAAATCCAAACTGAGAAAGGTCGAGAGACTCGAGATTACCTGTATCTTTGTTGATAAGGTCCATGATGATTCACTCCATAGCCTTGCAGATAAGGCTAGTCAGGCAAATAGGTCTATAGTTCTTGTGGTCAGTGGAAGTACTACTTTTGTGTAAGGAAATAACGGTGGCCACTTTCCATTCAGCTGGGATGAAGCCAGTGTTTAGAATATGATTAAAAATAGTATCCAATGGTGTTGATAATTCTTGTTAAAGCCCATGTAGGATGCAGCCTGTGATGTTATCAAGTCCCACAGATGCTTTGTTTTGGCCTAAGAGAGGGCATTTATGACCTGCTCTTTAGAGATACAAGGAAGGGATCAGGTAGTACGGATGTCATAGGGTACGTGTGGCAGAGACAGCGGACTGAAGTTTTCACAGCAATTGTTAGCCAACAGGTTAGCTATCTCCAGAGGGTCAGTTAATGATAACTACGAGTTCGGCACAAATCTGGGCCTTTCCTTGTAGGTTGCGGATGTAACTAAAGAATGCCTTATGGTTGTCCTTAGTTGAGGAAACTAATTTGCATTTATAGTTTGTTTTGGAGCACTTCACAAGAAGTCTTATTTGCCAGTTTATACTGAGGAGGGAGTGTTTCCAGTTTAGGGCTTGATCCCTATTGCAATTAGACAGCAATTTCTTCCTTTTCTTGTAAAGCCTGTTAATGGCAGTTGTCCACCAGGCAGGTTTGCTCTTTCTTGAGTAGCTTGTTTTAGTCCTATCAGGTATGGCAGAGTCAATGCAGTTATACAGGTGTTTGTATAAAGCATTGGTGTAGAACTTGGCATAGTTTCTAGTCCATCGGGGGGGAGGTGCAGTGAAGCTATTTATACCATCCCATAAGAGGCTATAATCTGCTTTGGAGAATTTATTTTAGATGTGGTACTGCTGGGGGGGGGGGGTGTCAGGTTTGATAGTTACTTCGAATGACACTGAATTCTGGTCAGATTTCACCAGGGAAGACCTCACAGTGGGGGATGCTACAGTGGTCCCCCATATTGGTAAGCACCAGATCCAGGATATTGGCACACCTTGTTGGGGTTTAAACCAGCTGGTTCAGGGCATTACAGTTAATAAAGTCAAGGAATCTTTGGGCAAGTGAGTCTGAGCATGAGTAATTTACCCAGTCAATGGATGGGTAGTTAAAGTTGCCCAAAACCAAGATGTTTGGATGCATCTTAATAGACTCCATTAAATCCAAATATGCAGAGTGGGTGTCCTGATTCATGGATAGGGTCCTGTTGCTGGCATTAACTTGAAAAGGTGACTTACCAACAGTTAATTGCACCTGAAGCATCTCCAGGAAATCATACTGTTTACTTGTCATCTGTAAGCAATCTGGAGGTGTATATATCTTTAATGAATATTGATACACTGCCTCCTTTAGTTTTCACACCTTCAGTTTGTGTCTGAACATGGGGAAGGAGGAGTAACCCGGTATGGCTGGGGTGCTCTCAACAGCCTTGAACCAGGTATCTGTGACTGCACAAATGTCTAGTTCTTCCAAGGTGAGGACTGCTTCCAGTGAGTGCAGTTTCATGGTGACTCCTAGCATTTATCAGCTTAAGCTTGAGGTTGTTTATAGATGGTTTTTACATCAGGAATTTTGCCCTTGAGACACTGACTAAAAAAGGAACTATGGGGGTAGCAAGAGCCTTAGCCAGTAGCTGAAATCCCAGGGGTGATTGAAGCAGATATGTAAACAATTGAAATGTCTGCTTAAAACTGATTTCCATCTACTGGTGCTACCCTTTTTCTTGAGTGAGCCTGCATATGATATTGCGTGTATTTTTTTAAACTATTAAGACTTTCCTCAAGCTTTTTTATTACTTTATTAAATGACACTAACCAGACACTTGCCACAGAAACATCATTAAAGGAAATACATTTGCTTCACTATATAATGTAGGAGAAGATACTCCATTTTATTAGTGCTACACTAAGAAAAGTTTTCACTCTATTTTGATTTGTCTTATTCTATATATATTGGCTGCCTAGTAGATAAGAGAATGCATCTCTCAAACTTTTATTTCAGAATAAATAAATCAGTATTAAATGGTGTGTATGCAGCCTTTTCATTCACATAAGGTGACAGGTACAAAATCATTACAGATGACTGGTAAAAACCTTCTTTGTAACAGCAGTTAACTTTTCTCCATTGATTTGCCATTCACTTTTGCAATGTCAGCAGTGGCATATCATACCCCCTATTGCTAAATCTTTCTTCTATATCTAAAGCTTGAACAGCTCACAGCTCCACTAAGGTATACTTTCTACAGAGCTTAAGTGCAGACTGCATTGTCAGAAAGCTATAAAATCAGAGGATGAGAAATAACGGCACAGTATTTAAATGATCACTCTATCTTTGCTGAGAAATATTTCCAGTATGTTTGTCAGATGGTGTGACAAAAAAAAATGAGTTTTATTTTCTGTTAGATGGGATGAATATTTTTAATTAATAAAATCATTTTTATATGTCTGGTATAGCTCTCATTCAGATGAAAGTCAAAACTTCAGTACATCATGTCAGTATTTAATGCAGGAAAAAAAAATATGTTCACATGGGCTACCATTAAAAAATCTTGTTATGTTACTGTGGTTAGGATAATATTTATTCTATACAGTACTGATCTTTGCACAGACAGCTCATTGCTATATCACATGACATAAATGGCCCATTCTGTACAGCTTCTTCAAATCTGTGATACAGAACAGAGCCGACCAGATAAGACTTTCCCCGGGATTCATGAATCTTGCGCCAGGCGCACGCATAGCGTAGGCGTTATAACGCCAAATATGGCCACCGAGCGATTCAGGTATGATCCAATTCCACGTGCACTACCGGCATACGCCAGATCTGCGCAGCCCCCGGCGTAGGTATGCTAATCACCCTATGTGCAGTGTGTCACCATGCAAATGAAGGCATATAGCGATTCACGAAGTGGTGCAGGTGTAGCATAAGCCCACGGCAATGTAAACCAAAAAAAATGGTTTACATTTTCCCAAACATAACATCGGAGTAATGGAAGAGTGTCAGACCCAGGTATCACACTGTTAACATATGCCAATGGCGAAATACACAGACAATGGCATAAGAAAAGATGCACAACACGTAAATAACAACTTAAATGTCATGTCCACAGTAACTCACATCAGAACCGCAGGACATGTGTGCGGAAGGTGCAACATAATGAAATAATATAACAATGTAATAGAAATCAGGTTTACAGCATAATACACCATGGTATGCATGGAACACCACAACCGCGGTGCAAGGGTTGCCAAGGAGTTGCGGCAGTCTTCGGCGTGAAGACTATGAATTAGTAGTCAATGCCATGCAAATGAGGCAGATAATACTGAATCGCAAATGTCCCACCGGAGTAAGGTTGTACCACACGGTGCAGCGGTAAAACACCGAGGAGTGGCTCAGAGGAAATACATGACATCTGCAGAGGGGTGTGCCACCGTAGCAGTAAGCACATTGGAGCATAACAAACCTGGGCTGTACATCGCTAATCAAAGCTGCAGGACCAGGGTGTGGGGTAATAGTTTAGCTGAGAGCACACATTGCGCGCAAAAGTGCATGTGTACCAGGATGACAACGTTCCCGAAACCTAGTAATCTGACGTACGCCCCGCAAACAATTTCGGAAACAGGAAGGTGATGTGAAGAATATAAGGAAATGCGGAAGAAGTGTAATTGGAGTACTAATGAGCAATCAACACTAATCAACCCACGAAGGCCAATGGACGGCAGCTGACAACTCTGCATGCAGAAACCTGCAAAATGGGATAGGGGAGGCATATGAATGCAAAGAAAGTAGGGGAGGTAGCAGATTGCAAAGATAGAAGACCTGACACAGCAGAGCAAAGCAGACTGGCAGCACAATGGCAGTAGCACACAAAACGCATGATATACCATGTCCATGAAAGTACAAATGACAGTGCTCTGCAGGATGCATGCCAGAAAATGGTAGGTGCAACGTGCAGAAATAGTAAGGGAAGGTCAAAAGGTAATCCATGGCAGGCAAAAGTAATTCAACACCAAAGGCAACACCGTTGTAGTTCCATCGGTAAAACACGGAAGATAACCCTTAGATACGCCGTACAAACACACCCTATGACATCATCGGTGTGCACAGCACAATAGTATAAAGTGTGAATGCACAGCCGTGTATTCCCAAACACCGCACCATAGGTGTAAACACACGGGGAACTTTTAAAATGTACATGTTGGGTGCTGCCATAGCTGTGATCCATCAGCATGTGTTAGAGACAGACGGTGTTGTGGAGGAGGATGCCGACAACCACCGCAGGCCTCGGAGGAGAAGGAGAGTGTTCAGACCAAGGGTAACCTACCAGGGGCTACATGACCTGGAGATAGTAGAGCGTTACAGGGTGAACAGGGACATGTTACAGCAAATAGTGGAGCTGTGCCGGCCACGCCTGAGAACAAGAAACAACAGAGGGGAACCTATCCCAGTGGACAAAAAGGTATGTGTAAGCTTGCGAATACTGGCCACAGGTACCTTTCAAAGGCCAACTGGAGATATAATGGGCATCTCACAGGCATCAGCATCCAGGGTACTACACCAGTTCCTGGATGCCATGTTACCACATGCCAATGAGCATATATACTTCCCCAGATCTCAGGAGGATTTGGCTAGCAATATGCGCCACTTCCACCGTGTGGCACAATACCCAGAGGTACTGGGTGCAATAGACTGTATGCACATACAAATCAAGTCACCACCTGATGAGCAGGGTAGACGCTACATAAACCGCAAGGGATTCCACTCCATCAATTGCCAGGTCATGTGCAATGCTCAGGGCATTATCATGGATGTGTGTGCTGGCAGCCCTGGAAGCTACCACGACTCCCATATCTGGCATGCCTCACAGCTGTATCAGGTATTTGTCAGGGGGGACATCCCATAAGGCCATCTCGTGGGGGATGCTGGCTATGCACTGGAGCAGTGGATGATGACTCCCATCAGAAATGCACACACACACATGCAAGAATGCCATAATGAGGCACATGCACAAACCAGAATGATCATAGAGCGTGTGTTCGGGATGCTGAAATCACAGTTCCGGTGCTTGGATACATCTGGTGGAGCCTTGCAGTACTCTCCAGGTGCCCACATATTCATAGTATGTGCCATGCTACATAATATGATCCTGCGGAAGCAGCTGCTGCAGGGACATAATGGTGAAGGGCCACAAAGCCCACCACAATTGCCAAGGCCAGTCCAGGCACAGAGGGTTCCAGACCATGAACACACTGTGCCAGCCCCAGTAGGCAGATGGAGGCGTACCCAATATGCCTACGCCTTGGCAAAGAGGGAACGTATAGCACATACTCTGACAGCGTAGGCCCCATGGACTGACACCTCCCCACCTGCACACACAGTGAAATGGACGGCACACAAACATGACCACCTGTAAATTGTAATGTATGGGTGGCCTTATGTGTGACTCCTACATAGGCAGCCCCCAAACACTGTAAACCCAACAGCCAGTGGAACATGTAACGCCAACACCTGAACAGTACGTGAGTCCTACAGCATATGGCGTTGCTGTGTGCCTGCCACGTTCGCCGCAAGATGTATATATATAAATATATATATATATATATATATATATATATATATATATATATATATATATATATATATCTATATATATCTATATATATATATATATATATATATATATATATATATATATATATATGTACACATATACATATATATAATACAGATAAGAAAGGGAATTAGAGGGATATAAGGTGACTGAGATGTATCCAGCGATATCTGTAAATATTATAGATAGTGCAATGACAATCTGAACATCCGGGAGGTTCAAAATAATAGGATACCGCCAACCATGGAACGTGTAACATACCAATATGCATAACTGCGAGGCTGAAAGACCGACTGAACACAGTACTGTAACAGTACATGCGCGTGTAATAGTATGATGATATGAAGGTAGAGTTAGTCACCGCTGCCGGTGTTGCGGTCCACGTAGGTACTGTGTGCAATCGTCCCCGTGAGTGCCGTAGTATGTGTACGTGTATGTTGAGGGTGCCGTGTGCGTCACTGTGTGAGTGTAATGTGTGTGTGTCTGCAACATGTGTATGTTGGTGCCAAGTTAGAGGCAGATCAGAATATTAGGTGTAGGCATACGGTAAACTAGCCTCAGGCATATGTTCACTACTAGTCCCAGAGTAGTAATGACAGCCCCACCCTGGCTAGGTGTGTCCTGACATAGAACGATACAAAGTGAAAATGTTCCAGATGGTAGCACAGGAATATTCCCCATAAGAAATGTAAAAGACGTATGTAATAGTCATGCCTGTATGTACGACACTGATATGTTACATGCAATATGATACATTGGCAAAATTACACAGCAATAGGTATGTATCACGGAAAAAAGTATGTGCTACCTCAGTACTGACCGTGGCTACGTGTTGGCCCGTAAACACCGCTGTGTGTTCCACAAGTGTCAAACAATTCCCATATGAATATGTGGCAACCACTGGCAAACAGGCTATTTCAACAACATGACCACGACTGCAAATATCTGGGACAGAAAGACAAGGGATAGTTGTCACGTACACATAGCCGCTGATATACCACATAAGTTACGGAGGTATACATGCAGCAAGCTCACCTGCAGACGATATCGAAACCAATTAACAACAGCCCAACCTACAATCCCATAACAAAAGACTATTAACTGTTAACTCTCCAAGTAGGGATGGAGCACACAGACAACTATACTGTGTATGTAGAGATGCAAGGCCCACAAACCATATCCGTTATGTACAACCACCGATATCCCCCACTGTAGATAATAAAGGAATACAAACCGTAATAACAGCACAAACATACAGTCAGTCAATGACATCCGCATAACCACAACATATCGCGTGGGAGACACAATTAAAGGCAGATGCATAATTGCATGCGTTGTATAAAGGAAAAAAACAGCCATGTTACAGTTTTTGAATGCAATACTCCGTTATCATTCGTCGGCAGGACAGGTACACCCACATGTTGAACCAAATACTGCACCTGTCACACACAATCCACGGGTGACATGAATTCAAAATATACTCATCCCTATGCATAGCAGTTGCAGTTACACATAACATAACACAATACAGACCATCTCCATGAAGGTAGGGCAAATAGCCAACACCCAGGTGGAGAATCCAATTATACCCCAGTGTCGACGCGTAATTTCTGAATGGAGTAGATGCACAGGTGATATGCACATAATTACTCACTGAGGAACAGCAATTGGCGGGATGAATTCACATGTTGCAGGTATCGACGTATATAAGGATGACTCTCAAGATATTCAAACCGTATGCTCATATTGAAAAAGCATCGTACTATCGAAAGTACTGAAAACAAAAGGAAACGACAAAACAATAAACTAAATGAAACGAAACACCAACAAGGTATGTAGAGCACACGATATGTAAGGTTGTGTAACGCATGATCTGTATTAATAAGTTGTACTGTATGTGAATGGTGGTTGTAATTAATTACACTTGTCCGTAATGCATAAAGTGGTGAAAGGTAGTTATGTAGTGATGTCTTGCTGAGCATACCAATGCTTGTAGAAACTGTGTGTACAGCAGTGGGACATTATGTACACAGCAGAGACACCACAAGGGATGCTACAGGAGGGCATTAAAGAGAACAATGCCATACCACATGCTGTTGCTGGTAGTGGATGTCCAACAAGGAAGTACCATAGCAGAGGATAGTACATGTATGTATACTGTCACAGCACTTATGTGTATGGGCATATACCATTGATGACATATGTAAGGTGTGGCCGACGTGCAAGTATGCTCTGCATTAGGGGATACTATGTGAAATATGTGTAATGTATAGTTGTCTAGGTAGATATGACAGATATCCTACACAGTATCACAGGCATATCATGCATAACACAGGTATCGCCTATTGGTATGTACAATAACAGGATACATATGGCCTGTAGGTATGGGACATAGTAGTAGCATGATAGCTACTCTAAATGGAAGGGACACCAAGTAACCATGCACAAAGGACTTATAGTAGCTGCACAGATACATAGTGGGCTACAATGCAGTCTGGCAAGTCCATGTGTAAGCACATGTACAGTGTACACAGTAGTGTCACCTCTCCATGGTAGTGTCCTGTGAAGAGCAGAGGCAGGTGTCAACTGCACCTCTACACAGTACAGCTGCTGTGGTGATACCAGGACTACATGTGTCACCCAAACAGCAAGGGAGGTATCACATGAACAGTGCTACTGTGTGTCCCTGCTGGATGTACACAGGACCTATGTTCCACAGCATGGTGTGTGTTAGGTTTGTGGATGTAACACAGAAGCACAGCCCATGCAGTGTGGTGTGTGTGCACATATCCAGGAGCATTTCGTTCACAGTGCCCACCGCAGATGTCGTGTATGAGGAGTATATGCATCAATAATGTGGTGGACCTGGGCCGTGTCAGAGCAGAAGAAGACACCCCTGAGTATGTGGTATGCAGATGTGTACAGATGTGTTGTCCGTAGTTCAGCCGCATATGTAAACTGTCTGAGCTCAGTAAACATCATGGCATGTCAATGTTGTGCCATGTAAAGCTGTAGCTGTTGTTGAAGGTACACCATAAATGTGGTATTGTACCCTTGACTGTGTGTAGATGTGTGTAGTTCACAGGTACAATGGCTACCTATGTACCAGCATCACACACAGTACAGATAGGTGTGGCCCTGAAGAAGGATATCCATGCCACAGTGGAATACGGTAACCACAGGACTGTGTGTGACATATGTGTGTACTGCAACCATGTACAATGTGATAAGTATGTAGGGGACCACTATCCATGTGATAGTCAGTGGGTGAATGTTGTTATGCAAAGGTGATGTGCATGCACCTTGTGTCATGCATCTTGATGCCATGATACTCATATGAAGTATCTGTCACACTGACACCTGTATGGTTGGTATCAGTATGAGCTGGTGGAGCAATAATGGTGCTTGGTATGTAGGTGTTTGAAATCTAGGCATGGACAGTACTCTGTGACAGCATGTTCTGTATGTAAGCATATAGTGAACATGAGTGGCCCTATGACTGAGGACAATGGTGCACCTATGCCAGCCCCTAGCGTGCCCCATATGTCCCAAAGAGGGAACGATAGCACATACTCTGACAGCGTAGGCCCCATGGACTGACACCTCCCACCTGCACACACAGTGAAATGGAGCACACAAACATGACCACCTGTAAATTGTAATGTATGGGTGGCCTTATGTGACTCCTACATAGGCAGCCCCAAACACTGTAAACCCAACAGCCAGTGGAACATGTAAACACCTGAACAGTACGTGAGTCCTACAGCATATGGCTGTGTGCCTGCCACGTTCAAGATGTATATATATAATATATGTATATATATATATATGTATATATATATATATATGTATATATGTATATATCTATATATATATATATATATACATATATATATATATATATATATATATACATATATATAATACAGATAAGAAAGGGAATTAGAGGGATATAAGGTAACTGAGATGTATCCAGCGATATCTGTAAATATTATAGATAGTGCAATGACAATCTGAACATCCGGGAGTTTCAAAATAATAGGATACCGCCAACCATGGAACGTGTAACATACCGATATGCATAACTGCAAGGCTGAAAGACCGACAGAACACAGTACCGTAACAGTACATGCGCGTGTAATAGTATGATGATATGAAGGGAGAGTTAGTCACCGCTGCCGGTGTTGTGGTCCACGAGGTACTGTGTGCAATCGCCCGTGAGTGCCGTGTATGCGTGTGTTGAGGGTGCCGTGTGCACTGTGTGAGTGTAATGTGTGTGTGTCTGCAACATGTGTATGTTGGTGCCAAGTTAGAGGCAGATCAGAATATTAGGTGTAGGCATACGGTAAACTAGCCTCAGGCATATGTTCACTACTAGTCCCAGAGTAGTATGACAGCCCCACCCTGGCTAGGTGTGTCCTGACATAGAACGATACAAAGTGAAAATGTTCCAGATGGTAGCACAGGAATATTCCCCATAAGAAATGTAAAGCGATGTAATAGTCATGCCTGTATGTAGACACTGATATGTTACATGCAATATGATACATTGGCAAAATTACACAGCAATAGGTATGTATCACGGAAAAAAGTATGTGCTACCTCAGTACTGACCGTGGCTAGTGTGGCCGTAAACACCGCTGTGTGTTCCACAAGTGTCAAACAATTCCCATATGAATATGTGGCAACCACTGGCAAACAGGCTATTTCAACAACATGACCACGACTGCAAATATCTGGGACAGAAAGACAAGGGATAGTTGTCACATAACATAGCCGCTGATATACCACATAAGTTACGGAGGTATACATGCAGCAAGCTCACCTGCAGACGATATCGAAACCAATTAACAACAGCCCAACCTACAATCCCATAACAAAAGACTATTAACTGTTAACTCTCCAAGTAGGGATGGAGCACACAGACAACTATACTGTGTATGTAGAGATGCAAGGCCCACAAACCATATCCGTTATGTACAACCACCGATATCCCCCACTGTAGATAATAAAGGAATACAAACCGTAATAACAGCACAAACATACAGTCAGTCAATGACATCTGCATAACCACAACATATCGCGTGGGAGACACAATTAAAGGCAGATGCATAATTGCATGCGTTGTATAAAGGAAAAAAACAGCCATGTTGCAGTTTTGAATGCAATACTCATCATCTCGGCAGGACAGGTACACCCACATGTTGAACCAAATACTGCACCTGTCACACACAATCCACGGGTGACATGAATTCAAAATATACTCATCCCTATGCATAGCAGTTGCAGTTACACATAACATAACACAATACAGACCATCTCCATGAAGGTAGGGCAAATAGCCAACACCCAGGTGGAGAATCCAATTATACCCCAGTGTCGACGCGTAATTTCTGAATGGAGTAGATGCACAGGTGATATGCACATAATTACTCACTGAGGAACAGCAATTGGCGGGATGAATTCACATGTTGCAGGTATCGACGTATATAAGGATGACTCTCAAGATATTCAAACCGTATGCTCATATTGAAAAAGCATCGACTATCGAAAGTACTGAAAACAAAAGGAAAGCGACAAAACAATAAACTAAATGAAGCGAAACACCAACAAGGTATGTAGAGAACACGATATGTAAGGTTGTGATAGCATGATCTGTATTAATAAGTTGTACTGTATGTGAATGGTGGTTGTAATTAATTACTCTTGTCCGTAATGCATAAAGTGGTGAAAGGTAGTTATGTAGTGATGTCTTGCTGAGCATACCAATGCTTGTAGAAACTGTGTACAGCAGTGGACATTATGTACACAGCAGAGACACCACAAGGGATGCTACAGGAGGGCATTAAAGAGAACAATGCCATACCACATGCTTGCTGGTAGTGGATGTCCAACAAGGAAGTGCCATAGCAGGGGATAGTACATGTATGTATACTGTCACAGCACGCATGTGTATGGGCATATACCGCTTGATGACATATGTGTATCGCAAGTATGCTCTGCATTAGGGGATACTATGTGAAATATGTGTAATGTATAGTTGTTCTAGGTAGATATGACAGATATCTACACAGTATCACAGGCATATCATGCATAACACAGGTATCGCCTATTGGTATGTACAATAACAGGATACATATGGCCTGTAGGTATGGGACAGTAGTAGCATGATAGCTACTCTAAATGGAAGGGACACCAAGTAACCATGCACAAAGGACTTGTAGTAGCTGCACAGGTGCATAGTGGGCTAATGCAGTCTGGGTCCATGTAAGCACATGGGCAGTGTACACAGTAGTCACCTCCATGGTAGTGTCCTGTGAACAGCAGAGGCAGGTGTCAACTGCACCTACACAGTACAGCTGCTGTGGTACCAGGACCAGGACTATGTGTCACCCAAACAGCAAGGAGGTATCATGAACAGTGCTAACTGTCCCGCGGGATGTACACAGGACCTATGTTCCACAGCATGGTGTGTGGTTTGTGGAGTAACACAGAAGACAGCCCATGCAGTGTGGTGTGCACATATCCAGGAGCATTTCGCTCACAGTGCCCACCGGGCATGTCAAGGGAGGAGTATACATATATATATATATATATATATATATATAGTGTCCCTGATGTTATGCAGGACCTATGTTCCACAGCATGGTGTGGTTTGTGGATAACAGAAGCACAGCCCATGCAGTGAGTGTGTGTGCACATATCCAGGAGCATTCCCACAGTGCCCACCGCAGATGTCATGTATGAGGATATATGCATCAATAATGTGGTGGACATGGGCCATGTCAGAGCAGAAGACACCCCTGAGTATGTGGTATGCAGATGTGTACAGATGTGTTGTCCGTAGTGTCAGCCGCATATGTAAACTGTCTGAGCTCAGTAAACATCATGGCATGTCAATGTTGTGCCATGTAAAGCGTAGCTTGTTGAAGGTACACCATAAATGTGGTATTGTACCTTGACTGTGTAGATGTGTAGTTCACAGGTACAATGGCTACCTATGTACCAGCATCACACACAGTACAGATAGGTGTGGCCTTGCAGAAGGATATCCATGCCACACTGGAATATGGTAACCACAGGACTGTGTGTGGCATAGGTGTGTACTGCAACCATGTACAATGTGATATGTATGTACGGGACTACTATCCATGTGATAGTCAGTGGGTGAATGTTGTTATGCACCATGTATCATGCATCCTGATGCCATGATACACATATGAAGTATCCGCCACACTGACACCCATATGGTTGGTATCAGTATGAGCTGGTGGAGCAATAATGGCGCTTGGTATGTAGGTGTTTGAAATCTAGGCATGGACAGTACTCTGTGACAGCATGTTCTGTATGTAAGCATATAGTGAACATGAGTGGCCCTATGACTGAGGACTGTGTAATGCAATATGTACCTGACATGTAGTAGGTACTATGGTATGCTGGCACCACTGTGTTTACTGCCCATGAGCCACATAGCATAACATCCTGAGACACAGGGTATGATGTGCAGGTGGATGTGTATGTTGTCAATACCAGAATGTGGAATGGTGCTGAAAGGCAATGTGAGGACAATGCATGATGTGTTGACCTCCACCATCATCAACTGCCCTAGCAACTGTATGACAGGTGCCCAGCATGTGTATGTGCCTTGCTGTGTACACAAGCCCAACACAGGTGCTAGGAAAGGACTGGAGGCCATCAATGTCGTGGGAATCACGTTCCTGAGGATGTGCCCATCGCCATGCAGAATGGTCCAGTCAGGAGTGTATGACTATAGTCCCACTCGGTATGCAGTGCCACCTGTGTAGTGCGATAAATGCTGCCAGCATTCAGGGTCACAATGTCCGACAAAAGGCAGTGAATATAGTGGCCTGCGGAGACATATACTGAACAGGTTGGTGGACATTACAGCCAGGGACATTGGAAGGTGACATTGGGCCAGTGTCCCAGGACATATTGTGTGTATGTCAGTACGTGTATGTGACCACAGGACACTATGATGTTCATGTATGGATTGACCCTGAGTGAGAGGGTGTATTCGCAGCACGCCATCGCCTGGCATTGCCAACATTACCCCAGTCTGCAAGTTTGGTTGACTTGTATGTGACATCAGATGTGGATGTTGCCAAAGAATACTGACATACCACCACAATGCCTGAGGCCCCACAATCGCAATGTGGCAGTCATGTTTAGGTAGCTAGCCTTGAGTATGTGATGATGGACAGGACCCATGTATGGCTGACAAGTGATGCACCCCACACATGTGAATGTACACCACTGTGCAACATGTGGTTGTACATCATATGTTCATGGAACATGACCACCGTGGCCATCTTATCTGGTCAGTACCGCCATGTCTGTGTGGAATAGCATGATTCCTGCAATGTGTACATGCTACTGAAGTGCACTGTGGTATGTGTCAGCATATGTATGTAGTGTCCATCTGCTCGGGTGTCATGATGTTAACAACTGCTGTCAGCAGATGTCTGTAGTAGTTGTTGTAGAGGCGTATGCTGTGATGGGTGTGTTTCCAGGATGTGGCTAGCAAGGCCATGTAGCATATGTTTTGAATCCACCAAAGAGGGATAACCCCAGGTGTGTCACACCAGTCACATGGAGGTAGTGTTCATGCTAAGGGTAGTGTATGTATGTGTTGTGTATTGTTTTATCCAGCTGAGCAGAGTGCATGACTCAAGCATGTGTAGGTACATGGGTGTCTATCCCAGGAAGTGTGGGTTACTGTCAGCACACATCAGTAGTAGCTGTCTGAGGCCCAATGTCCACTATAACAACACAGAAGGTATGTAACCTGTGGTATAAAATGTCGACTCTGTCGCTGTTACAATGTGTGTATAGCGGTCACAACATGGTTATCTGCACATGGAGCACCTATGATGCATTGTGCAACTATCCAGGATGTGTGCAAAACACTGTGTGATGTGTGAACCCCTCATCTGTGGGTGTTCTGTCCAGGTATGCCTGGTAGGTCCATGTACAATCCATGCGTTCTGTGCAGAGCATGGAGGCAGGTCCCAGTCACCGCAGAGATATGTGAGTGGTGCAATAGTATGTGTGCCTCGCTTGTGTGCATCACAGTGGAAGATGCAAGCATTGTTCCACATGACCCCATGCGTGCCAGTTACAGCCCTGCCGGTGACAGTTATGTGAAACTGCCAGAGAGGCAGTATAGTGAAGATGTACATGTGTGCTCACCCCAGGCTGATGGCTGCAGGTCATGGCCACAGCATTGTTTTGACCTGGACTGTCATAGCAGTCAGATACCACATGCCTGCAATAACAGTAGGAGCATAGGCAACTGTTGCAGTGACACAGTAGGTCAATGTACAGTGTTCGCGGCCCACAATGCAATGTAGCAGACACACCCAGAGGGCTAACAGTGAGCCATTGCATGTCCCAGACATAGTCTGTGTATTGCCATCACAGGGCAGTCAACATGATGTATGAGAGATATTGTACCAGGTGATGTGTCATGTGCTAGGTTGAGTTGCAGGTTCACATCCGCAACATCAGTGCATAATGCCTTGTGTAACATGATGTGGAACTGCTGTGATTCACAACAGAGTCATCCGTGACTGGTGTGTTGTGAATGTGTAACCCATGAGTCTGCAGGATATACACTGGTGATGTTGGCTGCCATGATCAAATGGTGCCACAGTGGTTATACACAGACATATTGCATACATTGCTCTTGCAGGAATGTCCATTGTTGTAGATGATGTGGTACTACGTGATGGTAGGTGTGTGATGTGAATATTACACATCCAGACGTGACCGTCAGGTGCAGTCATGGTTGTCGAAAGCATCACCCCCCATCCACAGCTGTCAGCACCCTGTCCCCAAAATGGGTAACAGTAGCCCTCGTACTGTGTGACTAATGTGCAGATCGTAGAATACCTACTACTGGCTGACTAACAGTGTCAACTAGGAAGGGTATATGATGGCTGAAACACGCTGCTGTAATGTATAAATATGATATCCCAATGAATTACTATGATTCCCATCTAGTAAGCCATGGCTGGCATGTAAACCGTGTACAACAATGAATGACAGACCCAATGTGGAACCTTGATGAACATGCACCTGTTAGAACCAAATGAGGCACCAATGATGTAACTGACAGTGGGCACAGCATGGATGCAGAAGCACATCACCCACAGGCTGTACCGCTGTTGCAGGTGAGCATTGAATAGTACATGTGACAGTTGCATTGCAGTACGCATATATCATGGGTAGCATGTGTGACATGCTGTACATATGACCACCTGGTGATATGTGTGTGTTGCCAAACCTGCACCTTCAGCAAGCTGCATGCCATGTACCTGTGTGACATGTTGTGCAATGGGTGCAAGGTAATGGTACATTACATGCTCACATGTCCTGCACAGGTGCATGTGACCATACAATACATATGCGTTGGCACGAAACCGGCAAGAGGTGATGATACCAATCACCTTCTGGGTAATGGGGTCCATGACACATGAGCATTGAGTATGCCAGCAGTACAGCTGTACAGTGGCATGTATATTTGATTACAAATACCTGTTGTACACAGTATGTGCAGACAGCATCAACAAATGTGGGTGGCACAGCACATCACCTGTGCCATAACAGATGTGTCCACAGAACATGTCAGAATGAACAATGGGTGTTGCCCCACAGCCATGTAGCCCTGCCAGGGTGATGCACCTGTATGTCCTGGATACACACTAGCAGCATACTGATGCAGCACACATACCAACATAGCATGCAGGTACACTGCATGGATATACAGCATGTATGCAGCATGGCATGATAAGATGGCAGCGTATATTCCATATAACATGACATATGCAATGGACAGCCACCGCCCAATAGTCCAGGTGGACACATCCCTGTGCCATATATGTGATATACCCATACCATGCAACCTGTCCATCAAGGCTGCATGTGTATCACAGTCACATGGTGCATGGCCACATGGTACATGCACTATCAACTGACTGGCAGTAATGTGGCACTGATGCACCTTGTGGTGTCACAATTGTACAGCACATGCTATGGTTTGACCATCCTGCAAATGTCATATGATATTGTCCATGTATCATGTGCAATACAGCAGCATGGCAGGATGTCCAACACGTACAGGTAGATGCATGGCAAAACACATGCATGTACAGGTGTCCATGTATGTGCGCAGCACCGCTGAGTCCATAATGGCTGCATCTGTGATGCTATGCACATATACACAGCATCCAGGTGAACAGTAGTATGTGGACACATGGGCCAAGTGCAGATTGGTAAGAACACAGGTGCAGGTATACACATGTACAGCAAGTTACCATCACATGAGTGTGTACAGTGTGATGAGCTGTGATATGATATACCACTGCATAACGGTGTGACATGTGCCAGCCAGCTGTCAGTCATGATGCAAAGATGTATGTAGTACATGTCATAGCAATGTATGTTCAGTGGTATGCCAGTACATCAGTGAAATGTGACCTGTCACCATCATTGTCACAGATAATGCCATGCTCATGACTCCAGCCTTCAGCCAGGAGGATGTGTCACCATGCTCATGACCATGTGTTGTTCAGCATGCACAGCATGCCAGCAGCGGATGACCTGTGGCAGGATACAGGAGGGTGAATGTGTGGGTGGCAACAACCGCATACCAGCAGGTATACACTGACACCTGTATGGCATGCCGCCACTGCAATCGCCAGAGAACAAGGTGGAACAGGTGGTACCAACCCAGCCCCACTCACACACATGGAGCTACTGGCCAGTCTGGGGACACCCAGGGAACAGCATGGAAACACTAGTCACCATCGTGGAGGTGTCTCCCAACCAATGTGTTGCCTGGTAAGTCAGTCCGCATATGAGCATGATATCCATGTAGTGCAGGTGTCACTGTACATGCAGTAACAACATGCCAGGTATATGTTACACTGCCGCATAAGTATGCACGTTGTATGCATGTGCATACCATATGCTATCACATAGGTACATGATGTCATGCACAGTGCTGTGCCATACAGTCATGGATAATGTTTATACTGTTGTGTACCCCATACAGGTTCTCTGGTCATGACATGGGTCATCAGACTGTTGTTAGTATCAGACATGTTACAGTGTAGAGTTATTTGCAATGTGGCCAGGTATAACAAGCACACCTGAGATTTGTTCCAGTGACGTACTACAGGTTGCACCAAATACACACATGCCACATGTGTGTAGATACAACCATTATTATATACACTGCATGAAACCACAGTACCTGTCATGTGATATGTGTGGTCAGCTATGCATGGTGGAGGTGTTCTACAATGGATGCATATGTGTATGCATTGAACAACATTTGTGGACACACAGTACCACACAGTGAGCGTGATCTGTACACTCACCATGTGACATATGCCTGCATTGTACACATTGTGCACACCAACATGTCCCAAGTATGTGTTCTGTCTGCAATATTGTCACATTCATCACATGACACACGTAACAAACATCCACACTGTTGTCTGTCTGATTGTGCATCCATGTATGTGTATGTCACATGGGACACCATGACATGTGTGGATGCCCATCGCACACAATTGTCCAAGTCACACATCCATGATAGCCATATGTTGCACACAGTACCCTGATGTGGATAGACCCTGTACATTGTCCACAATAGTGTAATCATAGCGTAGGGACCACCTGTACATTTGATGTTACACCCAACCGAATGCCTTCTGCAGCCGGAGGTGTCACCATGTTCACATATAATGTGTGGAACAGCATGTGTGCAGTCATGTAATGTAATGCCCATGTTATGCATTGCACAGCAACATACATGTGTTGTTGGCACAGTGCCTGTACACACTGTATGTAATGTACACCTAATTCCTCACCTGCACATGCTTTGTACATGCATTCATCTGTAGGTGTAAATCACTGCACCAGAAGTTCCTTATGATGCAGTGCATGGTCGTGTATGTCCCACTATAATCATCTGTACAGGTGTCGCCAATATAGGTAATTCATGTAGACTGCTGTTTAATTTGACATATCAGCACATACCTGTGGACAGTGCTGCACTTCCTACTGCAGCACATTTCATCATCTTGCAGTGGATAATAATGTTTCCACACACATGTATCTGTTTCTGTTCATAACACTCCACCTCACGGAGCATATATCTGGACAAGGCCTTATATGATAGTGGGACACTCAGGGCCAGTATTGACATGTTGCTCTTACAAACATTGATAGTGAGCACAATGATATGTTATGCATGAGTATGGCATTTCTGTCTGATTTGGTGTCTTCATCACATGTTTGTCATTGTTTCCTGTCGTCAGTTATCATGAGAGTGCCAGACTGTTACTGTTACGTGGAACACAGCAAACATATGAGGCATAACTCTACACAGTCTATGTACATCTGTACAGTTGCAGAGTATGTGTCTGATACAACATACCAAATTTCTGACTACAATATACACAGTGTATGGCGGCATGACAGCCCACATGCCATTACTTTGTATTTGCAGGACACACCCACACAGACAGTTGTATTCCTCACACAGGTCTACATCTGCTTATCCACACTAATTGTTCTTTCATGTACCATATGTGTGCGTCGTATTTGCGCTTTCCGTCAGTGGCAGGGCTCACGTACAACTATGGGGGTCTGGAAATTGTTATGTTGACACTTCATGACACCCTGGGGGACACTTTACCTTTGTGTCTACTTACCTTCCACATTGACCTTCGCAGGGCATACGTTGTCATTCACATTTTCCAGGGTATGACTTATACATGTTTGCCCATTTGTCCTGCTGTCTTTCTTCTCACCTGTCCGCCTAGTATCACCAGTTCAGTACATGTATTTTGGACAGGTTAGCTCCTTCATACCCTTGACCTGTTGTCATTATGTGTACACGCCCTGACGTTTGACCTTTGCCCTTGTTACATTTCACATAGTGATGTGCCTTTCTAGCTGATTGCTGTCTAGGCATTACGGACTGTGTGGTAGGTGATAGTGACTGATATTTCCATTGCATGATTAATAACACTCATAACATCCGTATTCATGGCTATGCCAGTATTCGCACAATGGTCTGACTTTGTATGGGGTATTTATAATATAGTCCCTATCTGTATTTCCTGTACTATGCCTTAATGCAGCTGTGTTATTCTGACAGTTTTCCAGTTATGGGTACCATCTTGGTCATATGCATGTCCATCCATGGGAATCACCTACAGGACACTGATATAGGGCTGTACATATTTCCAAATTGCTTTCCGCATTATCCAGTGGATACTTTGCACCGTTATTGAGAATAAAGGCATGTGCTATACCCACATCCCTCCCACGGGGCGAGCCTACGAATTCTCTGCCAAACAACACCTAGGCCCATTTCTGCATACCCAGGTTCCCATGTCTGACAACCCTCTACGGTACACATTACACATGGTTAATGTGTGCGGTACTGAGATGTGGATGCACTTATATGCACTCCCCACTCTAGGGATATCAGTTCATATGTCATGCATTTCATGGACACGTGTCATCACCCTTGCACCTGATTCTAGTGCATATACAGCTGATTCGTATTTGCGGCTGTCACGTCTTTTGCGTCAATCACAGCAGGTACTGCGAATGTATACATTTTTGGAGTCCTACAATGGACACCAATATGCATGTTTAAAGTGTAGAACTTGCTGGACTGTCACTGTCTGGCCAATGATTTTGACTGCTGCTGTATATTCCCCATTCGTGGATGTCTGTTTGTCTACCCATATTAGCTATTACTTGGCATATTTATATCCATGTGTCATATATACAGGACATAGGTCTGTTGTGTGTACATATATACATGTAAACTCCTCGTTTCATACCTTGCTTTGTTAATGTCTGTGGATTACCTGTGTACACACATCTATAACCATACCATACCTTTCCACTGTACAGATACTGGCAGAGTGTACGGATGGTTGACCCTTTATCTTAGGTGTGTTTTACATTAACCTGTGTCTATCTGGCAATTTGCTGGCATTTCATTTGAGACTTACGGTGGCACCTTCTGACAAGTAGTTTAGGCTATGAATGCATACCCTTCGTCAATCCCTGCTACTAACACACCCGTTATTCTATCCACTTTCTATGTTTGTTTTAGCACATATCTTGTGCTTCTCACTATTTGTACCAGTACTTTGCATGGCATTGTCCGGTTCCATACTTTCAGAGGCTGACAGTTTTGAGACATGTATAACTAACGTGGGGGAAACAGCATTAATTTACTCTGCTGTGAGCGGATTACACACGCACAGGCGCACTTGCATTTCCTTACTGTGGGTTATGCGCAGGCGCACATGCATATCTGTATTCTGGGTTACATATGTTTACTGAGTCTTTGTGCTTACGTGGCCAGTATTAGTTGCGACAATACCAGTAACATATCTCTGATACGGTTAACGGACGTATGTGAAACACACTTTCACCTTTACATATCTAACTGTCTTTACGGCACAGTCGCATTAATTACACATTCGCATTTATATGTTCTATACTCATAATTCAAACGGGACTGCATTCACGTTGGCCGGTTGCTGTGACCACTACACGTTTGGTGTTCTGTCTCATTTATATGCATACCCATGGTACATAGCTACATTAACATATCCCCCCCCCCGCACTCACTTACGTCACAGGCATCCATTCTCCTGCTGGGAAAAGTGTGGTACTACATGTTACACATTCCCTATTCCCTAATGCTCTGGACCCAGGCTGCATATGGCGTAACCGCAGGGATATTCAGAACACAAAGGCTTATAGTCCTGACACATACAGGTCTTTAATTGTCAGGGTGTTCCTGTGGTGCTCTGGGTTTGGTCTTGTCCACCTAGTGTACAGAACTGCCCTGACTGTGTACGAATGTCAGACGAGGCACATGGGCACGGTTTGTCCATGTTTATTATACCAAGACCCCCCATTATTATTCCAAACCGTGCACGC